>NC_091751.1:38807363-39132363 GCF_043380555.1 Nothobranchius furzeri
TGTTTCCTGCACGTTCTGCAAACGGGATAGCAGTCTTCTATTAGCTGTCCCTCAGCATTTTTCAGAAATCCCAAATATGCCCATGCTTCCGATTTAGTCTTCTTTGAGGGCGGATGGATGTCCTGGGCGCTGCCGTCTCCTCCTTCGGCCATTATTTCAGCTTCAAAGTTTTGGTGCCGTTGCAAACTAAAAAGTGCGTGTGCGCGCCGCGGGAACTTCAGCTGAAGCGACGGTGGCTGGTAAGGGTCATCGCGCCGAAACCGCGGCCACGGTAAACCCACCGAGATAATATAGTTTTTTAAAAACTGGACGGTTATTTTTATTGTCAACTTTTTTACCGGTGTTTACCGCTATACCGGTTACCGTGACAACCCTAGCCCTGAGAAAACAAAATCAACATAAATTGAAAAATCGTCTTAATTAGGGCTGCACAATATATCAAAAAACTATCGTCATTGCGATAACAGGACGTGCGATAGGCCCATCGCAAAGCACGTCAAACGGCGATAAATGTTTGGTTCAACATTTCCATCTGTGTCATACATCAACTTTTTGTAAACCAGCTCTGTTATTTACGCGGAAGTATTATTTGGCCAATCAAATGTAGCCCTTCTGATATGCGGCCAATCAGATGGGTCGGTTCACGTAATACGCCTGCCCCCTACGTAGACCCTTAGGATGGAAAGTTAGCGGCGCCGTTCCCTTGTTCTTCATGCTGGCTCAGAGCAACGAACACACTTTGTGCTGAGGTTTCTGGATTCAGCGCTGCTTTCAAATGTGAATGCGAGTCCGCTCTGTGTCGTTAATCATTTTTACCGGGCTGACTCCGACACGTGCCGGTGAACCCACCTACCTCCATGTCGCTAGTGTTCCACCGGGTGGTGATGTTAGCCCCAGGCTCCGGTTAGCTTCCAGCTAAAAGGCTACAGCACTCTCCTCCCAGTCCCACCCTGCTAAAGAGGGCCTGGAAAAGTTCCCCCACACAAAGTGATTTTTCATTTATGAGCTTTTATAACCTTCTTAATCAGGATAGTTAGTTTATGTGCAGCAGCAAATCGTCAGTCAGAAGCTCTGCTAGCCGGTTATCTTAAGAGGAGCTAGTTCAATTTGTTAGCTTGTTATCAGAATCATAGTTGCAGTTTCATCATCTGAGCTGCTTTTTAAGATCTAGGTAAACTTGTTCAATTTGGGGTTAAAAACAAACGTTTTCACATATTTTCCATGTAGTTTTTTGCCAGTTCCTCTTCTGAAAGGTAGACAATTGTTTTTCTCTTTCCCTCAAAAAATCTTAATATTCTCCTAGTTTGGCCCAGCACAGATCACTTCCCAATTGCAGCAACAGCCTTATATCATAACAGGGGTGGACCTTTAAAGCGCCCGAGCGCCAATGGCGCTAAATTTTCTCGCCGGGCGGTAAATACTTGACGACTTACCGCCCGGGTGGCGCCCAAGCATTATTTGTCATTTACACACCGGCTTTCACCTACATCATGGCCCCGCCCTGTCGGAAGCTGCCGTTTTCGTTTCGCGCGCGTGAACCTGCGCGCCTCTAGCCACGTACCGCACGATTCTAGTTCACGTGAACTATAAGTTCACTATTAAAGACGAAGTGGAACCACGCTAGAAACACACAAGCACGCAGGAAGATCGCGCCACCACAGGGATTGGATTTCTTGATGAAATCTCCGGCAAAACGCTTTAAAACTGGTGAGGAGAAGCGAGACAGTTCGAAACGGTATGAAGCAGAGAAGCGTGTGCGTAGGTGGAATGATTCTTGGAGGTTTAAAGAAGACGGGAGGTGCGGAGAATGGCCGTATTTGAGTTGAGTAGCGGCTCGCCTGGAAAACAGACGGAAGCAGCAGGGGGAGTGGCTGAAAGCCGGCGTTTAACGCCGGGGACACACCGGCCGCGGAAGCGCCGAGAAGCGAATGGCTCACGAAGTCCGGCCGCTGCTCGCCACTCCTCAGTTCAGATCAGACGCTCCCCATTCGAGGCGCGCCTCGGCTCAGCTTTTTCTTTTAATTACTTGGTGTCCTCTATTTCCTCAGCTCTCTTCCTCTACGAGAGAGAGAGAGAGAGAGAGAGAGAGAGAGAGAGAGAGAGAGAGAGAGAGAGAGAGAGAGAGAGAGAGAGAGAGAGAGAGAGAGAGAGAGAGAGAGAGAGAGAGAGAGAGAGAGAGAGAGAGAGAGAGAGAGAGAGAGAGAGAGAGAGAGAGAGAGAGAGAGAGAGAGAGAGAGAGAGAGAGAGAGAGAGAGAGAGAGAGAGAGAGAGAGAGAGAGAGAGAGAGAGAGAGAGAGAGAGAGAACTAGTTTTTCCCTGCATGATGGATGAAGATATCGCGTAAGCATTCACACTTGTTCAATTTTCAATTTTAATTCTGGTGCCTGTTAGCAGCTGAAACACATCCTCACGTGCTTGTGGATATCATATATTGTATATGATAACATGACTGTAATAATAAGTAAAGGTTAGCAGCTGTAGCTTCAGTGTGCTCATAGGAAACGTGACAAAAGAACACAAAACACATTTCTCCTTATGGCCTATATAGTTGTCATCATCAACATAACATGATTTACAGAATACATGTGACCAACTAACATTTCATTTTCTACCACCGGATGTTTGGATCAAAATGTGAACCAATCAGATCTTAGATCAGGTGAGAGCCAGGCGTTTCCCATCATCCTCTATGTTTTGCAGCTGAGGGAGAGCAACTGCAGCGCCTTGCTCCAAAATCTGCGGCCGCCTTGATCTCACGAGGTTATCGTTGCCTACGTATGCATGACGTCAGAGCAAGTCGGCGTCAATTTGGACACAAATCTAACCGGCATGCACTGCTCGCCGATCACCGCTGGTCTAATCTGCGCAGAACTGGCTCATCTCGAACACAGCCAATGGCTCGAGTACAGCAAAGCGGCGTTGGTGATGTACTGCGTTGTATGCCGGAAGTATGCGACGACAAAATTGTGTTTTGTTGAGGGAACAAACAAATTCAAACTTGAATACGTTATTATGTTTGTGAATGTGTACAAAATAAAGGTTTATTACATTTAAAACGGTTCAGTTGTTATTTTGACTCGTTTTGGCAGCTGACCAGCGGGGCCGGTAGATTCTTGGCGGGGCCGGTAAATATTCAGAGTTACCGGCCCGGCTGGCCGGTTGGTTTTGAAGTTAATGTCCACCCCTGTCATAACCACATAAGTGGAGAAAATGTTCAGTAGCAATGAGAGAATGTGCTGTTGCATTTAAGTGATGTTAACTATTATTTAACATTTAAACTTATTTTCAGATTTTTTTTTTCTTCAAAAACCCTGGTAAGGGATGTTTTTCTGTATTTGGAGCATCAGAAAAAGTTTTATGGTGGAGTTGATACTTTAAAGTCACTGAGAAACTGCATGCATGCAGTTTGTTGTTTTGCTGCTAATAAAATAGCAGGTGCAGCTGCATATTTTTGCAATAAAAATGTTATGTTGTAATGGAATTCATGCATTCGTTTTTGTTTGCTTTGAACCCAGAGCAGACGTCACACGCCAGACGACATCAACACTGCATAATTAAGTATTTGTTCATTTATCGCAAGTAATATCGATATTGCAATATTAAGCACTGTTATCGAATATCGCAGGTTTTCCTAATATCGTGCAGCCCTAATCGTGATTATTATTTTTGCCATAATCGAGCAGCCCTACCTGCTGCCAAAACTGAGTGATCCTTCCACTCGGGGTAAATTATTGTCCCTTTGCCCACGCAGTGCATTAAATTGCTTTTGTGCAGTGGCTGTGCACCCTCCAGTCTTGCCTATGCAGCTGTCTCTTATCTGAGCAGCATTTACAGTTGCTGTTAAAGGGGAGACTCGGGAGCAGGGGAGGTTTGCTCAGCAGTCTTGGCAGTGATTGATTTGGGCGATTTTAAAATAAATGTTTCTATTTCTGTACGTTTGTGTGTTTTAGTGAGAAAACCAGAATGTCTTGAGGTCAACAACCATCCTGAGCGTGTTTACATCAGATGAACACATATTGTTTGATTTTGTTTGACAGCTGATGCGTTTTTGCTTGAGGCTCTACAGCTCCATGAATATTTGATGTTTTGGATGCCCCCAGAAAGCTGATGGTTTTGGTTTTCATTATGTGAGTGGGTGATTTGGGGAAGGTGCACAACAGCACAGACGTCATCACAACATATGCTGCAGATTTGTTAACATCTATGTGAGTGGGCTCTTTTCTGCACACTCCTTGGGGAAACACCACTGGGAATGTTGTCTAAACCGACCACAGAACCACGCTGCATAAAATGTATTTTGCATTAACAGGTTATTAAAGTTAAAGGAGGCTAGGTATTGATTGTAATCCTCTCACAGGTTGTGGTTTGTTAGTCCTGTGGTTTTAAATGGGATTTTATGTAGTTATAACTACAACCTGTCAGTTAGCATGGCGTTTATTTTGAACATCAAATGTGTTGCATCTATTCAGAACCAGATTTTTTTCCTGTCTCTTTTAAAGAAATGCCAATGAGTGGAGAAGAAAAGTAAACTCAGTCCTTCAGATAATGGGAGATTGAGTAGCCCTGATTTAGATGATTAAGGAAAAATAGTACAGCAGTTTGATATGAACTAGGGCTGGGCGATATGGCAAAAATAGAATTCACGATTTTTCCAATATTTTATCACGATTTCGATTTTATCACGATTTTTTTTCCATGAATAGCATAACTTCAATTGCGTATTAAAGAAGAGAAACATTGAATAAATAAACATTTATACATATTAGGGATTAGGGTTGTCACGGTATGAAAATTTAACCTCACGGTTATTGTGACCAAAATTATCACGGTTTTCGGTATTATCGCGGTATTTTTTAAACGGTGTTGCATATGTTCAGAAAGCATTGATAGTCCTGTTCTACACAAACTGAAATAGTTCTGAAAAGGTTTAACAGTGTTTATTAAATCTAAAATAACACAAAGCCTTAGCAAAAGTGCAACTTTTCACAAGTAAAGGAACAAATAGCTTATTTTTCTGGAACATGTTACAGTAGTCAGTGCAGGTTTAAATTATACAAATCCAAACATTCAAAACATAAACAATATGTAAACAAATCAAAGAAACACCACTTGTTTTCTCATATACTTGTTTTCTTCATTATCAAAATGAAAATCTAAAACTCCAGTCCACACTTGACTTGAGCACTGTACAAGTCAACCTTAAAAAATATGTATTTAAAACAAATAGCCACTTTAAACAAATTACTAAAATAACTACTACACTATGTAATCAAATCCAAATGTTCAAGTATAAATGGCATTGAATAAGTAAACAAATCAATGACAAGGAACTAATTGTATATTTCTCTTCATCATCAACAAATAAGATGCTTCATCCAGCAACAGGGTGTCCGTGACACGGTTTAAATGCTGGCAGAGGACGCTGCGGCTGCAGTATATAGTGACTCGTTGCATTCTCCCTCAACCAAAAGTCCTCGCGTCATGCATTTAAGCTAAAATGCTAATGTTAACTTACCTTGCACTGGCTCTAGAGACGTGGGTGATGGTCACGCAGATGTGCCATTCGATTCGAAGTGTTGCTGCCTTTTGCAGACACTTGTTTCCTGCACGTTCTGCAAACGGGATAGCAGTCTTCTATTAACTGTCCCTCAGCATTTTTCAGAAATCCAAAATATGCCCATACTTCCGATTTAGTCTTCTTTGAGGGCTGTTGGATGTCCTGGGCGCTGCCGTCTCCTCCTTCGGCCATTATTTCAGCTTCAAAGTTTTGGTGCCGTTGCAAATTAAAAAGTGCATGTGCGCACCGCGGGAACTTCAGCTGAAGCGACGGTGGCTGGTAAGGGTCACCGCGCCGAAACCGCGGCCACGGTAAACCCACCGAGATAATATAGTTTTTTAAAAACTGGACGGTTATTTTTATTGTCAACTTTTTTACCGGGGTTTACCGCTATACCGGTTACCGTGACAACCCTATTAGGGATAATCAGCACAGTGCTAACACACTTATATTTTAAACTCACACCAGAGATGATAAAAGCCCTGAGAGAAACAATTACAAAAATCAGTTTCTCGTTTTTCAAGTAACTTAACATAAATTAAAATCGTAAACATATTTAAAGTGCAAACATGTCAATTGCAAACGTATTGTGCAAACATTAACTTGTTCAAAATACTAT
Source organism: Nothobranchius furzeri (assembly GCF_043380555.1). Taxonomy (NCBI): domain Eukaryota; kingdom Metazoa; phylum Chordata; class Actinopteri; order Cyprinodontiformes; family Nothobranchiidae; genus Nothobranchius; species Nothobranchius furzeri. The sequence continues at coordinate 38,813,540 of NC_091751.1, forward strand.
GTAGCTCCCAGTTGCTCATGTAGTGGATAGTTAAGCTCAAATAAGGCTCTGATGTGCGGCTGGACCAGAGATCGCTTGTGGTAGCAAAAAACTGCGCATTCTGAATATTTTCTGCAACAAGTCTCTAAATAAAGTTAAATTTTCCAGTGCAGATTGGAGACAACCCATAGAAGCACTGATTTGATCTCATTTCAGAGAAAAATAGAACAGGTTAGATGCACCTAATAAATAAAATTACTAACAAACTCAGGAATCTTTCTTTGCTTCACTGTTCTGGTGCTGAAAATATCACTAATGCGGATCAAAGGAGATACACAGATGAATGCACCTGTTATTATTTGGAGACTACATTTACTGCAGCTGGCAGAGGCAGAGATTGTTTCTATTGATACACGGAGTTTACAGAATCATTTTAAATTTTAATAGCGGAAGACTGCAGGAGGGAGCGCTAAAATACAGGGGGTCCCAGAAAAAACAAGAAACTACGAGTCTGATGAAACCCGCTGGTTTTCCATCAGGCAGTCACGGGGCAGCTCCAGCGACCGAGCTCAGTCCGGTACCGACACCGGCTCGGCAGAGGGTGAACGAGCCGAGGCGACGTCGTGCTCTGCTTAAGAAGCGGTGTTATTTTCCTGCTTCAGAAGAAGCGTCCAATGTGTTTTTACGCTTTCTCCGAGACATGTCATGTCGCTAAGTTGTTAGCACCGCGCGCTAAGGAAACCCTGCGTTCCTCTTCGGAACGAAAACCTCGTTGTCGCTCAGCCGCGGCCGAAGCCATGTTTGTTCACTCACAGGTGAAAACAAGCGGGGCACTAATATATTACTATGACTCACTCTGATTGGTTAAGGGTCAAACAAAGGCGTGTCATTCGCCTGAGGTAAGTTCCATTTTCATTCAGAGGCAGAAATTCAACAGCAGAGCTGTGAATCGTGATAAAACGGTCTCTCAAAAATGACAGACCGTCAGATGTGTAGATCGTAAAACGGTCTAAAATCGTCATATCGCCCAGCCCTAATATGAACCCAGTTGTTGTTGTCAGGTACCCATCGTCTTTATGGGTGACCTCACGAGGAAAGTTGACCATTGAGCAGTATTGATGGTTTATCCCTTGAGGTCCATGTGGCAGGGGTGAAGCGGTGCTCACTCCTCACCCCTGCCACTGAAGTTCACAAGTGTACAGATAGGGCTGGGGGTAAACGATTATTTTTAAAACGATTATTCTGACGATTATTTTATCGAATAGTCGACTATTCTAATGACTATTTAGAAAATTAATCTAATGATTATTTTTCTATTGCACAATTAACAAAAACCAGAAAATCTCAAATAAATTCCTCAGAAAAAAATTGATAAATTCTTACTGTAAGAGAATAAACACTACAGGCCTTCCATTTTGTATAACATTGCGTTTATTGTGTTGGTTGGTTATGTTCTGATGACGTGTAGAACTTGGGAGTGCAGGCTGCTGCCTGAGAGGTGGTAGAAGATGGAGTGTCTCCATGCTGCTTTGTTTTGGTCACTTATGTGCGTGAGGCGAGTGGTCTTACGGGTTAAACCAAACTCAGGTGATATTTTACACTAAACCGAAAACCCACAACACTCTAAATGTAATAAAAGGGAGATCTACACCACAAAAAAGATGAACTCTAAACCAAAACGTAACAGCTTATCCCAACGCAAGAAGCTGTTAGCGAAGATGCTAACAGTAGCTTTACCAACATTAAGTTCAAGTTACCAAGTTTAAATAAACCAAAAACACCCAGCAGCAAACAGACCAGCACGGAGGAGAGACTGCTACCACCAAAACAGCTCTCCTAATGTCTGAAAGAAGCTCCTTTATTAAGGGAGAAGCGCTCCCGGTGATTTTCTACATCTGCGATAGACACGAAGCAGCGCATCTGACCCCGGAAGTTGTTGTCCGTTGCCGGGAGACGAAGGGGCAAAACAGGAAAATATTCTAGTAGTGGACGGACGTTGTTCCGGGTCTTCTGTATTTGGCGGAGAGGTTAGTGAAGGCGGAGAAGAGGACGAACTACAGGAAAAACAGGCAGATTCCTCCTCTATTTACAAACTCCTGGGGATGCAACAAGTGGGCGCGGTGCGTCGACTTCCGGATCTGACGTCGAAAATTTTTTAGAATCGAGCCGTCGACTTCGTCGAGGCTTCGCTACAGCCCTACCAGGGAGGCTGAGGAGTGTGATCCCCCTATAGTTGGAACACACCCTCAGGTCACCCTTCTTAAAGATGGGGACCACCACCCCGGTCTGCCACTCCCTAGGAACTGCCCCCGATGACCACGCAATGTTGTAGAGACGTGTCAACCATGACAGCCCTACAACATCCATAGCCTTGAGATACCCAGGACGAACCTCATCCGCCCCCGGGGCTCCGCCGCTGTGTAGTTGTTTGACTACCTCAGCAACTTCTGCCCCCGAGATCGGACAGTCCATCCCCAGGTCTCCCAGCTCTGGTTCCTCCTCGGAATGCGCATTGGTGGGATTGAGGAGCTCCTCAAAGTATTCCTTCCACCGTCCGACTATAGCCTCAGTTGACGTCAGCAGCTCCCCATCCCCACTGTAAACAGTGTGAGCGAGTTGCTGCCTTCCTCTCCTGAGGCGCTGGACAGTTTGCCAGAACCTCTTTGGAGCCGATCGATAGTCTTTCTCCATGGCCTCACCAAACTCCTCCCACGCCCGAGATTTTGCCTTGGCAACTGCCACTGCTGCACCCCGCTTGGCTATCCGGTACCTGTCTGCTGCCTCCGGAGACCCACAGACCAGCCACGCCCTGTAGGCCTCCTCCTTCAGCCTGACAGCTCCCCGAACCTCTGGTGTCCACCAGCGGGTACGGGGGTTGCCACCACGACTGGCACCGGCCACCTTACGACCACAGCTAGCAACAGCCGCCTCGACAATCGCAGAGTGGAACAAGGCCCACTCGGACTCAATGTCCCCCACTGCTCTCGGGACGTGGTCAAAGCTCTGCCGGAGGTGGGAGTTGAAGACCGTCTTGACAGGTTCTTCTGCCAGGCGTTCCCAGCAGACCCTCACTATGCGTTTGGGTCTGCCAGGTCTACGCGGCATGTTCCCTTGCCATCTGATCCAACTCACCACCAGGTGGTGATCAGTTGACAGCTCCGCCCCTCTCTTCACTCGGGTGTCCAAAACATACGGCCGCAGGTCAGATGATACGACTACAAAATCTATCATCGACCTGTGACCTAGGCTGCCCTGGTACCAAGTGTACCGGTGGGCATCCTTATGTTCGAACATGGTGTTCGTTATGGCCAAACTGCGGCTTGCACAGAAGTCCAATAACAAAACACCGCTCGAGTTCAGATTAGGTGGGCCGTTCCTCCCAATCACACCCCTCCAGGTCAAGCTGTCATTGCCCACGTGAGCATTGAAGTCCCCCAGCAGGACAATGGAGTCCCCTGATGGAGCACTATCTAGCACTCGTCCCAGGGACTCCAAAAAGGGTGGGTACTCTGAACTGCTATTTGGCCCATAAGCACAAACAACAGTCAGGACCCGTTCCCCGACCCGAAGGCGCAGGGAAGCTACCCTCTTGTCCCCCGGGGTAAACTCCAACACACAGGCAGAGAGTCTCGGGGCTAACAAAAAGCCAACCCCAGCCCTCCGCCTCTCACCCGGAGCAACTCCAGCAAAGTAGAGTGTCCAACCCCTCTCCAGGTCTCGGGTTCCAGAGCCAATGCAATGTGTCGAGGTGAGTCCGACTATATCTAGCCGGTACCGCTCAACCTCTGCCACAAGCTCTGGCTCCTTCCCCGCCAGCGAGGTGACGTTCCATGTCCCAAAAACTAGTTTTCTTGTCCGGGGATTGGACCGCCAAGGCTCCCGCCTTGGTCTGCCACCCGATTCGCATTGCACCGGACCCTTCATGTTCCTCCTGCGGGTGGTGGGTCCACAGTTGGACGAGCCCATGTATCCGGTTCGGGCTGGGCCCGGCCGGGCCCCATGGGCAAAAGCCCGGCCACCAGGCGCTCGCTCACGGGCCCCAACCCCAGGCCTGGCTCCAGGGTGGGACCCCGGTAACCCTCCGGGCCGGGTACTCCGACTCTTCGTTTTAACCGCCATGAAAGATCCTTCGAACCGTTCTTTGTCTCACCCTTCACCTAAGACCAATTTGTCATGGGAGACCCTACCAGGGGCACTAAGTGCCCCAGATAACATAGCTCCTAGGATCATTAGGGCACTCAAACTCCTCCACCACGATAAGGTGACGTCCATCGTTGCTTGGTTTTTTTTTCTGCATAAGAAACACAAATAGACTGAAATAAGTACACATATAAAATAAACACGCTTTGCAAAAACTCAAAATCTGAAAAAGTACTGAAACCCTACAGGACACATAATGTAATAATTAAATCCATAATGGGTTCATATATGAGTGTTTAATGTTTCTGAGCAGCTTTAGAGTCAGATATTTATGCCACAGTTGAAGGGTGTCAGAAATAACACCAAATGAAATGTTTGACTTAGTTTGTTATTCTATTTGAACCCAGTGGTTCATTTCTGAAATGTTGGAGAATGAATCAAGTTCTGTTTGATGCTGAAAATAATAAAACATAAAACAAATTCTAAACTTCCAATAATATTTAAGATGTGTTTTTTTCTTTCTGATAACACCAGCAGAAGGCTGTGGGCTGGATTAGGATTAAATTACCCAGTTGATAGATCTCCTTCACTAACCAGCTAACTACAAACCTTTCCACTAACCTGTCCTGTGGGACCCTCACCTTGTGACCCTCATGTCCTCATGTCTCTGATGAGCAGATAGGAGACGAGATCTCCTGTAACTTAAAATGAACCAAAGCTTCCTCCCAGTTTCTCTTTAAGCTGAATTTAACATCAGTTTATAATCATGAAACAAAAAAAAAAATAAAGTGGAACAAGAACTTCTATCTTCTATTTCTCTCTCCTTTTAACTTCTCCGTGTCCCTAAATAGGTCTGCAACTAACGATTATTTTCATAATCGATTAATCTGTCGATTATTTTTTCGATTAATCGGTTTGTTAGGGTTTAGCTATTTAACCTATACAAGTGATGGATGCATTTCAGTTAAGAAAAAAAAAACATAAGAGAATTGTGCAGTTGACTGCAATCTATTTTATTGCACATGAACACAGTCAGCAGTATAAAATGAGCTAAACAGTGCAAAATATCAGTCCAGAATAATTTTTTAGCATTAGCTGGAAGCCTGCTCCTTCCACCATGGATAGTGTTCTCATGTCTTTTACCAGCATGTTTAGAATAGAGTTTGTAAGTGGTATGAATTGCTGGGGGGTGAGTGTCTTGTTCCCCATGTAGTTGTCCATCGTTGCTTGTTTTTTTTTTCTGCATAAGAAACACAAATAGACTGAAATAAGTACACATATAAAATAAAGCAGCACACACACTACAACACTAAATCAATATTATACAGGGTGTCCGCGGGGTTTTAAAAAGTATTAAAAAGTGATAAATAAAAATAGTCAAATTTAAGGCCATTAAAAGTGTTAAATTTGGTCTCAGAGGTATTATTTTTTCCAAATTAGGTATTATTTTTTTCAGACTATCAGGTGTCATATTCTGAACATCGACATAGAAATATATTCCGAATGAAATGTTTTGAACGATTATAAAAATAAAACAAGCCGATTATTTGCTCCTCCCACTTGAGCTGCCCTGAGTTACAAATGAAGCGCTCCGTTGCCAACTTAGCGACTTTGACGCTATTTCTAGCAGCTTTTCAGACCCCCTTCTTGGCTTTTTAAATCTTAAAAGTACCTAGCGAACACCTCAGAAACATCTCTGGTAACCCTTAGCTACTTTCTGGATAACTGTCGACGACATTTCCTGCAGGTTAGCTAAACACTCCGCCTGCGCTCCGGACCGTTCTTCAGGACATTAGGAAAGGGAATGATGTAGTGATGTGTCAGTCGCTAAAGAAAAAGCTCTCGGAGCCGGCTCCCTGTTGGGGTAACCTAACCAGAGTGAGTGACACACACACCGTACCTGCGGGCTCCTGAGCCACTAAAAACGGCTAAATGTGCGCGTGCGGCGTGCTAAACACACGTGCAGCTTGCCCCCGATTGCTGTGAGACCGGGTTGGGGGGTGGGGGGTGCAGCTGTGGTTGGGACAATTATTACATTAACTGGTGGACTTGTAAATAAATAGTTTATAAATCAGGTAGAAATAAGTTCCTCACGTTGATAACTAATCTCTCTGAGGACACGGTGCTAGTGCACTCTCCTACAGCACCTTGACACGACTCAATAAATGTTATGCAACATTTTGTGAACATCAATTTATTTGCATGTATTTGTTATAAATGCCACTGTATAATTCTTGCTGTCAGTATTTGCAAGATATTGGTATTTTGGTCTGTACTGGTTAGACTTAAATGAGTTAAACCAAGGTCTATAGCCCTTGGGTCATAGACTATGAGCTATAAGTATATTGGTCTTTTTATACTGGGAATCAGGAGTTATTTTAGTGATCATCTTGTTTCTTGTTTATTTTTGCCCTGATTGTGCCCTGAGCAGTTTTATGACTAAATAAAAATAAATAAAAAAATCTACATAAATTGAAAAATCGTCTTAAATAATCGAGATCTCAATTTCAGTCACAATAATCGTGATTATTGTTTTTGCCATAATCGAGCAGCCCTACTTTAGCATATCCGGTCACATAATGATGACGTCATATTCAGTGGTCGTTGTGCATCATTTCAGGCCTCGTGGTCAACTGTCTGAACCGCTGAACAGAAGTGCCTGGCATATTTTCTAAGTAAAATAAATATGTGCAATACGTTGTCAACATCAGTGAGTCTCTAAGTCAATTCTTTTTGTATGTTATATATGTTAAAATACGTGTAAATAGGTCGCTGATTAACACTTGCAATTTAGTGTTGTGATGGTTTTAAAAAAATTCTGAAGGTAGTAAAAAAAAGTATTAAAAAGTAGTAAATTTTACTTAAGGATTGCTGTATATACCCTGTTATATTATTTGAATTAATTAACAATATACAGTGATCATTTATTTTGAGGGTTACGTTCTACAAAATAGCCCGCAACAGGAGATATTCAGAAAAAAAGTCTAATTTTTTTTACTATTAAAAAGCTCTAAGTAAGAAGCTCATGAGGTTTTTACTTTGAGTCGGGAGGGTTTAAATTAGCTAGAGAAATGTGAAAAATGTTTTTTGTGTAATACTGTTAAAGAAACATGATAAAAATGTGTTGTGAGGCGTTTTACAGCGTTAGATAGTAAAACAGCCTTTTAATAGTAAAAAAATGACTTTTTCTGAATTTCTCCTGTATTTAAAAATTGAAAGCGTACAACTATGCCGCGTTATATTCACCTGGACACAGCTCGTCTGTATATTTTTCACCGCGGAGTTGTCCTTTTTTGAATGAGGAACATAGATATGGGTTTGTGCCGTTTTTCTCTTAACGAGAACATTCTTATAAACAGACGTGCTGAATTTGGCGAGCGCATGATTCACAACACGGAGGAGATTCACGATTGCATCTAGTCAATCAGAAGTAGAACACCGTAGACTGACGCGGCAAAAAAACATGTTTAACATCCACTATAACAAACTCAGCTAAAACACTAAGTCCAGCTTGTTTATTTTCTGTTACTTACCGGGCTGGCTCTTCCAAATGACGGCTCACTTGACCGCGGTGCTCTTCCTCTGCTGCATCAGCCCCCACATGTTTTCGTCTCAAATGTTCACTTAGGTACGTCGTGCTTCCATGCCATGCTAGATGGTTTTTGCATATTTTGCAGGTCACTCGTCTTTTCAAGACATCTAGAGTGAAGTGCTCCCATACTCTTGAGGTTTTTGTCCGGGGTTTCTCTTCAGTTTTGTCGCTTCTATTTTTCTTCCGTATTTCCTCTTGTTCCGCCATCTCTCACAGCAAGATGAGCGTCAGTAACGTGATACGTCATGAAAACCGAGGGCACTCATTGGCTCATTTCTTCTTCTACGGCTCCACTGTTAGATCAGTGGCTCATTACTGCCACACACTGGCGGCAAATTTAACAGATTGTAACCGATGTCAGATTGTGGTAAAAATAGACTTCATGCGGTAAAATATGATTATTAAACAACTAATCGATGACTAAAAAAGTTGTTAACTATTTTAATAATCGATTATAATCGATTAAATCGATTAGTTGTTTCAGCTCTATCCGTAAATAAAAGATGATTATGCTGCAGCCGCCGTCATTGACCCCGCCCCCTCCGCAAGACCGAATCTCCCAGCATCACAACACTCGGTCTGACTGAGCGCTTCCAGGAGAAATAATAATTAAATTATGAAAATAGTAACGTGTTTGGAGCATCGGTTTGGAGGAGCGTCCTCCGATCCTCTCTTGTGAGCAGTGTCTTTCTCTCTCTCTCTCTCAGTCGCTGATCGAGCGAGCGGGGCGCGCCGCATGACAACCCGCTCAATTAACATAATTCACGGCCCAAATCCAACAGAACCGGTTGGGCTGAGTTAGTTCCGGTTCAGTCTCAGGTTACAACTCTAGGCTCAGCCCTGCAGTACCACATTAAGGCGGAACCACTTGGTAAATGTGGAGGATGCTCACTCTTGACAGCTTTGGATGCTGCGCTGGTGCCGCCGTTGAAAAACAAAACAAAACTACATTCCACTATAATCGATTATGGTATACTCTTCTACGATGCAGAATCGTTTATGTCCGCATCCGGATACAACGATTATTTGATTATTTTCCTCAGCTCTACTGTGTATCTCCTTTGATCCGCATTAGTGATATTCTCAGCACCAGAACAGTGAAGCAAATAAACCGATTCCTGAGTTTGTTAGTAATTTTATTTATTAGGTGCATCTAACCTGTTCCTTTTTTCTCTGAAATGAGATCAAATCAGTGCTTCTATGGGTTGTCTGCTCTCTGCACTAGAAATTTTTACTTTGTTACGTGTCATAATTTCTCCCCAAGCCCCCCTCCCTCGGCCGGCCCCACCGCCACAGCTGGAAAAATTCCTAGGGGAAACATTGCAAGTCGTAATCTTCATTTACAAATTTGATGTTGCTGTAATATTACTAACAAGCTTGGTGGCATAAAAGCTGCAAAATTGCTGCATCGCCATGCCACCATGGTGCTTTTATAAGGCACACTGTAGCGGCAGTGTTGCGCTCTTTTGCTGGCATAACTTTTTAAAGTGGCACAATTCCTGATGAAGGTCTTTTGACCGAATGCGTGAGAAGAATAAATACTGTATTATCGCAGATTGAAGTGTGTGCATTTTGTTCCTCTTCATTCAATTTTTTTATCCAGCACCTCAGTGCAGATGAGCAGTGTTTCTTCATTTTTATAGTTTGTTAAAATAAAAGTATGTGTGCAGAATGAAATGTGATGAAATTATTTTAATGCCTTTTCTCTATTTGTGTATTTTTGATTTACTATTTTTTGTCAAATTTAAAACAATAAATTAAGTTGCACAGCCCTAGTAATTATCTAACTTGTTGTTTTGTTAAGTGTTGTTTTATTAGACCAAAATATCTCAAGTTTGGAAAAGGAGGCAAAAGTACACAAGGTGATTAGAGTGAGGTTGACGAGTAAGGTCAGTAACTCTTAGCTGAAGGAGTTATTGTGATATATGTGACAGAGTAGCTGTAATAAAAGGCTTTAGTTAGTTTTGTCGTTTGAGAAGACAACAGAATGAGGTGAGGGGTTTGATCACCAACAGAAGCTGATCAATGACTCGCTTGTGATTTCGTTTTGGCGGGAGGCAAGCATGGCTACTTTTTTTATAACAGCCTAGTTGCACTGACAGTGTCACTCGCTATACAGTGTCACTCGCTATAACACGCACGCACGCACACACACACACACACACACACACACACACACACACACACACACACACACACACAGTTGAACTCATTCACTTCTTCTTCTTTAAACACAAAACCACCTCTCCATCATCTTTATGTCTCTTTCTGCCTCGGGGGAAACCATAAACCTCCAAGGATTCCTATGTGGCATTCCACTATGCTGCCTTGAGTCTGCTTGTCAGTGACTCGATGTCCAGACGAGTCAAAGGCTCAGCGACTCAACCTGACTGTTGCTGTTACAGTGTTTCCCCTAGGAATTTTTCCAGCTGGGGGGGTGGGGGGGATTATGACCCGTCTCTAAACAAAGTAAAATTTTCTAGTGCAGAGAAGAGACAACCCATAGAAGCACTGATTTGGTCTCATTTCAGAGAAAAATGGAACATGTTAGATGCACCTAATAAATAAAATTACTAACAAACTGAGGAATCGGTTTCTTTGCTTCACTGTTCTGGTGCTGAGAATATCACTAATGCGGATCAAAGGAGATACACGGATGAATGCACCTCTTATTTATTTGGAAACTACATTTACTGCAGCTGGCAGAGGCAGAGATTTTTTCTATTGATCCCCTACGTTTTGCAGCCGGTGGAGAACAACTGCAGCACCTTGCTCCAAAATCTGGGGCTGCCTTGATCTCACGAGGTTATCGTTGCCTGTTTTATGGTGGAGGTGATGTTTTTAAGTCACTGAGAAACTGCATGCATGCAGTTTGTTGTTTTGCTGCTAATACAGTAGCAGGTGCAGCTGCATATTTTTGCAATAATAATGTTATGTTGTAATGGAATTCATGCATTAGTTTTTGTTTGCTTTGAACCCAGAGCAGATGTCACACGCCAGACGACATCAACACTGCATACTTTAGTATTTGTTCATTTATCGTGAGTAATAGCGGTATCGCAATATTAAGCACTGTTATTGAATATCGTAGGTTTTCCTAATATCATGCAGCCCTAATTTAGAGTATTGTGGATTTTCAGTTTAGTTTAAAATCTCACCTTGAGTTTGGTTTAACCACCCAGTTTAGAGTTTGGACCTTTGGAGATCCTTATTTTGGTCCAGAAACCAGTAATCTTTACCCAGTGGGACATCCCTATTTATTTGTACTTTTGTTTTAATTCCCCACAGGCAGAATTAGTTTTATTATTCCCAACCTGTAGATGGAAAGATTTTTTTTGTGTGTTTTAAATAAACCTGATCATCATTTTAACTTTTAAATCCCAAGTTATTGTCCCTTCCTTTTTGCACACGAGCCAAACTCCCCAGGAAGAGTCGTAACACCACTCGCCTCACACACATAAGTGACCAAAACAAAGCAGCATGGAGACACTGTCTCCAACCACCTCTCAGGCAGCAGCCTGCACTCCCAAGTTCTACATGTCACCAGAACATAACCAACCGCAACATAATAAAAGCAGTGTTATACAAAATGGAAGGTCTGTAGTGTTTATTCTCTTACAGTACCAATTTATCAACGTTTTGGAGGAATTTATTTGAGAGTTTCTTGTTTTTATTAATTTGTGCAATAAAACAATTGCTAGATTCATCGTCAAAATAGTCATTAGAATATTTGACTATTCGATAAAATAATCGTCAGAATAATCGTTTTAAAAATAATCGTTTATCCCCAGTCCTATTAGATGCAGAGGCATCAAAGGCCTTGAGCAATATCTCAAGGAGATTAGTTCTTCATGAGGAGAGAGGCCGAAATGACCTTTAGGTGGAAAACAGTTCCTTCATGACGCTACACTTTTCTTTCTGCTAATCCGAAAAAACTATCCTGTCCGTGACTGAAAATCGTGATGCGATCTGTGCGTTTTAAGATTCATTGAACCACTAATAACTAACCCTTTGTTCCATTTAAATTTTAATCAGAATAAATGTAATTGTTAGTGATTTATAAGCTTATAGTCTCATCTTTTTCACCAGATTCCTGATCTTTAGAAATTCATAGATGAGCCTCGATGTCTGATAACATGTTCGGATAATCCCTAAATGTTTTGGTCCTAATCAAACGTTCATCTTCAAAGACTGCTTTTAAATCATTTTGTTAGAAATGTTCCCATTACTTTTACAGGAGCATGAAGAAATAGTGCTTTTTGTAAAAATCGAAATGATTTTCATCTGAAGTTGATCATATTTATCACATTTAACATAGTGGTAATTGTGGTTTTGCATCATATTTATACCCTGTTTGGTTCACTACTGATGACCAGGATGCTACTGCTGTTTTGTTAGTGACTTTGTTTTTACCTGAATCAGAAGTTTTCTGGTTAAAACACCAATTTCTGTCTTACCTAAACAAGCATCTGTTTTTATAGCAGGAAAACTGGGAAAAAGTTAAAATCTAGATGAACTCATGTTCTTCTACTGCTGATGGGTTTTCATGCTAAAAGTGAGGCTGATGCTAGCTCTTACTTTCTGGTTTGATGGTACCAATGTTCAGAGATGACCTGTTGGTCTCATTCCAGCTAAACCTACTGAAGTTGTTGTAAATCAAACATTTTGTTGATTAGATTTTTTCTGCATAAATTTTGTGGTGTGTGTGTGTGTGTGTGTGTGTGTGTGTGTGTGTGTGTGTGTGTGTGTGTGTGTGTGTGTGTGTGTGTGTGTTAGGGTCCTCATTTTCGTAATTATGCAGAAAATCACATTGATGGTTCATTTTTAAAATTATTTCAACAGATTGACACAATAAAATTTTGTATAATATGTAAAGGTCAGAGGTCACTACAATACCCACTGTTAAACAGTTATAAATCTGAAGCCCGTGAGGACATTGTCCTACAAGGTTAAAAATGTCCTGCGTGAGACACTCCTGACAGTTTGGCTGGTGTGGCTTAAAGGTTTTCGCAAACACTAATGGTAACAATTTTTGCTAAAAAAAAAAAAAAGCACATGGGATTAATTCATATTGCATTTAGTGACACCCACAGCCTTAGGTTATGTCAAGTCCTTAATTGTGAGAGCACCATGTGAGCACCTGTGTGTCTACATGCGCTTGTTTATGTAAGGTTTTTCTAAGAGTGTTCAATAGTGAGTATGAGGGGCCACAGACCTTCCCCCACAGAAATTGAGGATTTCCAAGCCCCAAAGGTCTCCGCTGGAGAAGCCCCAACCCCTCTCCCGAAAGGCGCAAAAGATCACCCCAGGGGGCTAACCAGCAGTCGTGCCCCCAGGCCTGCCCGCTCCAGGGCAGGCCGAGCCCTGAACTCGGCGGTCCGTTAAATGTGTGGATGCTGGATCGAGAGTTTCTCGGTTAATTTTTGATGAACTTGAAATTAAGAATATGACATTTGTCCTTTTCAGTTACCCCAAAATTCCACTATCTCTGCTCCGGCACGAACTCCGCAGCAAAAACGGTCCCGTTGTCAGTCAGAGCTGTTCCACCACTGCGGCCGTGCGGCGCAGTGCGCGGCCCGCCGTTCCGCCATCCGGCAAAAATAGGATCGATTCTATTTTTGCCGGATGCCGGAGCACCTCCGTAGTCAGTGGACAGAAATCACAACCGCCCAACAGGAAAGGGAGCAAGCACAACTTCCGTTATTTCACAATAAATCGATAAACGAAAAGCGTTTTTTGTTTCATATGCACAGCTTTAACAACTTTTAACAACTATCAATGGCGGCTGAACTTTAAATGCACAAAAGTAAGCCATAAATACAGTTTCCACTATCAAAGTAGTCACACTTTGTTGATCTAAACACTGCTGATCTCTCAACACAAATGATGGGCAGATTAAACAGTTCATGTTGATGCTTCTCCCACACAACGGGTGACACCTCAGGTCTCCGCACCGGAGCGGAGCCGTTGTAGAGCGGGTATCAGTAAAAATTGAGTTCGGAAGCGAGCGGGGGCAGAGCGGAGGTAGTGGAATTTTGGCATTAGAACTGATTTTAGGTTGACGTTTGGGTACCTGGCTCACTCAAAATTTTTAATGGTTGGTTTTTCATTTAGTCTTGTGCTGCAGAAAACTAAAGATGTTTTTTCATTCTGCTGAAAAATAATTACTTCAAAAATTAATTCAGTCAACCAGACTGCAAACCCTTCTTCATCTGATTGTCTTGCTAAATGACACATATTTTTTTAACAGCTCATCCAGTCGCGTTTTGAATTACAGCAGGTGTGGATGTTTTTTGTATTGGATTTAGGCTGAAATGTTCAGATGTACACTAAGTCATACTGCGTTTATGATGTCTTTTGGGACTGGTGCAAGATCTTTGTGAAATTAGTTAGTTTTGAACCTGACGTTTAATTTAAAAGTCAAATGCAAAGCTAAAGTCTTAAAAGTTTTAGATACAACTGAATTAAGAGATAACTGATAAATCTCAAAGTACACGACAAGCGTGGTTGAAACACCCATCATTGTTTTTAATTTAAATTTCAGTGCAACTAGGGTTGTCACGGTAACTGTTGTAGCGGTAAACCCCGGTAAAAAAGTTGACAATAATAATAATCATCTTGTTTTTAAAAAAAAACTATATTGTCTCGGTGGGTTTACCGTGGCTGCGGTGTAGGCGCGGTGACCCTTACCAGCCACCGTATCATCTGCTGAAGTTGACGGCAGCACATGTGCTCTTTCAGGGGTGGACATTAACTTCAAAACCAACCGGCCAGCCGGGCCGGTAACTCTGAATATTTACCGGCCCCGCCAAGAATCTACCGGCCCCGCTGGTCAGCTGCCAAAATGAGTCAAAATAACAACTGAACCATTTTAAATGTAATAAACCTTTATTTTGTACACATTCACAAACATAATAACGTATTCAAGTTTGAATTTGTTTGTTTCAGCTTCTCTCTTTTCTCTCTCTCTCTCTCTCTCTCTCTCTCTCTCTCTCTCTCACTCACTCACTCACTCACTCACTCACTCACTCACTCACTCACTCACTCACTCACTCACTCACACACACACACACACACACACACACACACACACACACACACACACACACACACACAGAGAGAGAGAGAGAGGAAAGGCAGAGAGGAAATGGAGGACACCAAGTAGTTAAAAGAAAAACTACAGCCGAGCCGAGGCGTCTGATCTGAACTGAGGAGCGGTGAGCAGCGGCCAGACTTCGTGAGCGATTCGCTTCTCTGCGCTTCGGGCGCTTCCGCGGCCGGTGTGTCCCCGGCGTTAAACGCCGGCTTTCAGCCACTCCCCCTGCTGCTTCCGTCTGCTCTCATCTGTTTAACAGGCGAGGCGCTGCTCAACTCGAACACGGCCATTCTCTGCACCTCCCGTCTTCTTTAAACCGCCAAGAATCATTCCACCTACGCACACGCTTCTCTGCTTCATACCGTTTCGTGGCTAGAGGCGCGCAGGTTCACGCGCGAGAAATGAAAACGGCAGCTTCCTACAGGGCGGGGCCATGATGTAGGTGAAAGCCGGTGTGTAAATGACAAATAAAGCTTGGGCGCCACCCGGGCGGTAAGTCGTCAAGTATTTACCGCCCGACGAGAAAATTTAGCGCCATTGGCGCTCGGGCGCTTTAACGGTCCACCCCTGTCTTTGTTGTTTACAACCAAAACTTTCATGAAGCCAAAGCTGAAATAATGGTCAAAGGAGGAGACGGCAGCGCTCAGGAGGACATTTATTATCCCTCAAAGAAGACAAAGTCGGAAGTACGGGCATTTTTTGGATATTTGAAGAGTGCCGAGGGACAGTTTATAGACGACTGCTATCCTGTTTGCAGCACGTGCAGAAAAAGTGTCTGTGAAAGGCAGCAACGCTTCAAATCTCATGACACATCTGCGTTACCATCACCCACAACTCTACAGTCAACGCAAGGCAAGCTAACGTTAGCGTTTTAGCTAAAATGCGTGATCCGAGGATTTGGGTTGAGGGAGAATGCAACGAGTCGCTATATAAAGCAGCCGCAGCGCCGCTACCTGCATATAAACCGTGTCGCGGACACCCCCATGTTGAAATGACGCTATGCATTACGGGGCTCCCAGGGGCAGATAAGAGTTGGGTTCCGAGAATAATTATGAATTTAACAATGATTACTGCCTGATGACATTTCCCCACATCTGCAAAGCTCACTGGAAGGACACAAACCGAGGACAATATTTTCCTGATATACGGTTTATTATTCAAGTAAGGGTAAAAAAGTATCTGATTAGAAGGCTGCTTGAGTACTGAGTATCATCTGATCTAATATTTTTAAAATGATGACATCAAACAGACATAAAATAAGAAGTTATGGGCAAATGTTGGTATTTTAAAGACCAAAGGGAAAAAATGTAAACAACATAATTACAAAATAACACATTTTAGGCAAAATTTAGACAAACTAAGGACAATATTTCCTGACATACAGGGTTTATTTAATTGTGTGAAAATGTAGCACGTTTAAAAAAACACTGCGATAATACCGAAAACCGTGGTAATTTTGGTCACAATAACCGTGAGGTTAAATTTTCACACCGTGACAACCCTAATACAAACCATTTTAGATTAGGTTACATTTCCTTTATTCCTAGATCATGTAGTTTGTAGCACTCATTTTAATGCTGTAGAAAATTTCTGGCCAATCCACGTGATCGGTATCGATGATCAGCATTATTTGATATCGGTATCTGTGATCGGCAGCCAAAAACCTGATCGGTGCATCCCTATGCCCAACCCTAATCATGGGTTGAACTGCTTGTTCATCTCTTTGAAACCTTGATTGCCGACCATGAACAGGAGTCTCGTGACCGACATGCTCACAATGGCCTCGGTCAGCTCGTTCGCTTGCTGAGGTTTGCACATAACAAACTGGTTCATTGAAAAGGAGCACTTTTATTAACACTGTAACTTAGTGGGTTGAATTAAATCCTGAGCATATATAATTGAAGCAAAAATACGTGACACATAAATGTGCTTTCTTTAAATTCAAGGCACGTTCACCATATTCATTCTTGTAGTGCAGTGGTTCCCAAACTTATTTAGCCGCGCACCCCCTTCTATGTCCCGACCATGTCAACGCCCCCCCCCCCCCAGCCCCCACATCGGGGCATGGCTCTATATATATATATATATATATATATATATATTAGGGCTGCAACAACGAATCGATAAATTCGATGAAAATCGATTACTAAAAGCGTTGGCAACGAATTGCGTCATCGATTCGTTGTGTCGCACAACTCTTCCAAAAGCGCCCCCCCCCCCCCCCTTCCCGCCCGCCGTTGCGCGCAGACCAGAGCAAGTCAGATCAGCGCGAGGGAGAGCCGGCAGATCAGCGCGAGGGAGAGCCGGCAGATCAGCGCGAGGGAGAGCCGGCAGATCAGCGCGAGGGAGAGCCGGCAGATCAGCGCGAGGGAGAGCCGGCAGATCAGCGCGAGGGAGAGCCGGTACCGGCAGATCAGCGCGAGGGAGAGCCGGCAGACTTGCGCTGCTGCGAACCGGTTCCGCATTGTTGCGCAGCGATCCAGGCAGCTGCTTCCAGCGCACGGTCCATTCTCAAAGTGGCGCAACCAAAAAACTATAATTGGCACACGATCGTTCATGTCCGCACATGTTCTCTATTTTCTGTCTTATTTGTGCCTGAAGCTCGCTACTGCTGAGCTCATCACCTGTGCTGTGGTGATGTCACCTCACGCAGCATCGAAAACGCGCTCTGCGCTTTTCGGTCAGGAGATCCCTTTGATCTGCTCAAAAGAAATAGCCTAGTGAACTAGACCAAATTCTTGCTTTGCAAAGTTTGGTCTAGGCATGCTCCATTGGAACTTCCTCAGCTCCTACCAGGACTCTGGCTAGCCAATCACAGCTCTCTAGAGGGGTTTCAAACACATAAAGAACTGTGATTGGTCCATAATGGTGGGCCAATCATAGTGCTCTATCTGCTTAGTGAACAAATCACAGAGCTTTATCCGCTTTGTGAGCCAATCAGGGCACTCTATATGCCTGGTGGGTGGGATGATGCAACAGAGTGAAACAAGAGTATGTCACATTCATTGTCCAGTGGAATGCGGAGATCATTTGAAAGACAACGGTAGAACCCGCCCCACAACCAAGAACCGTCAATGGAGCATGGCCAGACTAAATAATACATTTATTTAGTCTGGCTTGCCAGGCTACAAAAGAAACTGATGAGGTGAAAAGGTAAGAATCCAGGCAACAGATTTTCTGGAGAATTAAGAGGAGATGCAGGAAGATGAGAGACAGACAGGCCAGGAAAATAGTTAAATAAAAACAAGAAAACAAAACAAAGTGTTGAAAAGTCAAATGTAGGTAGATTTATCTCCACTACACGTTTTTACCAGTAAAAAACAATAAGTTATACACATGTTATATTTATACATCTGATACAATTCAGATCACCTTCAAAACTCAGTCACACACCCAGGGCCGTTTCAAGACATTTTGGGGGGCCAAGGCAAAATGCCCCCCCCCCCCCCCCCCCCCCCCAATAACTGGGCTCCCCAGAAGCCTCTGTGTAATTCATGCCCTCTCCAGTAGTGTTAGTTATATGGTGTTTATAAAAGCCCCTCAGACATTACTGACATGTTCTAATATTATCAGATGAAAAACAAAATTATCAGACATGCTGTCTCATCTGCTTCTTTTATAAACTTGCAAAAAGTAACAAAACCATTTGAAAGCCACTATTTGTGGATTCTCTGAAAGTTTCCATGGAGTGTGTGACAACTTATTTTTTCATTGATCCTATCGTCTAATCTCACAGCTGAAACAAGCATCCTTAATAATCTGTGCACAGGAAGCTTACCGATGCTGCATTAAAACAAAATGTATAATAATTTATTATTAATAAAACCTTGTTGCAGCACTAAAGCAGAAAAATTAGATTTTGCATTAAATATGCAAAATATTTACATATGAATTGTTTTAGAGCCCTTTAATTGGCAGAATCTGATATTAATTTAGTTCTTACAAAAAATGGGTCCCAACATGGTTTGTGTGGCGTTGCCATAGTGTGACGTCATAGGCACATATCCCCTGTCCTCTTGTTTGGAAATGGAAATATGGTCACCCTACATTAAACAAACTGTCCACCCGGGCTTTTGCGCTGCACAGAGACGCTTCGCTGCCTACGACTGAACGTCAGTTGAGAGTCAGTCTCATGCAGACTGACCAATGAAGAGAGGGCCTCAAGTTAAGACCCTCTCCTCATTGGCCAGTCCACACGAGGTGGGTCAAAGGTTACTCTGGGCGGGTTACGTGTTGTCAGGCATTCAAGTATTGAGTATATTTACTGCATATTACAGTAAAATATTCTGTATGTGACCACATTATGGTGATCCTTGGGTTGTGATGATGGAGCCCTTGAATATTGTTGCCCAGGGTACAACAAAGTGTTAATCTGGCCCTGGTTCCGCCGTCACATTCCCGCAGAAACTGGTTGATCACACCGGGGCCAGACTACTAGCATGTGGTTTTACAACCACAATGTCCTCAGAAGCAAAAACGCTTTTAAAGGGGAGGGAGGAGTCCAAACTGTTGCTGCAGGCGTGTTGTGTGAGAGTGCAGTTATATACTGGTTAATATATTTTTGGGTTCAGTTGCTTTCATGTGGCCTAATGTGAGTCTATTTGGGATCATTGGAATGATCAGCAGCATTTCTTGATGTGACTTTATGGCAGTTGCCCAGGGCATCATCGCAAGGAGGATGGCATTCATTTACTTTTGTTTTATTTGGTATTTTTTTCAGTCATTTTTGGAAATAGTGATCAATTTTGATTAATTCACAGCCTATGTTTAATTACATTTAAAATAAATGTCAACAGATGAGATCAAACAAAACAGATGAGAATTGCCCTTAAGCTGTTTAACTTGGACCAAGCATTTTAGGTCACAGATAGATGTAGCTTAGGGTCTCTGTCTATACACCTTATAAGACAATTTAGTAGGGATGTTCCGATCACATTTTTTGGCTCCCGATCCGATTCTGAGTCATTTGATTTTGAGTATCTGCCGATACCGAGTCCCGATCCGATACTTCAGCAATACAATAAAATAGCAAGAAAAAAGGGAGACTGCCTCCAAACTGACCTGTTAGGTTTTTATTATTATTATTATTATTATTTATATGACGACATCCAACATGATACCATAAAAAGTTTTTCTTTGTTTTTCAGCATAGCTTCCATTGTCGGCTGGCTCCATGTTTTGATCTGCGTTGCCGCCGTGAACTCTAAATATAGAGCTGGATGTTTGCTCTTGAGATGGCGGATCAGGTTCGTGGTGTTAAAAGCAGCTCTGTATTTTCCACCACGTGAAACACTCAGTTTGCACACGCTGCAAGTGGCTGTTGGACAGCATTCGGTCTCCAGTTTAAAATGATTCCAAACCGCTGACATTTTTTGCCCTCCTGGAGCGAGACGAGCATTAACCTGCTAGCTAACTGCGACCTGAATTCCGCTGTCCACTTTAAAACGTGACGTTACGGCTGCTGTATGATGTTGTCATGTTGTTATTGAGGAAGTGAAACTTGGTACAAAATTAAGCCATTGTTATTCAATTTGAATCTCAAGATTGATTAAAAATGTCATGCTTGTTGTTTTATAAGGTTAAATCCGATCTTTAACATCCGATTCCGATCTTTTAAAAGTCACGTGATCGGGCCCGATTTCCGATCACGTGATCGGATCGGAGCATCCCTACAATTTAGGTGATGGCATGTTGTTTTTCTGCTATTGAACTGTTTTCTAAAAATGTTGTGTTAAATAAAGTGAAGGAAGGAGAGAAATAACATTTCCCTAGCAGTTTTTAAAAAATTTCCCCATGTAATCCGATTAATCGATTAATCGTGTTGAGACCCCATCCGATTAATCGATTATCCAAATAATCGTTTGTTGCAGCCCTAATATATATATATATCAGATGTCAAGCTAAACAGACAGGGTTAAAAAAATTCCCCATCACTTTCATTTTTTAAATAGTAATTAATAAACATTCGATACCATTACAATTTCCTTTGATTTCATTTTAAATAAATATTTAGAGTGCCCAGGTAGCACATAAACAATGCAATTTAACGGTTTTCTTAAAGTAGGAACGTTTAACCTGTGCAGCCAGAGCGCTCTCCTTCCTTCTGCTCTGCGTAAACCTGAGCTGATCACCTACTTGTGCGTAATCAAATGTCATTAGGGTCAAGATATAGCCATGATGTTCACTTTTGCCTCAGACCGACTTATTGCTGTTTTATGGTGTGGCTGAATCTGCGATCCGCTGTCATGCGGACCGGAATAACATGCTGCAGTAACGTGAGATGTGGTCAGGTTCATGAGGAGTCACTGGCTGGAGTGGACCCGACTCATCCCAGAAGCTAATATCTTAATTTGACCTTGAATGAAAAATAACCTCTTAAAAGTTTTAATCACGGTGGAGGCAGCGTTCATTTCTGCCTTCAGTCTGACGGCGGGCCGGAGTTAAAGCAGCGTGTGCGCTTATTGAATCTGTGTGTGTGCGCGCGGCACAGCCGCTCAAGTCACCACGTCTCGCGCTATTTAAACCAATCTTGTAAAATGACTTCTGCCCAGCCCAGATGTGCTCACTTGTGCACCCGTGAGCCGTGGTTCAGCCGGAACGCGTCTGACCTCTGACAGACTCACTCTGAACTTCAGATCTTCAGCGCGCTGTCAATAGCCTGAATGGGAATCATTTCTTGTTATTTTGTTACATCCACAATGTTCTGTGTGTGAGGTTTACAATGTCAGAACACCTGCATGAGACAGGGTGTTACAATCTGCCAGAATGACTCACCACCTTCAGATTTCTCCAACACCGTTAAAAATGATCAAATACGGAACATATCGGCGTGCGCAGGCCAGAGTGCTGAAGCTCGGCGCATTGTTATTATGAAGTTAGGGCACATGTGGAGGACACGCACGCGCGCGACTGAACATATCGGCGTGCGCAGGCCAGAGTGCTGAAGCTCGGCGCATTGTTATTATGAAGCTAGGGCACATGTGGTGGACACGCGCGCGCGCAAAAATATACGTGTTTTCAATTACATTTATTGTGCCCACTTACTTTTTCTTTGGCCCACCCACAAATGAGTTTCTACGCTAAGGGTGACACATGACAGACTTCTCTGAGCTCCGCAGCCATTACACTTTTCACCTCGCGCACCCCCTAGCGGCAGCTCGCGCACCCCTGCACCACACTTTGGGAATCCCTGTTGTAGAGCCATCCGCTAAATTGTCAGCTACCCCTTTTGGATTAAGTCTGCTGGTTTGATTTTCACCATCGCGGCTGACTGGCTGCTTCGACTCTCCTACAGCCGACTAAGAGGTCAGGTGTACGGCGCTATTGCACTCTCAACCATATAACCAGTTGCAGTTAGTCAGACTCGCAGGATGAAGACCCATTTTCATTTAAACATTTTATGTTAGTTTTGTTCATTTTGTTCAAACTATTTAAAATAAATAAGTGACGCTTGACCTGGCGGGGGTAAAGCAAAGCCTGGCGGCCCACAAGGCTTAAAACGCCCTGGGGGTAGCTTTGGGAATCCAAAATATTACCAAACTGATCAGTCCCTGTGGTTTCTGTCACTGGTTCTGCTGCTTGCGTCCGTTCCAGTTTAACTTTGATCTGGTCGGTGCGCTTTTATTTTTATTTGATTTTTTTGCTTTTGCTGTGATGAAGTCACTGGGTTAACTGTGTTTGGCGCCATGGTTAATAGTCAAACCAGTTAATCCCTACAACCCTAGTTGGCATTGAATTGAACTATTCACCAGCTTGTTTTAGCAACCTAGCTTAATTAGCTGCATTAATGGTGGATCACCAGATTGAACTGTAGGCTCCTCTAGTACCAGAAATGTTAAAGAACCTCCAGAGAAAGCTAACAGCTAGCAGCAAAGCTAACTACTCATTGATAGTGGATTTCAGAGGCAGTAGCTTGGCATAAATGCCCTAACATGGTGGTCTAAGGTCCGCATGAGCAAGAACACAGCGTTGAAGAAAACTACTGTGTGCTATAAACTTAACGTTAAGATGGTGTTTTGGGGGAAGCATTCTATGAACCACTTTAGTTACAGTGTTGTATACATTATGAGTAATGTGGGGGCTGACCTTACTCAGAACTACAGAGGCCTAGTTTGTGTTGGGAAGTTTTTTGTTTGCTGTGTGCACGTGTGCTTTTCAGTTACAAAACAAACGTGTGGGTCGTTGTGACTGACATTAAAAATCTGCATAAATCGTGTTCATTTATCAGTCTAAATGTTTGTTTGATCCTTGAAACATTTGTCTGTCTTTTCTGGCCTGTTTTCATTTTCCTCACCTTGAGCTTTTTGCCATCTGCTGCAGGAACACCATCTCCAGCGGGCCATTTCGGCACAGCAGGTCTATGGCGAGAAGCGGGACAACATGGTCATCCCGGTCCCCGAGGCAGAGAGCAACATCACCTACTATGACTCCCTCTACCCCGGGGACTACAAGATGCCAAAGCAGCTAATTCACATACAGCGTGAGTGGGTCTTCTCTAATGGTTAAGCTGTTTCAGAATGTAGAGAAGATGAACCTTAATGAAGCAGATTAGATGTTGGGCTGCAGTGGTGTTTGATCTAATTATTTTCCAATGTGTTAATACAGGTGCTGGCCAGTAAATTAGAATATCATCAAAAGGTTGAAAATATTTCAGTAATTCCATTCAAAACGTGAAACTTGTACATTATATTCATGCAATGCACACAGACCAATGTATTTCCAATGTTCATTACATTTAAATTTGATATTCATAAGTGACAACTAATGAAAACTCCAAATTTGGTATCTCAAAAAATTAGAATATTCTGAAAGGCTGAATATAGAAGACACCTGCTGCCACTCTAATCAGCTGATTTACTCAAAACACCTGCAAAGGCCTTTAAAAGGTCCCTCAGTCTTGTTTTGAAGGCACCACAATCATGGGGAAGACTTCTGACTTAACAGCTGTCCAAAAGACAATCATTGACACCTTGCACAAGGAGGGCAAGACACAAAAGGTGATTGCTAAAGAAGCTGGCTGTTCGCAGAGCTCTGTGTCCAAGCACATTAACAGACAGGCGAAGGGACGGAAAAAATGTGGTAGAAAAAAGTGTACAAGCTCTAGGGATAACCGCACCCTGCAGAGAATTGTGACGACAAACCCATTCAAAAATGTGGGGGAGATCCACAAAGAGTGGACTGCAGCTGGAGTCAGCGCTTCAAGAACCACCACGAGGAGACTCATGAAAGACATGGGATTCAGGTGTCGCATTCCGTGTGTCAAGCCACTCTTGAACAAGAAACAGCGCAAGAAGCGTCTCGCCTGGGCCAAGGACAAAAAGGACTGGACTGATGCTGAGTGGTCCAAAGTTATGTTTTCTGATGAAAGCAAGTTCTGCATTTCCTTTGGAAATCAAGGACCCAGAGTCTGGAGGAAGAGCGGAGAAGCACAGAATCCACGTTGCATGAGGTCCAGTGTAAAGTTTCCACCGTCAGTGATGGTGTGGGGTGCCATGTCATCTGCCGGTGTTGGCCCACTCTGTTTCCTGAGGTCCAGGGTCAATGCAGCCGTCTACCAGGAAGTTTTAGAGCACTTCATGCTTCCTGCTGCTGACCAACTTTATGGGGATGCAGACTTCACCTTTCAACAGGACTTGGCACCTGCACACAGTGCCAAAACCACCAGCACCTGGTTCAAGGACCATGGTATCCCTGTCCTTGATTGGCCAGCAAACTCGCCTGACCTTAACCCCATAGAAAATCTATGGGGTATTGTGAAGCGGAGGATGCAATACGCTAGACCCAACAATGCAGAGGAGCTGAAGACGACTATCAGAGCAACCTGGGCTCTCATAACACCTGAGCAGTGCCACAGACTGATCGAGTCCATGCCACGCCGCATTACTGCAGTTATTGAGGCAAAAGGAGCCCCGACTAAGTATTGAGTGCTATACATGCACATTCTTTTCATGTTCATTCTTTTCAGTTGGCCAACATTAGAGAAACAAACATTTTTTCATTGGCCTTTAGGATATTCTAATTTTCTGAGATACCAGATTTGATGTTTTCATTGGTTGTCACCTATAAATATCAAAATTAAACGTAATAAACATCGGAAATACATTGGTCTGTGTGCATTGCATGAATATAATGTACAAGTTTCACGTTTTGAATGGAATTACTGAAATATTTTCAACCTTTTGATGATATTCTAATTTACTGGCCAGCACCTGTATTTGGGTGCCCTGGTGAACGTTATTTATTACGTTCCTGGTGAATGTTCACTTATTATTGAAAATAGAGTAAAGTTGGACTGGACTTGGCATAGAGCTTTATTAGGTAAATTAATTATGTTTTAAATCACAGTTAATCATTTTGTTTTTGCTGGAGATGTGTTAACCAGGCATTATTGGTTTTGTGGGATTTCACTAAGTTATCATGTGTTTGTAAAAGTCTGAGTTTGCCTTGTTTTGTAATATCAGAGGAAATGAGTTTGCAGGATTGTATAGTTCAGTGACTCAGTGTCACAAGTGGTCACTGCGATTGTTTCTTACAGAAAAGCAATTATCTTTTACTGAAACAGCTCTGCTGTCAGTGACAAATGTTTAGTCTCATCAGCAGCTGGTTTCAAGGGTCCTGAGACCTTCATGCTGTAGAACGCCAAATAATATTCCCTTAAGATTATTTTAGTCTTTAATTTAGAATTAGTTTATAATTTCAAAAGCTTGATTGTTATTTGATTAATAGCGTTAAATTTAACAGGTGTTTCAAATAACAGTGATGCTTAAATTAAATCTGAGCTGTTGGATCTGAAGGCTGAAGCAGCAAACACTCACATTAGTTTGTCGTGTTTCATTTAAATTCTTCAGTGTTCTTCCTCTGAGATGCATCGTTGAATTAAAACAAGTGCTGCTGCCTAAGAGCCTTGAATGAGTTTTATTAAATAGTTATTGATCTGAATTGAACAATTGAACATGACACAAACCAAGACACATCAGTGAAGGTGTGTGAGAGGCTTCAGAACCGTGTTAGTCTGTAGCAGAGCATCTGATGAGCTGCCTTTACAGAACCACCAGCTTGTGTTTACTGTTCATTAGCTCCTCGGGTATTCTAAAGGTCAAACTTGTGTAATTAATTCTGATAATCCTGCATATGTTAATGTCCAACACGTCCCAGTTTGTCTGAACTGTTTTATTCTCATTAGCCGTGATCACATGTTGTTAATGCAGAGGTCCTCTTTAACATGGCCTCATGAATTAGTTGGTGTCAAGAGGCTTGGTCTAATTAGTTTGTATTTATTCAAAAGTGAAGGATGTTTTTAATGAGTCATTCATTCTTGGATTCAGACACAAACACTTGAGAACTTTCTTTGTTCTTCTTTCATTCTGCATCATTCCAAAGGGACTCGCCTCAAAGTCATTTAGTTCCTGTAGCACTGAGTCAGCACTTTCTTTGTGACATCAAACCGCTTCACTCTGGTTTTAACACTGTTGTGTTGTTTGTCCCTGAGCGACTGAAGCCTGTGCCTTAAAAATTCTATTTCTATGGTTTTATTTATTTACTTAAATGACAAAGAAACCTGATTTTTACTTTGGCAGAAATGTGCTTTGAAATGAGTCTGTTGGAATGAATAATGGGTTCAACGGAGCCTAAAGTCTTTTCAGTGAAATGCTATTATGAAAGAGCAGTAATTAAACCTAGGTTTTATAAATGGCTTGTGCAGCCTGACTAATTAAAACATTTCCAGTGGGTTTTGTGGTTAAAGAATTCACCAAAAGACACTTCCTCACTAAAGAATAAATAAAAAGTCTTTCACATTAAATTTATTTATTTTTTCCAGATGAAAGCTGCTTTTAATCAAATTGCTGCAGAAGTCTTTGTGAAATGTTATTATGAGCCGGTCATATAATGAAAATGTTTTGTGTGGAACTGCCTGATAAACCCGTAGATTTCTGATGTAGTGTAAACTCAGGGTATCCGCGGAGTCTTAAAGTATTAAAAGGTAATAAATCAATTTAGGAAAAATTAAGACCCTTAAAAAGTATTAGTCTTATCACGGCTTTATAAAGTCTTAAATTTAGAGATTTTTTTCTGGATTAGATAGTCAACAGTTTGCTTTAGTTTTATTTTTTAACGAACCGAGGGAGCATAAAAAGATTAAAAAAATAATAATAATACTACGCTGTTGTGGGTGTGTTAGTAATTTTTCTCTCGGAGCACCAGGGCGGACGGGGTGGAAGCTCAAAAGTGCAAAGAACGCTCTGGTGTTCCCGGTGCATATTACGAACGCACCTAAATGTTAAGACCGAAGAGAATGTTGGTGAACGTGAACGCACAACGAGAATGGGAAAGTGCAAGTTTGCAGCGTCCTGGCTGGATATCCCGGATTTCAAAGAATGGCTGCAGCCAGTCGAGGGGAACGTGAGGGAGGCATACTGTACGATATGCAAGAAGAAAATAAGTATTGTGTCAATGGGCATAAACTCCTTAAAGTCGCACATGTGTTGTGCTAGCCACAAGGCTGCTGCTAGCCGCCGAGAGCGGCAGCTGTCCATCGCTAGCTTCTGTGGAAATCTGGTTGAACCACCACAACATAGTCCCAACGTTGCTCCACCATCGACAGTCGCACCTAATGCCACAGCTACGAGCCGGGCTGTCTCTGCTTCCTCATCTTCTGCAGCCGATATCAGAGTGGCTCTGGGCAACACAGCAACACTGCATGCTGAGGTGTTATGGTGTCTCCACACAGCAGAAAAACACCATTCCCTGAACTTGAATGAAAACTAAATCGATTTAGTAAAGTCTTAAATTTGGTTAGTATTGACGTGATTTTAAAATACGTTCGTCTCATACTTGAAAACTTGATGCTTTTCAGCAAATATTGCCGTTTATGAAACCAAATGCATTCACGTGAATCAAAGAGTTCCCAAAGGGGGGTTTTGAGTTCGTGTTGGTCAAAGCTTTCCCAGTAATTAGACAGGTCCATCCTAACCTAAAGAAGATTCTGACAGACAAGGTGCTGCGGTTGTTTCAGGTGCATACAGGCTAAACCCTTTGGGCACGTCTTCCCTACATGTTATATAAGCGATTTGAAATCAAGAAGAAAAACTTGCAACACAGTATGACTATGTTCTTAATGAGATGTTATTAGTGGAAAATCAACATAAATAGATCAAAAGATGTTACTGGTGCTTCTACTATCATTCTGTTGTGGAAAGTCAGCACAAATATTCAGTGAAAACTTAAAAAAGCGGCTTAAACCTTCATTATTTTATAGTGGGCTTGTCTATATTTATAAAATCAGTTGATGGTTTAAAGTAACTGTAGCTAAAGTTACTCAGAGCCACTGTAGAAGGTCCAGCCTGAGTTAAGCTTTGGTAACTGGAGAGGAACTGAGAAACAGCATTAAACCTTTTGCTGTTTGCTTGTTCAAGTTTGTCAAGTAGAATATATAAGACATCAATTATATAATAATTGTATGCATATTTAACAGTCATGTTAGAGATAAAAGGCAGAATAGATTAAAAAAAAGAAACATTTTAACTATCTGGTTACATTGAAGCATCACATACCACAGTGAGCAGTCTCTGTCCCACATTTGGTGAGTTGGGATCTGGTCATCCTACTGAAGAATGATTACAGTAATTAGGAATATTTTCAGATGTTTTTATGTTTGGTGTTTTGTGAATTAGTTTCATAATCAGTTAATTATTATATGATAATCCCTAATAATTATCTGATTAGTTATTTCAGTTTATTATATTTAGCTCTCTTGAACATTAGGACTGGTAGAAAATTGCATTTAGCAAAAACATCACATACATTTTTTTTAATGTTCTCAATAAAATGAAAGTATATAAATGTCAGAGGTCACTACAAAACCCACTGTAGAATAGATGTACATCTGCAGCACGTGAGGACCTTCAGGGGTGGACATTAACTTCAAAACCAACCGGCCAACCGGGCCAGTAACTCTGAAAATTTACCGGCCCCGCTGGTCAGCTGCCAAAATGAGTCAAAATAACAACTGAACCGTTTTAAATGTAATAAACCTTTATTTTGTACACATTCACAAACATAATAACGTATTCAAGTTTGAATTTGTTTGTTCCCTCAACAAAACACGATTTTGTCGTCGCATACTTCCAGCATACAACTCAGTACATCACCAACTCTGCTTTGCTGTATTCGAGCCATTGACTGTGTTCGAGATGAGCTAGTTCTGCGCAGATTAGACCAGCAGTGATCGGCGAGCAGTGCATGCCGGTTAGATTTGTGTCCGAATTGACGCCGGCTTGCTCTGACGTCATGCATACGTAGGCAACGATAACCTTGTGAGATCAAGGCGGCCGCAGATTTTGGAGCAAGGCGCTGCAGTTGCTCTCCCTTGGCTGCAAAACCTAGAGGATGACGGGAAACGCCTGGCTCTCACCTGATCTAAGATCTGATTGGTTCATATTTTGATCCAAACATCCGGTGGTAGAACATGAAATGTTAGTTGTTCACATGTATTCTGTAAATCATGCTACGTTGATGATGACAACTATATAGGCCATAAAGAGAAATGTGTTTTGTTTTCTTTTGTCACGTTTCCTATGAGCACACTGAAGCTACAGCTGCTAACCTTTACTTATTATTACAGTCATGTCTTCATATAGAATATATGACATCCACAAGCACGTGAGGATGTGTTTCAGCTTCTAACCGGCACCAGAATTAAAATTGAAAATTGAACAAGTGTGAATGCTAACGCGATATCTTCAGCATCGTCACCCCCGAGCTACACATACAGGAAAATACAAGAGATTCAACTGGCAGAAACAACTGGTTCACACCATAGTCTCTCTCACTCACTCACTCACACACACACACACACACACACACACACACACACACACACACACACACACACGTAGAGGAAAAGAGCTGAGGAAATTGAGGACACCAGGTAGTTAAAAGAAAAACCACAGCGGAGCCGAGACGCGCCTCGAATGTGGCGCGTCTGATCTGAACTGAGCAGCGGCCGGACTTCGTGAGCGATTCGCTTCGGGCGCTTCCGCGGCCGGTGTGTCCCCGGCGAAACGCCGGCTTTCAGCCACTCCCCCTGCTGCTTCCGTCTGCTCTCGTCTGTTTTCCAGACGAGGCGCAGCTCAACTCGAACACGGCCATTCTCTGCGCCTCCCGTCTTCTTTAAACCGCCAAGAATCATTCCACCTACGCACACGCGTCTCTGCTTCATACCGTTTCGAACTGTCTCTCTTCTCCTCACTAGTTTTAAAGCGTTTTGCCGGAGATTTCATCAAGAAATCCAATCCCTGTGGTGGCACGATCTTCCTGCGTGCTTGTGTTTTTAGCGTGGTTCCACTTCGTCTTTAATAGTGAACTTATAGTTCACGTGACTATAACTAATCGTGCAGTACGTGCACGAATCGTACAAGTGCAGTAGGTGGCTAGAGGCGCGCAGGTTCACGCGCGCGAAACGAAAACCGCAGCTTCCTACAGGGCGGGGCCATGATGTAGGCAAAAGCCGGTGTGTAAATGACAAATAAAGCTTGGGCGCCACCCGGGCGGTAAGTCGTCGAGTATTTACCGCCCGACGAGAAAATTTATCGCCATTGGCGCTCGGGCGCTTTAACGGTCCACCCCTGACCTTGTTTGAGGGGAGTTATTTTAGTTGTCACTTTTTTCACAGCCTCGGAGTTCGTGGCTTTGAAAAATAGATGCATGTAAACAAAATATATATATATTTTTTTCTTCTATGTGCACAGTTTGCATTTTAGTACCACATGGCTTTACGTATTATTGCTACAGCCTCGCTGTCCCGGATGTGACGTAACCCAACTTGAAGTGGAAAATGAATCGATGCAGTTTTTAAAAACAATATATGAGTGTTTAACAATTAGTTCTTTGCAATAGTCTTAATTTTATTTTTACAAGGTCTTAAAAAGTCTTGAAAAAGTCTTAAATTTAATTTTGAGATTCCTGCATATACTCTAAAACTATAGTGTTTATAATGAACTATCTCCTTTTGTCACTGCTACAGCTGATTTCTGACTCTTGCCTGCAGCTTTCAGCTTGGACACAGAGCAGCCGGACTACGACCTGGACTCAGACGATGAGGCCTTTGTCAACAAGCTGAAAAAGAAGATGGATATCAGCTACCTTCAGTTTGAGGAAATGATCGACAGGCTGGAGAAAGGCAGCGGACAACAGGTTGGCGCTAAGGCTGAACGATTAATTGCATATGCAATTATATTGCAACGTGACAAAATGAGATTTTCTAATAGCAAAGGCTTTGACTGGTCACGAGCACCTCAGACAAGGCAAGGAGAGAAGAAAACTCTGCGCTTTAACTGGTTAAAAAATGGCCTCCGGCTCAA
Organism: Nothobranchius furzeri; assembly: GCF_043380555.1. Classification (NCBI taxonomy): domain Eukaryota; kingdom Metazoa; phylum Chordata; class Actinopteri; order Cyprinodontiformes; family Nothobranchiidae; genus Nothobranchius; species Nothobranchius furzeri. The sequence goes on from NC_091751.1 coordinate 38,844,705, forward strand.
CAAAATCCAATGTTACACAAAATGTGTTACCAAAGAGGAAATGCACATCAATTGTGTGGAAATATTTTTACTAAAAAAAAAAGATGCTGCGCAAAGTCAGATAGTGTGTAAAACCTGCCTTGCTACTATTGCTACCTCACAACGTAATACTACGAACATTTATCAACAGCTAAAAAAAATACATCACACCACCATATACGAGAGTTGCATGGCTAAAATGCCAGCTACCAGCGCTTCAACTTCCAGTCAACATGTCACTCGGAGCTGTATAAGAATCATTTATCTATAATTCATCTGATATGTTAAATAATACATTGATTTATTTATTTTTGCTTGCATCAGTTGGAATATGAGAAAAATCCCTTAAGAAAATAGTCGTGAATTAAATTGCAATTGCATTATTAAAGAAAAAAAAATCGCAATTGGATTTTTTTCCAAAATCGTTCAGCCCTAGTTGGCACCACATGATCTCTGCTCCTAAACACACCCAGTTAATGATAATTGACTTTAATTCTTTCATTATTGGGACAATCGTTCTAGGGCTGCCACAACCTATTTTAATAGTCTGCTAATCACCAGTTTTTTTGGGCCATTGGTTATTCGTGTCATGCATAAAGTATATGGTAAATGGTCTGTATTTATATAGTGCCTTCTTAGGGTTCTGCAACCCCACAAGGTGCTTCAAAACAGTCATTCACACAATGGTGGGGATGAGCTACGATGTAGCCACAGCTGACCTGGGGCGTGCTGACTGCTGAACACTGGCGCTACCACTGGGGTTGCAGGAATTAACTGGTTTGACTATTAACCACAATGTAAACCGCTGTGGTTAACCCACCGTAAAGACGTCTCTCCCAACACCGCAAATAAAAAAGACATTAGATGACCAAAGTGAAACTAACACATCCAGCAGAACCAACCACAGGGCCTAGGAAATGCTTCAAGTCTACTGTGAGGAAATATTTTAGACTCCCAAAGCTGCTAAAAAACAAATCCAGAACAATGGCTCTTATCTCTGACATTGTCACGCAGACAATCGCTGAGTCAGATTATATTAATGACTGAACGTTCATATTGTTCTACGCCTCCCCCTGTATCTGTCTAAAACAAGCCTTTATGGCAAGCCATTTTAATATTTAATCAACACCTCTCAGTAATTCCTGTTCAACATAGCAATAATGTTTTATTCTTGTCCAAATAATATTCATATTGACGAAGTTTGAAAAGAAATAAACAAGTAGAAATTACATTTGGGTAATGAGTAATATTCATAACAACTGCACTTGTAGGAATTTACTGTTGATTAACATCCACAGACTCACCCATCTTGACTCACGACGGGTAAGGCTGTTGTTGGTCTAATGTCCAAGAAACAGAACATCTCCACTAGTAGAAGCTAACTGTTAGCATTAGCATCTGCACCACACAGTAGAACTCCGACAGTCGATGGTGGAGTAAACTTGTCTAAGCAAAATCTCTAAAAAGGAACAAAAGATATTTCAGGGATTCGTAGCCTTTGTAGAATGTAATCATGCTTTTATCAGTAACTTATAGAATGTCTGTGTGATTTATTTAATACGGATGTGAATAAAAATAAAGACAAGGTGATTATCAAACGACGGGTCTCATACCATCACCTATAAGTTCAAAATGGCCTCGGTCAGAATATTTGCTTGCCGAAGTGTGCATGTTGCCTTGATAACAAACTAGTCCATTTAAGAGGAGTACTTTTTTTAAACTCTTAATGTAGCAAGATACAATAAACCATTAGCATTTGACGTTAGAGCTAATGCATGACATACGTATGCTAAAGGTAATTAAATCGCCATCACTATTGTTGCTGCTACAGCTTTAAATACAAGTAACTTCCTGTTGATGTTAGCAGCTAATGAGGGGTAATTAGCTTACAGAGGTGAATCTTCCCCGACACGATGTGCTTGCTTTTTAAAGTGTTCTTGCATCATCGTTGTGCTCCAGTGAAAGGAGAGTTCTAATGTTCAGACTTTGCTCTGTACATGCTTCTCTTTTGTCTTTGTAAAATGCTCCCAAACCTCTGAACTATGTTGCCGGCTCACCGTGTCTGTTTTTTGGTGAGGCGACGGCTCACCCTGATGATGGCCACTACTGCGCATGTCTCGAGCAAAAAGTCAGTAATCAGCAGTGGAGCAGCAGCAGGCAAGATAAAACAAAAAACAGTACTTTATATGAACGATCGATTTTTGTCGACATCATTGTGGTGAATCAACTATTGGTGGCAGCCCTAAATAATTCCCATAAATGCTGTGGACAGTCTGCTCCCCCTACTGCTGTAACTCTGATTATAGGCATCTCCTGTTTTCTCCCAAGCTTGTGAGTCTCGCTGAAGCCAAACTGCTGCTGAAGGAGGACGACGAGCTCATCAAAGAGGTCTTTGACTACTGGAGTCGCAAGAGGAAAAACAGCAAAGCCAACTCGCTCATCCCCACTGTGAAGCAGGAGAAACGAGATGGCTCCAGCACTGGTGACCCCTACGTGGCCTTCCGTCGGCGCACAGAGAAGATGCAGACCAGGAAGGTGGGTCTTGTGTAGGCTTGGGCGGTATCCAAATTTGAATACCGTCTAACTTCCACGTAATTTTACCCCGGTTTACGGTATTACCGTGAATACTTAAAAAGTATGACGTAAGCCTCAAGTGGACCTTCACCTTTCTGAATCCGAATACCAAACAATTACTAAAAAAATAACAACGCAACTCACATACTATTAACAACATTTATTAACACAAAAAACGCAGCTTAGAAACAAGTGCAAAGAGTCAACAGTCCAACAGCAATAAATCAACATAAAAACCCAGGACAGCTGTTGTGCGCAAACCAAGTGAACAACTTATCAACGAGCAGCATGAAACAGTGCAAATAGGCCGTAACAGTCAACAAGAGTTGAATAACCATAAACATTGAAATTATAAAAATTATTGCAACCAAAACAACTGCATTAAAATTATAAAAAGAAAACTCCGTCACACGGCCACATGCGCGCGCTCACACACACACACACACAGGAGTGTGAACATTACGGCATGTTGCAGCAAATCTAGTTAAGATTTCTCGCCAGAAAAACCAGCATGTTTACTTTTTCTGGGTTCAAGTTTGCACGTTGTGGACCAAGAACTTTACCTGCGGTGCTGAAAACCCACTCCGATGGTGAGCTGGTGGCACAAATACATAGATACCTCCGGGCTAGTCGTGACATCTGGGGAAAACGGCTGCCAGCATATTTCCACCAGAGAAGAGAGTCTTCGTCCCCTTGAATAACAGGTTCCAAACAGTACGCTGTTATTTCAGCTCCAGCTCGTTGCTCTGCGCTGACGGGACGCCGCAGCGTCAGCGGCTCGTTTTTGCAGGAGAGCCCCCAGAGACATCTTTTTGCGTGGAGGTTCAGGTTGTGCTCGTTCCTCTATGGTTCGGATGGCCACTGCTTCTGGTGCTGTTTGCCCCTCTAAGCTCACGATCTCGGCCTGTAATTCAGCTTTGAATTCAGCCAGTGCGTTGTCATCAAGCTCATATCTGCCACGGTAACGAGGATAGAGGAAAGTGCATTTTCGCATTAATTTGCGCACTGAATCAGATTCATACTTGGCCTCCAGCTTTTTTAGAATTGTGGTTTTTATTGACTTTGTAAGCTGGAGGCCGTTTTCTGGCACAGCCAACACGCTCCCCCTGCAGAGCTGGAGTATGGGGAGGATAGAGGAACTGGTCAGTCGCACAGCTGTTTTTCATGACTGTATTGGAACTGACATCATCGCTATTTTGTAATACCGCGTGTATACGGTAATACGGTAATACCGCCCAAGCCTAGTCTTGTGTTTGTGTGCAGCTTGATTCCCCTCAGACCTACACCCCCTTAAAGAGGAATTCCTTTAGACGTGTTGCGTGTTTAGCTTACAGAGTGGACCACAGGAAGAGACATTCCTCCTTGTTGTAGGAATTTTTTTCTTATTGTCAACGGAGTTGTACTTCCTCCTCAGTCTTATGTTTCACTGCTGTTTGTGAAGCAGGACCCGACTGGTTAGATGTAAATGAATTCCTCTGGCTTGTCTTAGACTCAATTATTTGTTTGACAGGTTGGCTATAAAAAGTTTTACAGCAGGCTACTACACTGGCTACTGCTATAAAATGATCCTCAAACGGATTCAAATAATCCATAAGAGTTCTAGACACTGATCTCTTAATGTTATTGTTTTTATCATGGTAAACTTTGGGTGCTGCAGAGGACAACCTCTGTGTGCTTGTAGGTTGTTAGCCTTATGAAGGACGTAGATGACACCATGTGGTCACAGAGAATTCAGGTGATTAAAACCAGCTTCATTCAATGAGATCTAGTGCATTTGGTCATTTTAACTTGATCAGTAATTATGAGGTAAAGCGATCAAGTTGTGATTCAAGAGTAGCAGAACACTATGTGGGTGTTGGGAAGCAGTTTTTACAGTTTATTTGATCAGCTGTGAACGGGAGCGGTTCTGAGACACCAGCAGGTGTAACAGAATGTGTCCAGGGTGGCCAGTCAATAGTTTAGGCTCTTCATCAATGGGAGAAAGAACAAATCTGAAAACTAAAATGATAGTTTAGAATATTAAAGAAGTGCCCCCTCCACCCCCGTTTGTTTAGAACCGTAAGAACGACGAGGCATCATACGAGAAGATGCTGAAGCTTCGCAGGGACCTGAGCCGAGCTGTCACCATCCTGGAGATGATCAAGAGGAGGGAGAAAAGCAAGAGGGAGCTGCTGCACCTCACCCTGGAGGTCTTCGAGAAGAGGTGAGCACCCCTCTCACTCACACACTTAATTTGTTTAGATTGTGAAACTGAGGGTTAAAGGTGACTGACTGCTCGCAGGAAGTGTTGTTCTGCTGGTTCAGTTTGAGGGAAAAGGTGAAGCTCTGAGGAACTGTTTAGTGTTTTATAAACGTGTTTTTCCTTTTCTTCTCAGAAATGTCATGTCTGACTTCGGAGGAGAAGTGATGGCAGAGGTTCTGGCTGAACGAGCTTTGGTGAGACCACAGATCATTCCTCTGGTCCCTCTCACCAATCAGTGCAGACACCAGGACCATATGGACTCCAAAGACTACAAGTCCAAGGTGAGTTGGCTAACTGGGACACAAAGTTCAATACATGTCTTGTGTGATGTCATTAAACAATTTCACTCTTCCTCCAGCCTGAGAAGATAGAAGTTCCACGACAGAAGAGGAAATATGAGAAAAAGAAGGCGCTACCGTTATCCGGTGCCACCCACCATCCAGGTCCAGTTGTGTTCAACGCCAAGGACCTGAACCAGTATGACTTCCCCAGCTCAGACGATGAGCCCTACTCCCAGGTGCTCTTAATGGTGTCCAGTAAATGAAACCAAAACAAGCCTGTTGGGTTTTGTTTCATTGCTTGGTGATTTTAGTGCAAGACTTAGACTGCTCTTTGATAAATGAAAATTTGATCCTCTGAACTTACACACCGACCTCTGACCTCGTGTCCACAGCTGCACTCAGGCTCTTCAGAAGCAGAGGAGGAGAATGACCCAGATGGTGCCTACGCCTTTCGCAGGAAGGCAGGATGCCAGTATTATGCTGTAAGGAGTCACTTCAGTCACCTTAAGTTTACCAAAACTTTTTACTAGTTAAAGACGAGTTTTAGGGAACGGTCTTAGTCTTCTAGTTTTTATTTTAGTAGTTTAGTCTGAGAGCTCCTCTTGTTGTCCCATCATCATAAGTTCTGTTCGGTTGTCTAGGCTCGTCGGGACCTGCTGGGTAGTTGGCCGTGGTGCGACCCCTGTGAGGGTGGTTTAGCTCAGGACCGCTTTCGCTACAGTCTCACTACGCTCACGGTGCCACGTCAATGCCTGGGCATGGCTCGGCGTCGTGTGGGACGAGGCGGCAGGTCAGCTGAGTCCTGAGACCTTTTGACTGCAATTCTGTTGTGAAAGCTTCTCTGATTTAATTTTTTGTCTCAGGGTGTTACTGGACAGAGCGCACACAGACTACGACAATGTGTTCCATGGGCTGGATTCAGAGATGCATGATTTGCCTCTACCTGCTTCTCCTCCTTCAGCTACTCCGTGCTCACTGGCCCCCGACAAGTTTGCCAGCACCTCAGAAACAAATACCTCGGACAGAAGTTCCCCACCCCTTAACAACTCCGTTCTCCCGTCCTCGCCCCCCTCCACGGACCTCACTCAGATACTGTTGAATATAAAGTCTTGCCGATGGAGGCACTTTAGACCACGGACACTACCACTACATGAGCTGGACAACGCCCACCCTCTGTTCAGGAGGATAAGTCGAAGCGTGAAGTGCCCGCTCACTGCCTCAGGTGGAGGTCAGCCGTATGGACTGCTGCGCCCGGCGAGGGTCGTCCCTGCACCCACAGTTGGTAAGTGGGGGTTTGTCATCATGACACAAATAGCTCAACTTATTTAGCAACACAGATGTTGTTTATCTCCGTTTGTTTTACTAGGGCTGAACAATTAATCAAGTAATCTTAATAGCATTTTTTCCCCCTTAAATATTGCAATTTAATTCACAATTATTTTCTCAAGGGGCTTTTCTCATATTTTTCAGTTAAGGGAAGCAAAAAAAATTTGATATAACTGAATATAAACACGTTTATGTATCTACATATTTATCTACATATATCAACAAGTCTATTTGTCGACACATACACAAACACTCATGAGTAAAGACAAAATTTTGTATGTGAAGGTGCGATGCTTTGCAGCCAGGAGCACATTTTTTTGAAGGAGCCATAGGCATTGGCATCAACTGTGAAAATGCATTTGCAGAAAAGTGTCCTGTTTGTTGAAGTCTTTTGTGTTTAGAGTTTTTGACGTCTTGTCCATGCAGAGTAGGGCTGGGCAAAACGATTATTTTTGTAATCGATTAATCTAGCGATTATTTTTTCGATGCATCGATTAATCTAACGATTAATTTGTTAATTTGATTAGATTAAATTATTGATTATTTCCCAATTATTTACTTGTATAGCAGTTTGATTATTACTAATTTATGTATCTCAATGAAATAAATGCAAATTTCTTCATTTGAACACATTTTAATTAAAAAATTCAAAAATAAAGTTGTTGTAATAGTAGTACAATCTTACGTTAGAGATAACATTTAACAAAAAATCATATGTTGTGCAAACTATTCATATAAATCAAGGAAAATTTATAACAAAAAAATATATATAAATAGCAGCAATGGCGTCTTTTAACAAACAAAATCTAACATAAGTAACCTAAGTAGGACTCTGTGACTAGACTTGTCCAAGCATCAGTGGTAAAGGAGATTTTGGATGAGGCCTTTTTTAGTTCGTTCCTTAGTTTCTCAACTGAAGTTTGATGCTTTCTCTCCATCATGCTTGTAAAATGGCGCCTAGAAGGCAGAGTGTAACCTGGTTGAAAAGTGGTCAGCATTTCTTTGAATCCTTCACCCTCAACCACAGCAAGTGGTCTCATGTCTTTCAGAATCATAGATAGGACGCTTTCAGTAAGTACAGCCACCTCCTGGGGGGTGCAGGGCGTTCTTTTCTGACAGTAGTCCTCCAGACTTTTCTGTTTGTTCCTGAAAACATAAATCACACAGACAACACACAGATGAATTAAAATTATTACAAAATATTTATGTATAAAGCATAATATCAAAATAATAATTTGAAGATCTGTAATTCAGTGTTTTCTCAAAATATTTAATCTATAAGATTTGTTTAAAAAGAGGTTTTTAACACAAAATGCTGCACATTTTTGTAGTCATTAGATGGTGCAACTTAGATCTATAAGATAAACAAGCTAACGTTCAAACAGGATGAGGCATTAAACTTGACAATCAAGAGTCCGTTGTCATTTTGCTTTTGCAAGCACTTCAACAATATTGTAATAATGTCCATGACGGCTACATTTAGCAGGTGATACATTGTCTTTGTTAACATTTTTACTGCGGACAATTAGCGCTGTCCCACATTTTCAGCTCTGGCCGATTCTCATAATCAGCACGTGTGCATTCCGACTCATTTGGCCATCATGAGCCACAAATAAAAACCAACAAAACAGATAACAGCTGCTGCTATTTGTTACTGCTAAGCAGCGTGGCAGCAGTGGGTCTGCTTGTGTGTGTGAGTTAGTGCATGGCTACGTGGGAGTGTTTGGATGTTATAAAACAGCGTTAGTAAAAAAAAAGTTGAAAACTTACGGTGTTTTTTCGTTTGCCGAAGCTGCTCCTGGATGCCTTCGTTTGAGGTGCTGGTGCATAGCCGTCGTGCTTTTATGATAGGCCATTTCCACTTTACACAGCCAGCAAACGACTGAATTGCTTCCTTTTCCGTTAAAATAGTCCCATACCTTTGAACTGCGAGTTCGGGTTGAGTGATTTAAGTCGACTGCCCTGCTCATGTTGCCACTACTCGCCGCTGCCATGTTTGTTTTTGAACGTGATGACGCAATTTGCGTCGACGTATTTTACGTGTCGACGTAATCGATTACGTCGACGCGTCGTCCCGGCCCTAATGCAGAGCTTCCATAGTTCAGTTATATCCAAGTCTATTATAGTTTTCTAGCTTTACCAGGGGTGGACATTAACTTCAAAACCAACTGGCCAGCCGGGCCGGTAACTGAATATTTACCGGCCCCGCCAAGAATCTACCGGCCCCGCTGGTCAGCTGCCAAAATGAGTCAAAATAACAACTGAACAGTTTTAAATGTAATAAACCTTTATTTTGTACACATTCACAAACATAATAACGTATTCAAGTTTGAATTTGTTTGTTCCCTCAACAAAACTCGATTTTGTCGTCACATACTTACGACATACAACACAGTACATCACCAACTCCGCTTTGCTGTACTCGAGCCATTGACTGTGTTTGAGATGAGCCAGTTCTGCGCAGATTAGACCAGCGGTGATCGGCGAGCAGTGCATGCCGGTTAGATTTGTGTCTGACTCGACGCCAACTTGCTCTGACGTCATGCATACGTAGGCAACGATAACCTTGTGAGATCAAGGCGGCCGCAAATTTTAGAGTGAGGCGCTGCAGTTGCTCTCCACCGGCTGCAAAACCTAGGGGATGACGGGAAACGCCTGGCTCTCACCTGATCTAAGATCTGATTGGTTCATATTTTGATCCAAACATCCGGTGGTAGAACATGAAATGTTACTTGGTCACATGTATTCTGTAAATCACGTTATGTTGATGATGACAACTATATAGGCCATAAAGAGAAATGTGATTTGTGTTCTTTTGTCACGTTTCCTACGAGCACACTGAAGCTACAGCTGATAACCTTTACTTATCATTACAGTCATGTTTTCATATACAATATATGATATCCACAAGCACGTGAGGATGTGTTTCAGCTGCTAACAGGCACCAGAATTAAAATTGAAAGTTGAACAAGTGCGAATGCTAACGCGATATCTTCAGCCATCGTCACCCCGGAGCTACACGTAGGGAAATCTGTCCGACTTATTAAACGCCGGCTTTCAGCCACTCCCCCTGCTGCTTCCATCTGCTCTCGTCTGTTTTCCAGGCGAGGCTCTGCTCAACTCGAACACGGCCATTCTCTGCGCCTCCCGTCTTCTTTAAACTGCCAAGAATCATTCCACCTACGCACACGCTTCTCTGCTTCAAACCGTTTCGAACTGTCTCACTTCTCCTCACCAGTTTTAAAGCATTTTGCCAGAGATTTCATCAAGAAATCCAATCCCTGTGGTGGCGCGATCTTCCTGCATGTTTGTGTGTTTCTAGCGTGGTTCCACTTCGTCTTTAATAGTGAACTTATAGTTCACGTGACTGTAACGAGAATCGTGCAGCACGTGCACGAATCGTACAAGTGCAGTACTTGGCTAGAGGCGTGCAGGTTCACGCGCGCGAAATGAAAACGGCAGCTTCCTACAGGGCGGGGCCATGATGTAGGTGAAAGCCGGTGTGTAAATGACAAACAAGGCTTGGGCGCCACCCGGGCGGTAAGTCGTCAAATATTTACCACCCGACGAGAAAATTTAGCGCCATTGGCGCTCGGGCGCTTTAACGGTCCACCCGTTTACTAAAATATCTGTCTGTACTTACTTGATCGATGGCAGTTTTTACTCTTTATTCAGGGTATCCGCGGGTCCTTAAAAAGTCTTAAATTAGCTTTTCCAGATTCAAGGCCTTAAAAATCCTTAAAAATTACAAATAATCCTTAAAATACAGTTTCCAAATGTCTTAAATTACCAAAGACCCATTAAACAAGATTCTTTTATTTCTATAAAAATTTCGTGAATTTCTAGTTAGTGTTCAGCATTTTTGTGTACGATGTTGGCGTAAGCGGAACCGTACACATTCAGCTGGTTGTGAAAGAGGGCTATTTTTAGATGAGCACATTAGCTGGTTAAGCTAGTGGGAGCTTGCGCCATGGGGAAGTTTAATGGTAACTGGATGGCTTATCCCCACGTTCGCGATGTGGTTAGCACCGGATCTAGGCTATTGCTGGAAATTATAGCTTAAATTTAATTTTAAAAATAGCTTAAATTTGGTCCAAATGGCCTTAATAAAAGGTCTTAAAAAGTCTTAAATTTAGCTCCCTTAAACCTGTTATTAGACTCCAAATGTAATCATTTGGCACATTCCCAATTTGTAAGAACGTAATTTGCGATATTAGCATTAGCATCCCTATGGGTTCTTCCATGTATATTAGCATTGTGCTAACCACTCGCTGCCAGTCAAATAGCAGCATTTGCGATTAGAAAATCTGCTTTTGTCTCATTGCAATTTAATTGCATATGCAATTAATCATTAATTCCTATATTTTACTTTCACAAATGCAGCCAAACCGTTTGTTTTTGTTTTATTTTCTGGCTTTTTCTTTTACAATGTCTAAAGTGTTCTTTTGTTTGAGGGTTGGGGCTTTGTTTGAGTGAGACCTCGGTCACATGACGCACGGCGGTGGGAGGACAGGAGCTCTGTGGCTCATTTACCGGTTTCTACTGACTGTCGGTGCCCAGCGCAAGTGTTTACCACTTTGACTCATGGGTCCACACATACTTAATAAAAACGCCAAAAATTATTGCACAACTTGTTGGTTAAACAAGTCATCCTGATCAGTTCCACTGAATATAAACCTTCACAATAAGAGCTCTGGGGGAGTGCATCTTCTTCTTAATTTGGAATAAAAGGAATAACAACTCATCATCTGACGCTCATGGAAATGACATGCAGTGTCTTTAATGCAGAGTTCTTTGTGTCCTCCTGAAAACTATAATCAGCTTCTTACAAATTTGTTCATTTATGATGTGACTGAGTTATGTGGTGAGTGCTGCTGGTAAAATAAATATGAATTCATTTGGTGTAAATGTTAAATGTACTGTAAAATTACAAATGGCACATTTTTATTAATGTTGTATATCATCTGTTCAGAAATTTCTTTTTCATATTTTTGCTGTTTAGTTCTTCATAAAGTTATTAAATATTTTCATATTGATACAAAACTGACTTTCTGAGGCCCTTCCAAGTGCAGCACTTATAGGTTAAACTGGATTGTTTTGCTTTGGAGGGATTTAATAGTTGAACCATAGCTGTTTTTTTCAGCATTATGACACTTTCACCTCCTGGCTCCACGTGGTCCCCGTGGTGTCAATTAAAACTGGATTTGATAAATAAATGTGTGGGGTTGTGGGTGTGTTGACAGGGAGACACACAGGCGCTGCATACAGACTAAAAGCCACTAGGCCCAAGTGGGTTTGATTTTTCTTGTCAAATGCATGAAAAATGTCTACTCGTTGATTTCTGATCCTGTGAATCTGCAAAAAAGATGCTCAGAATGTTTAGTTGAGGGGATGAATGAATGAATTAGTCAGATTCTGATTGATGCTCAATGACGTTTGACTTTAAGACATTTTCAAGTAATCTGAGACCAGGGGGCTGTTCCAGAAAGCAAGTTAATCCCAAAACCCTACAAATATGAGATTTTATTGAATCTCCTCATCAACGTGTCACAGTTAGGGCTGAAACGATTCTTCAAATGGTTCGATTCATTAAATTCCTCGATTCCTTTCTGTACTGATTCAAAGCTGTTAAAAGTGTGCTCCACAGTATGAGCACATTTTACTGGCGCACTACCTGGCAATCTCGGTGCTGTGGAGGAAAATGGAGAAACCAGCAAAGACGGAAACCATTGTAAAAGGCAGAAACGGCCCTAAGTTTGGGGTCAAGAGTGAAACTACGAGCAGAATTGCTAATGCTAAGCTAGCGGGTAGCATTCTCACGAGCAAGTGTGGTTCAGAAAAAACCGTGGTGGTTGTGAACGACTAAACTCTACAAGCGGAAGAAAAATCCCCACCATCCTGTTTATGCAGCGGTGTGGGGCAAAGCCACTGCGGCTATCTGGTTGTTGCTACGAGTCTGCTCTATCCACAGCAGCAGGAATATGACAAGCCGTTGTAGCATGTAATACACAAATGCTTTCACATTTGAATACAAATGAGACTGGATTATGTTGCCAAGCCATACGTAATAAAATATATGTAACACAAGTACATTGTTACCAGTAGAAGTTAAATGTTAGCATTTCCAGTAGCTTACTACTGAACATGTTGATGAAATAAAGTCTACTGATTATATGTGATTTCATTCAAATAAGTTATTTTGACTAGGATGAGTGATATTAATACAAACCTAAAATGTGATAGAAATGCAAGTCATTTTTGTTCCATTAAATATTTGTAAACTAAAAGCATCTGTTGGGAAAGGGGGAACACCAATTTAATATATATTATTGAGCCTTTTATTATTTTGTAGTTTGATTTTCATATTTTTAGCAGCAGACCATAATCTTGTTCACTTAAAACGTCGTCAAATCGAATACTCGATTAATCGATGGAGGATTTGATAGAACATTCAAATACTGAAACATTTAATAGCTGCAGCCCTAGTCACAATTTTGACAGAACTTTTAAATATTGATTGAGAATTTAATAAAAAGAGAAGTTTGAGTAAATTTAAGGTGCTCTAGTGTTGTATTTTATTACAGAGCAAGCATGTGGTGGTAAAGCTGCGACCACCTGTGGATTTAGTTCAGTGTGAAGGACTTTTCTGTGTTAGGTTTCCTGTTGGTATGATTATTTTCTCCTACTGGAGCAGAGAAGGTGGAGGAAAACGATCTCTGAAGAGTCTGAAAAACCATTAATTCAGCGTCACAATGTTTCGCTGCAAACAAACCTCCCACTCATGTTTTTGATTTGCTTTGTGTGCAGAGCAGCTGCCAGCATGTCCCTAGAGTTAAAACCGTAGATTAGAACCCACTAGTTAATCTGAGAGGAAACAAATGACCGTTCCTCTTACTGAAGCTGCATTTTCTTGAACTTGGTCATATCTTTGTGTCTCATTGAGATCAGTTGAGTTGTGTCTTCTTCCTGGTTTGTAACAAGACATTTGTGTGTTTCAGCTTTCACGGCAGAACAGTACCAGCAGCATCAGGAGCAGCTGGCCCTGATGCACAAACAGCAGCTGGAGCAGATCCAGCACCAGCAGCAAGCCAACAGCACTGCCAACAGCATGCAGGTCAGCGTCCCACTCACTCAAACACAGCTGTCTGGTTCTGAGGTTCTGATCCGTTTTGTGAACACACCGCTCCTCTTTCAACAGAGTCTGGTGAACACGTTGGACCAGGCCAGTGCTCAGTTCGCCGCCTCGGCCCTCGTCACCACCGAACAACTGCTGGCTCTGAAATCCAAGGATGAGTTGGCCCTGGGAGGTGGAGTCAATGGCATCCTCTCCTCAGGTACAGCTTGACTCAAGACTCAAACGATGAGTCTAAGATTGCTCAATAAAAAAATAAAACTAATTTGTTTGCTTGAACAATTGTCTCTGTCAGAAACACGTTACACTTTTGGAGTGCAGCCAAACCACAATCACTGCTCGTACCTCTGAGGCACAACTTTTAAAACAAATACCGTAAATCCTCTAATACAGGCCGGTATTCAATTAAAGGCCGGGTCTCCAATTTTGGCCGGAGTCGGCGGAGGTGAATAATGGCCGGTCTCTTATTGTGGCCGGGTGGAATGTGGTAACAAGCAAGTACGGGGGGCGGTTGTGTCGTCTCACTTTTGATTTGCCAGTGATAGACCGCGAGGGTAACTTTAACCGTGCGGAGACGAAGAGGAGGCGAAAATTTGATATCAAGTTCAAAGAGAACGTGCTGATTATGCTGCAGAACACTCTGGGGAGCAGTAGCAGGGGTTGTATGAACTAGTCACTAGTCGACTTCACTATAGTGACTTTTTATGCCTGTCGTCGACTAGTCGCTGTCACGTGATAATGACCGGCAAGATGCAGCCCTCGGAAAAGACAGCAGCCTGCTGTCAGCAGGTGACAAGCTCCTGCGCTCGGGGGGCAACGCGCTGTGCCAGAGCGTCGGTACTGATACGCGATCGTTCATGTCGGTTAATTTCCTTTAATGTTTTCTGTCTTTTATTTGCACCTGATGTGTTTCGCTGCTGTGGAGCGGGGCGCATCACCTTGTCCTCCGACGCACTGATCACTGATGCGGCCGCCAAGCAGGGAGCGCTCCGCTGTTTTTGCGGTCGGTAGATCTGCCTCCTGAGCACGGCCACAGTAACAATCAGGTGTCGCCACCTCAAAAACTAATTTAACACGCGATCGTTCATGTCAGTTCATTTCCTTTGATGTTTTCTGTCCTTTATTTGCGCCTGATACGTTTCGCTGTGGAACGGGGCGCATCAACTTGTCCTCCGGTGACGCACCGATCACTGATGCGGCCGGCAAGCAGCGAGCACTCCGCTGTTTTTGCGATCGGTAGATCTTTTAGAACTGCAGTTCAAAGGTAACTCATAAGGTGAATATATATGAACCCAGGTAGCAGTTTTTCTTTAGGATTGAGAGGAGATGCAGGAAGATAATAAACAGACAGGACAGAAAAATAGTCAAATAAGAACAAATTTGCTTTTGTACCTGGTGGTTGCAACAAACAAACACCATTGAAGGTAATCAGAAGTGAGGAACAGAAAATGAAATAATTATTTTAATGTTTAGAGCAGCCGGAACACCGAGAGGCTGCAGGCGCATCAGTGAGTTTGCGGCCACTGCGCAGGGGGAGGGGGGAGAGGGCTGAAGCAGAAACTACCGTTGTTAAAAGAAATAAAATGTGGGCGCAATTTTAATTGTCAAAAACTCCAACGAACCATTAGTTCATTTTGCTCAAATAGAAATAGAGGCCTGCCTCTAATACTGGCCCTCCTTCCAATAAAGGCCTGGAGCTTGATGTGCTTGAGTCAAATACAGGCCCAGGCCTGTATTAGAGGATTTACGGTAAGTCTGTAATTTAAACTTTGTCTATCAAATCCCAGAGTTCAGATGACCTGGTGTAATTTTAGCTCTTGATCTATTTTTCTGTTTCAGCCTCACAGCTGATGTTCAGATTTCAGTGTCTGCTTAAAGTTTATTCAAAAACTAAGGGTTCCTTCAAAACTGACGGGATGTTTATTGTTTCAAATTTTTAACAAAATATTTTTTAACTATCTTAAAACCCACCCACCCTGTCATGCCCCTCCCCCACCCACCACCGGCCCCTGTAACCCACCCAGGTGTCTACAAGGGCTTGCCGCTCTCCAGCACAGCGTCCCCGTTCCCAGCTGCCCCTGCTCCTCAAACCACAACCCTGACATCTTCCCTGCTCCACCCCTGCTCCACCACCAGTAACAACAATGGCACCGCCCACCCTGCCAACACCACTACTGGCACCGCCACCACTCAGGTCCCGCTGGGAAACAACAGTCTCCGAATTCCCACCGGAAAGCGCATCCACGCCCCGCGGACGCTGAGCTCCACCATGTCAACATCTGCCTTAAAGCTCCCACATGCAGGAACCGCCAACTGTCAGAAACCCAAGGTCCCCACAGCCTCTGCATCCCCGCTGGACATGATGCCCAGGTGAGGACATGGGACAGGTGTATGCTGTACTTGAAGGGGAAATTCACATTATTATTATTATTATTTATTTTTATTAATTTTAATATTATTTATTTAAACCAGAACCTGGAGTCTAAAAGCCCAAAGCTTCTCAGAGCTGTAGTCTGTGTCATCAGAAACAAAAGTAGTAAAAGTAGGAAGCTTTTTGCTAGTAGTTTGTATCTGTGGTTATAATTAGTTTTTACATTCCACAGGACTGATGAGCTAATGGCTAGTTTAGAAATGGCCAAGACTAAAGTGGACTTCTTGTCTTGAAACTTCATACATTTATATAAAAATTTTTTTGTCAGATTTAAATGTTGCAAGTTTTTTTGAAGAAATAAAAGAAAAGCCAGGTGAGATTGTAAACAGACCAGATTGACAGGTTCGGGTTTTGGGAGATGAGTAAAAAAACAAAAACAAAAAAAAAAACTGTTATTTAGGCTTTTTGCTGACGATGATTCTCCTTTTGCTTCCCTCACAGGGAGAATCATGAACAAGACAAGCCAGCACTGAACAGTCTATCAGAGAACACAGTGGCCATGGAGGTCACGTAGCCTCAGGCGCTCAGCTCCGAGAAAACCTGACTCATCATTGTTTTTGTTTGTTTTTTAGGTGCTATGCATCATTTGTTAGTCGTGAATGCAAGCGGTGGCTGAATGAGCACGGCAAGGTTGGGTTTCCATGGGAACTGTTTTGGGACTTAATTGCAATGCTCGTCTCGTACAAATTTTTTCTTCTCTCCCCATTTCCCTGTTTGTTACTGTTGATAAGAGATCATCTGTAAATTAATATGGCAATTATATGTACAGTACTGCATATTTGTAATATCCCTGCCCCTTGTTCTTGTATATAACATTACTTGAATACAGAATTGTTCATTTGTGATGTTTTGCACTCGAGATAAAAAAAAATAAGAGTAAACGACAAACTGCAACTGGTGCAAGTCTAAGGAGCGAAACGTACCACAGAAAAAAGGTGTCATCACATGCATGGTGCAGAACCTGCTGTTGGATCTATTTATTGTGCCGTGTTTACAAATCTTTTTTTCTTCCTGTTCATGCCATATTTTTAAAACACTGTACCCCATCACCGGTTCTCGCTGCTGCTTGTTTTGCTAGACCATTCGACAACTTTCTAAATTTGCGTCGGGCGTGTTGTGTCCGGCATCCTTCCACAAATATTCAGACGCTGGGCGGCAGATTGTCTTAGGCGTCAGCCGGTTAATCCGTCTCCACAACGCTCTTCCATACTGATTATTCCTGAGACAAGTAACAAAATAATGGGGATGAAGACTTTGCTGCTTTTGACGTATTTAAGCACTATATGATTTGTTTTTTTATTTGATGGATGCTGCGTTTGTATGATTTTTGGTCTGTGGCTTCCATTAGATGACTTCATTTTCTATTTCCCCTCCCCATCAAATTTTTTAAAATATTTTGTATTGCCCACTTTTATGTTAGATTGGCTCATGAAATACTTCATTCTTTTGTTACTTGTTGCTTGAAAAAAAACTCAAAGGGAGTGGAGAAATGCAGTAACTGACATATATCATTCCAGCTTCTATATAATAAAACATGTAAGAATTTAAAAAAGTAATTAAAACTGTTTTCTCTACTTAAAAACTCCTGAAGGCTGAAAGGCCATGAACCACATGTTATCGGGTGCCTTCATTTGGGAAAAAATACAACTTAAAGATGCCCTCTTCTGTGAAGAGTTTGGTACGGAACAATGCTACTTGTAGTTTTTCTTTGTCTGTACCACATTTCCCATTACAATGGCCCAGTTTGATTCATGACTTCTGTTTTTGTAGACCCTACCACCACACACAGAAAAAAGAGATTCCTCTTGAATTGTCACAAAATGAAATAAAAATCCCAGGGCATTATGTGTTTAGACCAGCACGTGTCGTTTGTTTTTTTGTCTTTAGTTTGTGACCGGTGTGGAGGAACTCCACCACACAGCAGAACTCCTCAAGGCTTGTGTCATTTGTGGAGCTCAAACATTGTTTAAGTCAGTCTTTAGTAGAGTTGTGTTGCTGTTGGCCAGAGGTGAGATGTCTAAATATCAGGAAATAAGACTCAAAATCCTCTGAAACAACTTTCTCCACCAGCTGACTTGTACTTCCTGATTTAGACGCATCTGAGCTTTGAATTTTAGAACTGTTTTTATGATGATGGCCCGCCAGGTCACATTGAGGGGTGGAGCTTCAGAGTCCTGGAAAAGCAATGTGTACAAGGAAATCCTCAAAGACAAACTGACATGATCATTTAGAAGTGTACAGGGAGTGCAGAATTATTAGGCAAATTGTATTTTTGAGGAATAATTTTATTGAACAACAACCATGTTCTTGATGAACCCAAAAAAAACTCAATATCAAAGCTGAATGTTTTTGGAAGTAGTTTTTAGTTTGCTTTTAGTTTTAGCTATTTTAGGGGGATATCTGTGTGCAGGTGACTATTACTGTGCATAATTTTTAGGCAACTTAACAAAAAACAAATATAAACCCATTTCAATTATTTATTTTTACCAGTGAAACCAATATAACATCTCCACATTCACAAATATACATTTCTGACATTCAAAACCAATACAAAAACAAATCGGCGACCAATATAGCCACCTTTCTTTGCAAGGACACTCAAAAGCCTGCCATCCATGGATTCTGTCATGTTTTGATCTGTTCAACATCAACATTGCGTGCAGCAGCAACCACAGCCTCCCAGACGCTGTTCAGAGAGGTGTACTGTTTTCCCTCCTTGTAACTCTCAGATTTGATGATGGACCACAGGTTCTCATTGGGGTTAAGATCAGGTGAACAAGGAGGCCATGTCATTAGTTTTTCTTCCTTTATACCCTTTCTTGCCAGCCACGCTGTGGAGTACTTGGACGCGTGTGATGGAGCATTGTCCTGCATGAAAATCATGTTTTTCTTGAAGGATGCAGATTTCTTCCTGTACCACTGCTTGAAGAAGGTGTCTTCCAGAAACTGGCAGTAGGACTGGGAGTTGAGCTTGACTCCATCCTCAACCCGAAAAGGCCCCACAAGCTCATCTTTGATGATACCAGCCCAAACCAGTACTCCACCTCCACCTTGCTGGCATTTGAGTCGGACTGGAGCTCTCTGCCCTTTACCAGTCCAGCCACGGGCCCATCCATCTGGCCCATCAAGACTCACTCACATTTCATCAGTCCATAAAACCTTAGAAACATCAGTCTTGAGATATTTCTTGGCCCAGTCTTGATGTTTCAGCTTGTGTGTCTTGTTCAGTGGTGGTCGTCTTTCAGCCTTTCTTAATAATAATAATAATAATACATTTTATTTAAAAGCGCCTTTCTGGTCACTCGAGGACACTGTACAGAATAAAAACACAAATCATTCAGTAAGTAAACACGTAAACATGAACAAACAGGGCACTCTAAAATTCAAAGCTGATATGGGGTTATGAAGAGGTGAGTTTTGAGTTGTTTTTTTTAATTCTGTGAATGAGTTAATGTTCTTGAGAGGGGAAGGGAGTTTGGGAGCAGTGCAGCTGAAGGCTCTACTCCCCATGGTGCTGAAAAGAAAGGAGGGCACAGAGAGATGAATGAAGGAGGAGGACCTGAAGGAACAGGACGATGTGAACGAGATCTGTGAGGTAGTGAGGGACGAGGTTATGGATGGCCTTGAAGGTGAGAAGGAGAATCTTGTAGTTAATCCTGGTGTGCACTGATAGCCAATGGAGTTGTTTGAGGATGGGGGTGATGAGAGATGGGAGTTTTAGTAATGATGCGTGCTGCTGCATTCTGAACCAACTGGAGCTTACAGAGGGTTTTCTGAGGGAGGCCTGAGAAGAGAGTTGCAATAATAGATACGTGATGGAACCAGACTATGGACAAGAATAGTAGAGTGGACATCAAGGGAGGGGCAAAGACGATTAATGTTACGAAGATGGAAATAAGCTGACTGTGTATGCTATTGATATGAGATTGGAAGGATAGTGTGCCGTCTAGGATGACACCCAGACTCTTGACCTGGGGAGAGGGGGAAACAAATATTATCAACTGTGAGAGAGAAACTCAAATTTTGAGAGGGTGTTCTTGGTACCAACCAAAAGAAGTTCTGTTTTGTCTGTATTTAATTTCAGGAAGTTCGAACTGAACCTTGGCCATGTCTCTTGAATATTGCACACCTTGTGCTTTTGGGCACTCCAGTGATGTTGCAGCTCTGAAATATGGCCAAACTGGTGGCAAGTGGCATCTTGGCAGCTGCACGCTTGACTTTTCTCAGTTCATGGGCAGTTATTTTGCGCCCTGGTTTGTCCACACACTTCTTGCGACTCTTGTTGACTATTTTGAATGAAACGCTTGATTCGATGATCACGCTTCAGAAGCTTTGCAATTTTAAGACTGCTGCATCCCTCTGCAAGATATCTCACTATTTTTGACTTTTCTGAGCCTGTCAAGTCCTTCTTTTGAACCATTTGCTAAAGGAAAGGAAGTTGCCTAATAATTCTGCTCTCCCTGTATAACGGCTACAAATACCAAGACAGACCCAGATTTTCATGAATCATCTGATGGATTTTGTTCCTAACCAAAGCTGTTAAAGGTTCCAGCTCTGAGGTAGATGTAAACAAGAACTTTTTTCAGATTATTTTAATACCAGTTAAAGTTACCTTCGTTTAAGACAAATGTATAAGCCTTTTGATAAAAAGCTGTCTTTATTGACTCCAGTGTTCCGTGTCTTGCTGTGTGAACTCTGCTGTTACTCTGAGTGATGTTCTGTTGCTGAAGATCAAAGCCAAGGAGAGCGGGGCACAAAGATGGCTTCGTTATCTGCTCTCTCAGCTCTCGTACGCCGATCTGTCCACCACAACACTTTCAATTAGAGAGGAGCCTAATGAGGAACGGACACTTGGTGGAGATGGTGGATGGCAGCCTCATTACTGCTGATGAGTCAGGGCAGGAAGGGACGATGGAGGTTTTCAGCTGATTACTTTGAGAACAAGGCTCTGTTCCTCTGCTTTGATCTGATTGTGAGAGGTCCTTCAGTCTGTCCCACCTGAGTTACCTTCAGATGCCTACATGATGCTGTTAGGGGAGACTTGATCTTCTGAAATGTGAATGTAAAGTTTGATGATCAACTCAACAGAAGTAGCTCGGTGTGTTCTTGGTAGGATGGACATGGGCTGTTGTGAGAAGATCTGATGTGGTCCATCCTTGTTCTGACCCTCAGCAATCTCTGTGACGGCCTGAGAACAAGATTCTGTCTTTAAAGCGATACTTAACAGAAAAACACCATTTAAAATCTTATTTCTAATGATAATCGGTGACTCTGTGCGGGCTGAGCATGAAAATAGTCTCCTACACCTATCTGCTGCATTAACTTCTAATGGAAAACAGACAGTGAAAGTCTAGTATCAGAAAAGCCTGACAGATCTATGTCACACTGTTGATGAACATCCACAGACTCACCCATCTTGATTCCTGACGTGGAATGCTGCTGCTGATTTAGCTTCCAGGAAACTGAACGTCTCCACTAGTAAAAGCGCACTGTTAGCATTAGCATCTCCACCACACAGCACAACTCCTCCAGGCTTGTTATTTGTAGAGATAAAACAACGCTGCAGAGCAAACAGTCAGTGGTAGTCATGTTGCTGTTATCCAATCAGAAGAGATGTACAAATATCAGGAAATAAGATTCCAGATCCTGTCCTGCTTCGCTCAGCACTGATCTGGCTCCTCTTTCATTCCTGGAACAAGCACACCGGAGGGAAGCTACAGTATTTCTTTTAGCGGTAGGCCTATATATAATAGTAGTAGGTTGTTTAGTTTAGTTTTAACTATTTGGTTTTAAAAAGTAGCCAAAAGTTATTTTCTCCCAAAAGTTAGAGTGAAGTCGACCATCCCTAAAAACGAACATCCTCGTGGGTAACCTGAACACCAAAGTAATATCTAATTTAAATGATTATGGAGTCAATGACAGGACAATTTCTATTGTGTTTTAATAACTGAGGCTAAAACAGGAAAAAGTTTTGTCCTGATATAAACTCAAACTTCGCCCAGAACCCCCAAACTCTAGTCTAGTAACATAAAATAGATTCTGCAACATACTTGTGTGACTAAAAAACCCAGAATGTAATAGTTGTCCTCAGTCAGCAGGAATCATCCGGAAAGCTTCTCTGCTCTGAGGGAATCCTGATTTCAGACACCCGTGCTCCGGCTCTGCTCCGATTTCCTGGAGTGCACTGGGATGGAGGAGCAGATGGGAGGTCTTTCTGTGCAAACCCGTTAATTCAAGGTGTGAAGGTTCTTACATCAGTGTTATTTATGTGAGCTCACACGTGTCCCTGCTGCTAAATCTGGGAACAAAAAAACATGTTTGAGTCAAATAAAGAGTAAAACACCAGAAAAATCCTTTCATTTCAGTTAATTCATGTTTTCTGGCTCTAAATACAAGATGGTTAATATAAATTCAACCTTTTATGGATGGAATCAGTGGAAAATGTTGAATTTGAATAGAAATAAAATGATTAGGATTTTCAGAACTCCTTTTACAGAATGGTAACTTTTCCTGTTTAAAGTTCAGCTGAGAGGACTCAACCAGCTGTGAAATAAAGGACAAAACCCAACACCAGTACTCAAAGGTTTCAGACATTTCTGCTGAATATAACCATGCCTGCATTTTTATTAATGTTTAAGCTGTAAATGAAGTTGAATAAAGTGACCGTATATGGCTTAGTTCCTGTCTGTAGGTAAAATCAGTTCCGTTTTTATTTTCATGAGTTTTTATGAGAAAATATAAGGAAAAATACAGATGAAAAACTGAAGCTCTTCAATTGTTGAAGTTACCAAATATAATAAATATGTAAATAAAGAGTTAAAGTTATTTCTGCACCTGAATCCGTTTCAGTGGGTGACTCAGAGTTTGATGTCTAAACAAACCAGCATCAGAACAGAGGAAACGAGCAGTTTCTGTCCAACGGCAGGCACACATCCATCTGCTGCACATCAACATTACGCCGCAAACCTTCCTCACATCACTCACATGTATTTATGCGTTTATATTGATGTTATTTACACATGTTTGTTGTCTCCTGCACCAAACACCAAAACAAATTCCATGAGTGGAACGAAGGACCTGGTGATAAACCTGAATCTGAAAATATTTTATAATGATTTTACATGTAAACATAGTCCCTTTAACAGCCTGTGTCTGTGGGATGAACCTGGTAAACACAGTGGCTTCAGGCATGGAGCTCTGTGAATTATGAGATTGTAATCCCACCAGATTACACTGTTCCAGCTTTGTTCAGGGATGAAAGAATCCCCAAAGTCAGTTAGGAAAGGGGAAGCAAGCGTGGAAAATCGTGTGTGTGTGTGTGTGTGTGTGTGTGTGTGTGTGTGTGTGTGTGTGTACTTCTCATTGATCTCTAGCGCCACCTACTGTTTAAACCAAAGTTGTGCAATAATCATCTCATGACTTCTTGTTGACTGAACGTTTGTCATAATCAAGAACTTGGTTTACATGTTTACATTTAGGATTCTGATTTCCAATAGAGCAACAAAGGTGGAAACACACAAGTTATTTTAGCTGGACTTTATCTGAAGTACTGATGGACGTTATTTCCTTATTTGTCTTTGTTGTTCCAGCTGAAGATAATATAAAGTCTCATTCATTAAGCTGTTTGCTCGGGGTGGAAGAATCAAACATGTGTTCAGTTCCCCTGCTGCAGAGCAAACACAGAAATATTTAGCAGTTAGGTGTCTGACTTCAAAGAACACTTTCTACCTGGTGACACGCTCACTAGCAGAGAAAACATCACTTCATGTTCATGCAGAGATTTTTACACATGTGTGAAATGACCAGTGAAACTGGAACTGGACCCATTTTAAAGGTTTAACCCCTAAAGGTAAAATTATCAAATGTGTTTTTTTCTGCCACTATAAAGAGGATTTTAAAGATGTTCCTGCATAATTAAACTCGGTTACATTTTTAAAGGATTTTAAGTTCTTAAATGAATCCTGGATCTTATTTACACTCGTTATCAATCTGTTTAGATTATTTATTCCGTCAAAAAGAAAAATCCAACAGCTTACACACAGAATTGACAGTTTTCACTCAAACTTATTAATTTCAACCTCGGATGAAGAAAGGTTGATAAAATAAAAACAATTTAAATGCTGAAAAATTAATTCACAGTAATCGATTTAAACCAATATTTTAGTGAAATTCAAAAAAGATGTTTTTTGTTGGGAAATACATTCAAACAACAACCGGCAGCGTTTTTCAGACGGAAAATCACAAAGGATCCAAAATCACCCAGATTCGAAACTGAAATATAAGACTACTTCACTAGCAGGCTGTCGTTAAGTAGATTTACTCACAAATAATTGTCTTTCAAGAGCAAGTCACCCCCCTAGAAGAACCTTACTCCACTCCCACTTCATGTGTGAAAACTGCATCAAACGCTGTTGCCGGGCAGATGGAGAGGGCGGAGCCGCTGACAAATACAAATAGGCTCACAACAGCAATAGGCTCTTTTCAGACCAAGGAACCTTCTGTAAAACCTTCCCGGGAACTAGCCCCCTTTTGCACGTGTTCGGTCAGATAGGAACCGTAGGAACCTTTTAGCTCCTACTCTGAGGCCGGGACTTCCTGTGGCTCCTATGGAACTAACGTGACGTCGGCGCTTGGTGAGCTTCACCCCTTGTTTGATTTCTACATCTTTTCTGTTCTGAACCGTGTTTGTTTATTTAAAAACAGACTGGACTGCATCCCGGATACTTCTGCTGCCACCAGCACACCACGCCAAAACCGAACCAGACAAACTAAACAGTCCTAATGCATTTATGAATGTTTCGTCCCTTCTCTTGATATAACGGAAGGAAATTGTTCATTTTGGGATTAAATTTCTGCGCGAAAGCCGCCGATAGCGAGCATGTGTTTGTACCAAATTAATAAGTAGTCATTTAGCTTTCTTTTCAGTGAATGTCAGCTTTGTTCTTGATCTTTGCCCATGTGAACCACGTGTGCGAACACATACAACACAAACACACACACACAGTTAAATATTGTGTGCATTAATCTTATAGTATAAACAGAACAGAGTTGCTATCATCTATATTACGTTTTTATGGTGGGCTTGTTTGATTAATATGTGTGGTTTATAACTTATCTGAGTCAATGAGTTAGTTTAGGACACTGTGTGTTACTGATAAAGGTACTTTTATAACTTGTTTTATTCTGAAATGTTCATCCATCCAGCTGCTACACCAGAACCAGCATCTAGAGGCATCAGCTTCTTTCAGCCAGCTGCTGGCAGCCTCTGCCACCCTACACCAGGTACAGAACTGTCTTATTGCAAATGTGCAATCTCTGTGGTCATTAAAATGGTTTAATTCTAAAATATTTATTCCTTCAGCATCTACACTGCACCTACACCCTATTACCCACCAGCAGCGCTGCCACCCCAAACCTGGAACACACATCTCATTCCACAGAATTGGAATTTAGTGTATTATTTGGCACTTGTGTGTCATTTCCATCTCCACACTCCATGTATTTTCCAGGAAGGAGAAAAAGGGGTGACACGTCTGGCTACTGTGCTGGAGATGCTCGGGTCAGAGGCCGAACAGGAGGCAGAGAGATGAACGGTTTAAGACTGTGATGCAGTTCTCCTGTGAGCTGACAGAGAGGGAGTCTAAAAACATCTAGCTCAGCAGGACAAAGCAACCACCAGCAGAAGCTCACAGAGGGTCTCTTGTCTGCAGATAAAAAGAAGTGAACTTGTGACTCCACATGCACAAAGCATATCATGCATGTGTGAACAGTTATTTTTACACTGAAATACTTGAGTTTGTATCAGGCATGTTTTTAGTAAATGACTAAGAGTCAGAAGTACTCTTTGTCTCTGAGTGATGTCAGTTAGATGTAGTTTGGTCACTCTAAATATGAACTATTAGCTCACATTAAGCCTTATCCTCAGGTGAGTAATCTACTCCAGGTACGCAGCTCTATAATAGCCCAGGTTACAGCAGGAAGTGAATGACATGTAACAAAGGTCACACATTCAGAGATTTTTGGCAGCTTGAAACACACACACACACACACACACCACTTTCTACATTTTAACCTCACATGTGACACATTATAGAATGTCTCATCCTTTTTCTAACCCATCAGTCACAGACAACACCTTCCGTGATGCTCTGTCACCTTAGGAGCTTGCTGCAGATTTCCTAGTGACTTCAATATTCACACAAAGCTTAGTCAGGTAAAGGGATATTTATTTAGCATGTGAACATCACTTTAAACAGTGTGACAACCAACAAAAGAACATTTAGTCTTTAATAGTGTGAAATGATGTCTACACGCATGTTCTCTCTGTCAAACGTCCAACGTGGCTGTGGCTGTTGGTTGTTTTCACTCTTGTCTGGACTCTCGCTGAGGTTAGGAAGCACACAGCAGTTGTTTTTAAACTACAGCAGAGATACGTTGTGTCCATTCTCTCCAGGGCAGGCTTCAGGAAGACGTATAAGGTCTGTCTGGACATACGGAAATTCTCCTTCAGTCATCAGTAAAACTTGGAAAAACCTTTTCCCACCAGTCATCAGCTTTGTTCTGGACCCAGATGGACCTTGAAGTCCGTCATCGCAATCACCTAAAATGCAAACAGAACGCGAGTTAAAATATAATCCGAGATATTCACTTATTGGTAATCTGCTGAATAAAAATGAGAATACAGTTAAAATGTAAAACCATACAGACACATACAATCAGAGTGTTTAATGGGGTAACTTACACATGGTGTCGTTTATCTACGGCGCTGTTTTCCTTTCTTTCTCCATTACGGTGCATCACTCTCGCTGGATTCTTCATCTCCCGACTCTGCGTGCTCTAGCAGCCTTGATGTGATACCTGTTATCAGAGGTGTGGACTCGAGTCACATGACTTGGACTCGAGTCAGACTTGAGTCACTATTTTAATAACTTCTGACTTGACTTGATAAAATCTATTAAGACTTGCGACTTGAATCGACTTGCATCTATTGACTTGATGATGACTTGAGCATATTTGATATTTTAGCACTAAAGTGGCACGACGTGGACAAAAATCATAAATCATTCTTCGTTCTGGGTTTGATTTACTGCTAAACGCAGCAGCACTTGGTTTATAATCAGTTTCAGTTGCACTTCCTGCTTGTTTGAGCAAATTAATGAAGCTTTAATTCTGGAATTTATTTATAATCATTATCATTGAATTGAAGTTGAACAGATTACTTGATTATGACTTAAAAATTCAAAGTTAAGGACTTGGACTTGACTTGGACTTCCACATCATTGACTTTGGACTCGACTTGGACTTGACTCGAGACTCGACTGGAAAAACTTGTGACTTACTCGTGACTTGCAAAGCAGTGACTTGGTCACACCTCTGCCTGTCATTTGATCGCTCATCAAAAGTATTCTCGCAAAGCAGGTAATGAGCACTGTCGTCTCCTGAGTCCCATTAGGTTAGCCGTGAGCTTAGCTTCGTGGTATTGTTATTCCGGCACTTAATTAACTCGTTACACTGTTGCAGGCGGTTTCATCATGCCCACCTCCAAAAGGTTCCTGAGCGCTGTGCAAACGCAATCTGAAAAGGTTCCTATGGGAAGGATAGTTCTAGGAACTAAAATCAAGGAGGATGGTTTTAGTAACTTAGTTCCTAGATCTATGCAGTCCAAAAGCACCTATTGTGACATAATGTACCAGCTAACGTCACTGTGTACATTTTAGCCAGTAGCGATGGTTGATTTAAATTCTAATGTTTCGCAGTTTTTACCTGACGACGGCGCAACACTGACAGTTGTAGGCAGCGTATTTAAATTTTTAACTAAGATGCACTAAAGTACCAAACTATTGACTACACATGTCTACAGCACAATTAGACTCTCATTTATATAGTTTATCAGCAAAAAAAAGCTGATTTGGGGTGACTTGCACTTTAAGAACCCTGCTGATCACACGGGTCTCTAAACATCTGATAAAAACCAACAAGAAAAGAGAGATGACTTTAAACAAGACAATCGCAGCATACTGTTATCAACATTTACTTAAAATCTCAAACGTAAACATTTTTATTAAACATTCAGACGTGAGTAAAAATAATAATAAGATACATAAACTAAATTTGGTCAAAATTATGTCAACGCAGAGCTGCCACCCACTCAAAATAAAGTTAGAGCAATATTCCGTACAGGGATAGATTAGTTTTTCACATTCTTACAATATGCATGTGTGTCACATTCATACAATAAAATAATATTGTACAAAGTGACTTGTATGTACATTGTTAGAATGATATTTTTTAAGGTTAGGGTGAAAATGTGAAAGAACAATAAAATTAACCTGTTTTAAAATGTTGCTCAAATTTTATTTCGCTTGGGTGACTGCTCTACGCCTTCATACAATATCACTCTTAGTAAACGTTATTTATCAGAAACATTTACAGTGTTAAAAACATTTTACTACCTCTCAGTTTCAGTTCTGGTACCAAGAGCTCCGTCTTTGAGTCACATTTAAAGAAAAAGATGAAAAACAAATAACTAAACGAAGAACACCAGTCAGCAGCGGCTTTTAAAGCTGCAATGGCAAATCTGCAAAACAAGCTAGCTTTTAAACACACAGTAACCCCTCCAGTCAGCTACCATTGCTAGGCCACGCCCCCGATACCAGAACCCACATTGACAGAGGAAACTAAGATAGTGCTAAACATCAGTCACTGTTTGTAAGTCGTATTTAGCTGCCCGTGACTTCAAATTATGCTTTGGTTTTTGGGATAAAAAGTGAGCGTGTCATGAATGGAGGACCCAGGGAAGTGCGGCGGTTCAGTGAGACCGACAACCGGTTGGTCCAATTGTTGGTTTCGGGCACAGCTGCGTTACTGGCGGAAGTTTTTAGACAAATGCATAAGAACCACTTAATTCAATTTTTTTATTTCGCTTTAATCTGCACAAAATATTTATAGCTATACTAAGATGGAATATTAGGAGGCATGAAAATTATATTGTAAGCTAGCTTGTTTTCCAGATTTGCTATTGTAGCTTTGAAGCTCTCGTTCGCTCTTTTTTCAGTTAATCTGCTGTGATCTCTGGTGGTAATAAAGGCCTTTTGAGTCATTTTCTGTGAGGAAAAAAAACTCGTGAACGTTTTCACATTCAGCATGCATAAACGACTCGGACTGATGGGTCTCATTTTGAAAAGAACAAGTATCACAGTTTCTCAGTGAATGAGGCCTTTAAATGTCACTAAGAGGGACCAACTTTCCAGGGTCACCTCGGGTCACATTTGTACAGGTACGTGTGCTTTAATTATTTATATTTAATTATAAAGTTCATAATTGGTCAGAGCTAAATAAGTATTTTTAAAAATAGAGAAAAAAGCATAACCTATTTTAGCTGAACTTTAAAGATGTGGCGGTAAAATAAACTGATTTCTTTCTAGTCTAGAAGTCCTACTCCTCAGATCCGGTTGGACATCATCCTTGTGTTCATTTTCAGAAAGAAGGATTTCAGTTTGCACAGTCGGCATTGATTCTTCTTTTTTTTGCTCTTTCCTTTCTTATAAACACCATGATATTTTTCCTCTTCGTCGTCATTGGCCCAGGGAACCCAGGCTCCCCCGTGTCTGCTCGGATCAGCCCGCGGGTCATCCGGTGGGAAGTAGACCGGCACAGTAGTTTGATTGTAATAGGCGAGGCGGTCCAGCAGTTGTTTGACCACATCTGTCCGTTGGTCTGCCAGGTCATACCTCTCGTAAGGATCACCTGTGATGTTGAAGAGCCAGACCGTTTTTTTGTGGGTCAAGGATTTGTTGTCAAACGATAAGGATCGCTCGAGGTTCCACCAGCGACCCGGAAGGCTGGGAAGCATCTAGAGAATAAGAGTTTAGGGTTATTTCAGCTAATTTAAACCAGAACATTTAAAAAAAATGTAGCTGTACCTGAAGTGGGACCCAGTCTCCGTGTCCGGGATCTCCTGTCAGCAGCTTCCAGTCTCCGACTCGGATCGCAGCTTGCACCGACGTGTCCCACACTGGAGATGATTTAAACCCAGATTTGGCTTGAAGTGTTTCTGTTTGGGACGTGGTTTTGTACTGGCCTATCTGTCTGGACTTTGACTGTAACTGTTTAAGCAGCTTTTTTGATTTGTTCTGAGTTTGTCTGGACTGAGACAGGTTCTGGTTCTGTGATGTAGTCCGCTTGGATTTGGATTTGTGATGGGATGTACTTGATACAGACGGAGAACTACTCGAGTGAATCTTTGAATGTGGTCTGTAATGGAGCTGGGACTGCTGCTGGGATTGGACTTTGGTTTTGGGCTTGGGCTTTGGAGCGGGCTTCAGCTTAATTTTGGGAGGGGTCTTGGGCTGTTTGGACTTAGCAGCAGAACGTGGAAACATCTGAGGTCTCTTTGTGGTCTTTAACTTGAACGTTGATTTTTTATTCAGTTTCTGTTTCAGAACTTTCTTCTTCTTTGGTATTTTGAATGCTGCTCCTTTTGATTTGCTTGTTACTAAAAAAAAAAAGTACAAAGAAATGAGCCAAAACATTACAACCACTGACATGTCCTGCAGGTAAACTTAGATTCTTGGGTTGTAGGTTTGGACCCAGTCAATCCCTCAGGTCAGGATCAGTAATAATTTGGTAATTGGTGGTTTGATAGAGAATAAAAAGTCCAACCAACATTGAATAGAAAAGGAAGTCTCACCCTCTCATGTTTAACTCTCTGAAACAGATCCATGTACAGTTTCACTGGAAACTTTCAGAACACCAACGATCCCGCGCCTCGTTTCTACTGCGTGGCACGGTTTGAATCATTACATTATTTTCTCTGTTTCCATGGTAAAGCAACTCAGACAACTGACCGTTCGCCCGTCTGACATCCAGCCAACAAACACAGTCCCAAGCATTAGGGGCAGCAGTAGCTCAAGAGGTAGAGCGGGTTGTCCAGTAATTAGAAGGTTGCGGGGTCTATCATGACTCCCGCCAGAGAATGCTGCTGTGTCCTTGGGCAAGGCACTCAACTTGACTTGCCTGCTGCTGGTGGTTGGAGGGACTGGTGGTGCCGGTGTTCAAAAGTCTCCCTTCCGTCCGTGCACCCCAAGGCAGCTGTGGCTACATTGTAGCTCATTATTACCAGTGTGTGTGAATGGTTGGATGACTGATTGTGTTTTGAAGTGCCTTGGGGGTTGGAAAAACCTTAAAAATACAGATCATTTACCAGCCTGTCCTCTGTCTTCCTTTTGGTCTCGTCCCAGTTGGAAGTGCTCGGAAAACCTCACTAGGAAGGCATCCTGACCAGATGCCTGAGCCACCTCAGTTGGCTCCTCTCGATGTGGAGGAGCAGCGGATCTACTCTGAGCCCCTCCCAGATGACCGAGCTTCTCACCCTATCTCTAAGGGAGAGCCCAGACACCATGCTCTAAGTTCCCTCTGGGTTCTCTAATTTCCCTCTGGGATTAATAAAGTATCTTTGATTTGATGCAGAGAATACTCATTTTGGGAGCTTGAATCCACAATCTCAGTCTTTTGGTCACTACCCAAAACCTGTGGCCATAGGTGAAGGTAGGATCGTAGCTCGACCGGTAAATCGAGAGCTTCGCCTCCCAGCTCAGCTCTCTCTTCACCACGACAGGCCGGTACAATGCCTGCATCACTGCAGATGCAGCACCAATTCAACACATAATGTGACAACCCCTGAGCCCCCTTCAGTTGTTCAATTGTCTGGTTAGGGCAGAGCTACGGGTGTCACACAACACAGTCCATCGATTGTGGGACATAAAACATGACTGCTTGCGACAAACACGAGATAAAACCATAGTGATGATGATTCACGTCACGCCATTGTACACAAATGTGTGAGCTCCTTTGTTGGTAGATTACTTACTTTGCCACGGTACGCTTTTAGGTGTAACCTAGTCTGCTCAGTGAGAGCTCTTTAAAAACTCGTTAGAAACTCTCTCCTGAACATGCCAGAAAAATGGCGTACCAACCTGTGCCGTTTCACTTGGAGAAAGGATGCATAAACTACCTTCAGGAAGGAAACTAGCTTGTATTAACAAAGTTCCCATTCCAATTTAAAGGTCTGGTCCTCCATGTTTCTCTGTGGGAACTGAGTAAGCTCCCCAGATTTATTTGGTGTCATCAAGGACAAAAAGCTGTGCAGTTACACTTTTCCTCTGGTGTTTAACCTTAATTCCAATCAGGTACAACACCAACGCCATTCCACACATTAGTGAGGATTAGCTGTTTCATTTCCTCTTTTAGGAGTGAAACAATGCCCAAAGCAGAGCAAAAACCTGCGGTAATTCTAGAAAAATATTGGTAAAGAATTCATTAGTTATACACTGCAGCTGCTGAAGTATGGTGAGGTACATTTTTCTGTCTGCAGGTTTTACCAGAAGATTTCTTGGTGGTGGTGGTGGTGTCATCCCAGCTCATGGTGGCTGTAGGGGATCTGAACAGAGGGTCGATGTTGTGAAGGATCTCCTGTCGAGGAGACTCCTTCCCCTCGCTGATGGTGGGCCAGACATCAAAACCGTCCAGGCCTTGGCTCTGAGCCACAGACAAACACAGACACGTAAATCCTGCATGGCCTAATGAAAGGTTGTTTATGGGAACCGTTAAGTATTACAACAGTTTTGCCAAGAAAAATATTCCTAAATTTACCTGAAAGGATAAATAATGTTTTCCTGTGCGTTTATAAATCTTTGCTTAAGCAAAGGAAATGTGCTGGCATAATTAAAAAATACTTCTGAGTAAAAGAACGTTTTTATATTGGAATAAAATCAGTAACACGCTAAATAAATTACTTTAGGTGGGTCATTTCAAACTTTATCATCCTTCTTTTAGACAATTAGATGTTAGAAATATATGTAATAAATCTTTCTGAAGTACTAAAATTGGTATCAAACATTCCTAAAAACAGGAATCCTGACCTGGCTTAGGTTCCCACCGCCCAGTCGCACCAGTGTAGGGAACCAGTCGGTGATGTGGAGGAGGGCTTTAGAGACCCGTCTCCTTCTTTTCAGCAGCGGGCTGTGCACAAACGCCACTCCACGGACTCCGCCCTCCCAGTAGGTGCCCTGAAACAGAAGCAGTATATTTAACTCCTAGCAGCTCTGAAAATGTTAAAGAAACAATGTTCTGTCCGTCCGTCTGTCCGACAGACGCTCGGACGGACGTTTATAACTTTTCAACAGAAACACACTTTTAGAAGAAGAAAGAAAGAAAATATCATTTCCATAGCGCCTCTCAAGATAAAAATCACGAGGCGCTTCACAAAAACAAAAAAAAGTAAAAATATAAAAAAGCATTTAGAAAATGTTTAAAAATGTATTTAAAATGAGCAAAAATAGGCAATTGGGATTTAAAAGAAAAAATGTTAAGACAGAGAGTGAATAGGAAAGAGGGAAATCAGTGGATCCTGAGGAAGGTGGAATAGGTGGGGAGAGCAGAATAAAGAGAGAGTGGTTGAAGAAGGTCATACAAAAGCCAGCTTGAACAAGTGAGTCTTCAGCTGCTTTTTAAAGGAGTCCACTGAGTCCACTGATCTCAGGCTCAGGGGGAGAGAGTTCCAGAGTCTGGGGACCACAGCAGCAAATGATCTGTCACCTTTGGTCTTTAGCCTGGTGCTGCACAACCAGTAGGCTTTGGTCACTGGACCTCAGGGACCTGCTGGGGGTGTAGGGACTAAGAAGATCACCAATGTATGATGGTGCTTGTCCATGTAAGGCCCTATAGACCAGAACCAGGATCTTGAAATGAACCCTGAAGTTGACTGGCAGCCAGTGAAGCTGGAGGAGAAGCGGGGTGATGTGGGTGTGTTTGGAGGACTTGGTCAGAAGCCGAGCACAGGCATTCTGAACCACCTGTAGACGGTTCAGGGAGGTTCTGCTCAGACACGTGAAAAGAGAGTTACAGTAGTCTAAGCGTGAGGAGATGAAGGTGTGGAGAACTGTCTCATGTTCAGAGAGTTCAGAGTTTTAAAATGTCTTCTATTATTTCATTTGGTTGTACCTTTCGACCTCGTAGAGGCCAGTTGCTACCGCCTGTAAAGGGCTGAGCTCCGTTGTCAGTGGAGTAGATGATCACGCTATTCTTGTAGTATCCGTACTTTCTGAGAGCATAGGTGACGTTTCGAACCGCCTCGTCTACGGTCGAAACCATGGCTGCAAATTTCCTTCTGGCAACATTGGTCATGTCCCGGTAGGGGTAGATGTAGGACTTAGGGGGCTGTAGAGGAGTGTGGACTGCCTGTTGGAAATTATTTAACAAACTCACTTTAGAGGATAAGGATAGACCCAACCCAAACTCTTCCTTCTGATATCGAACCTGAAGGGAAAGCAGCAAGAAGAGTGGCCGCTTTGTCGGGTTATGGCTCTCTAGGATTTTGCGAGCTCTCTGTGTGAAAAGCATGGTGGAGTATTTTCCTTCATGACCCCAGGCAACGCTCTCATTGTCCTGGAGATCGTACCCGCACAGCGCAGGACCATCACAAGACCCATAACTGGGCAAAAACAAAGAAGAAACAAAACATAAACAGGAATTCATCCCCAGCCTCCACCCAAAATAAATAAATAAACACTTAATTTACCTGTAATAATCTACACTTCCTGTTAGGGAACCAAAGAATGAGTCGAAACCCTTTCTGGTGGGCAGACACGTTCTCCTAGAGAACAAGTCAAACAGCCTGTAAATATCTGAAACTAGACTCGGCAAGTTCAATAGTTAAAAAAGATGTCTGTACTTCCACATTAATGCTTCAGAAACTTCTGGTGAGCACACGTTCACCTGTGGAGGCTCACCTGTAGAAGCCCAGGTGCCATTTGCCCACCATGTGTGTGGCGTAGCCAGCCTCATGGAGCCTCTCGGGAAGAGTGTCCATGTGTGAGGGCAAACAGCTGGGCTGTCTGGGTCTGATGATGGAGTGCTGCAGACCTGTGTGGATCTGATACCTCAAAGGAAAAGCAACCGGCGGTAAACCCTAAAACCAGCACCAGGGACTGTTTCTCTGCACAGTTGTTAGACATATCCGTACCTGCCGGTCATCAGCTGGCTGCGTGACGGAGTACAGATGGGCTGAACGTAGTAGTTTTCCAGTATCACTCCTTCTGCTGCCAGTTTGTCTAGCGTTGGTGTCTTGATGGTCGGGTTGTGGTAGCCGATGTCGTTGAATCCCTGTTACACAACGCCAAAGAGCTCTTTGTTCTGTCCATTGTGCTGTCGTCACATTTTCATGTTTTGTTCAACTGTCTGTAGTTTTACAGTATATCATTTTTTTAATAGGGGTCCACAGATGCTGCGAGCCTTTATTTATGCCCACAGTTCAGATTTAAGTCCTAAAAAACGTTTTGATAGATAATAAAGATTTTCTGATCCAAGTTTCTGAAAAAATAAATAAATAAATAAAAATAAATAAACAATTCCATGTCTGAGCCAGCTCTTTTGAATGAACTCGGTTTGGAGAAGTAGAGATTAGTTCTGATTGAATTGATAAATCAACAGCTGGTCACAAAAGCTATTTTTACTAAACTGCTGTTAATTTGCTACAACGCTGTGGCGCCATCAGGGACACTTAGGTCGTTTATAAGTGGTCAGACCGTGGCAGTAATGTGACATAATCATGTCCTTTTATAAAAATTTAGGCGATGGCGTTTCGATTATCTTGGACATAACTCGCTTTTTATTGCGATTGAAGCTGCGATCCTTAAAAAAACATCACAAGCCGCTCCTAAAGGTGTCTGTCCCCATCAGTCCCTGTGCCGTCTCTGATGATCTGAGCTTCAATTCAATTTAATTCAATTCAAAAATACTTTATTAATCCCAGAGGGAAATTGATAAGCTTCAGCTCTAACGGAGAGTTGCGGCGCTCCAGTTTGCCGTCTCAGTTGATTTTGTACAAAAAGCAAAACATATTGCCCATTTACTTTCATTTTCAATATATTTGCCGGCCGGAGCTCGGCATCAACTCCCCACGTCATCATGACACCTCCCTCTGTTGCACCACGGCGCAATAGCCGTTTATAAGACAGACCGTTACCGCAATACCACTACCAAGCGAGGTGGAACAAATGCAACAGAAGTCATGCAACGCCATGCCAGCATGGCACGTTTATAAGACACACCGTTACGGTAATATTACGGCGATTTGCCAGCATGGTGTGTCTTATCAAAAGGGCTAGAGAAGCCAAAAAAAAAAAAAAAACACCTTAAAACAGCTCTAAGCAGCAGGGGTGGGTGGGGACATGGCAGAGCAGTAATGGAACCAAAACACGGCGGCATGTTGGATGCCAGCTTTTAATGAGCATTCACATTTGTTCTTCTTTCAGCATTTTTTCCCTCTGGTTGGTGGCTACAGCCAGTGGGATTTATGCATGCACATACTGGGTACCCCTAACTTCAACACTCAATGTCACATTCATACTAGCTGTTAGCCTGTCGATCCAGTCCAGAACTCATCTTTGTTTCTACACCAGCTAAAAATGCATTTTCGTAGCCCAACTTCAGAGAATCTGAACCTCAACAGGACTCAGGAGTGTTTCACAAACTCACCTGATCATCAGTCAGAATAAATATGATGTGTGGCTGATTCTTCTTATTCTGTCCTTTTTCACTAATTTGAACTTCTCTGTCCATCAAGTCTGATTTGGACTGACGAGCTGACAGGAAGTCCAGACTGAGGAATGTAATCAGGACAGTCAAAGCAGCAGACACAGCCTTCATTGTTACAGCACGACTCCTGCAAGACACCCAAAAATGTTAGAAGAGGACAAGGACAGGGGAAGTAGGCATTGTTTCACTCAAATACACAGCTGGAGGACTGATCGCAGATCATAAAACCACATTTGAGACGGACTGGCCAAGTTGGCTGCAGATGTGAGCTGAAACACATCCATGTGGTGGAGTGAGAGCTAAACCTCGGAGGAGGACTTCTTAACCGTTTACGATGGCTGAAACTGAGTCACTCCAATAAAAAGTGATGAAAATATTAGGTGGGACTGTGAGCTGAAACCGGAGAGTCTGAATGTGCAGAGTGAGGAGTTCAAACCATGTCTTTGATCATTACCCTGCAGGAATGTGAAATCCTTTTAAGGATTTATACAAGTCGACTTTTAGCGGTGGATATAGGAAATCTGAGGGGGGAGGGGGTGCTAAAGGTCTAGGTGTTCCACAAAATATGTACAGAAAAAATAGTAAAAGTCAGAAAAAGTATTTAGATTCCAAGACTGATTAAATTTTAAGAGAGCGTAGAGAACATTTTTAATGACATAAAAGTAGGGGGGGGGGGCATCTTGGTGGGGGGAAAGGCTCTGCAGGAGAGGGGCGGTTACCACCACTTTCCCTCTACTGTAGAACAGCCCCTGGTAAATATAAAGTGTATGAAGCCCTTGCTACAACAGTGTTAACATTTCACTGCAACTGTAGTTTTATAAAAATACAAGGTTGTAAAAATACAATGTTTTAGTTGCATTCTATAGTTTTGAATAAACTTCTAATTATGCAAAATCTTATTTTAGGAAATGATTTTAAACATTCTTGCTGTCATCAGGTGATTTTGTTTATTGAAAAAGAAAGTATGTAAAATCAATTTTAACCTAAAAATCTCAACAAAGAGAAAAATGCATTTTATAAGAAGTGACATTAAAACCCGTTTGTAGAGAGTAGGGGGGAAGCGATCTGACTTGTTTAAAGAGTCCGAGCAGGATGTGAAGTTGATTTTATACACAAAACATGATGAAAAGCAGCTGCTGGTGAGATACTGGTGGACAATGGGACAGCTCACGTCCCATGTAGGACAGACCAGGAGGAGAAGCCAGAGCTGGTTTATGCATCATGGGAGTAAAAATCACACCATTGACACAAACGAGAACACAATTATCATCAGCGGTTGTTTTTGAGGCAGGCCTGGATCAATACCTTGGTAAAGGATCGATGGATGTGATCGGCTCTCCCCCTCCGCTCCGCTCCTCTCCTCCTCCTCCTCGCTTTAGTCCATTCTCCTCCTCGTTCCTCTTTTCAGCTCTGGTCGGAGGTCAGTTTGGAAGAGACGCCGCATGTCCTGAACTTTTCACCGAACCTTCCTTCTTCCAGCCTGCGCGTCTTCGCTGCCGAGTAACCGGAGCGACGATGAGCTGGAGACAAAATCACACACAACACCGGGGCGGCCTTTCGAAATAAAAGACTCTAGCGCCTCAGACCACTCCATCAGTGTAATCCAGCCCTCAGTGTGCCAACTGTAGTTTATTGTCTCCACACACAATAATGTGTTAAAGGTGTTATTTTTAATACAATGTTTTATAAATAAATAAATAAATATTTAATTGTATTTAGCAAAAATCAGACATGGTTTAACAATTTTCAGCAACAGTTGCGGCAAACAAGCATTGACTATCCTGCAGCCCATTTGTTTCTTACAAAAATTGGATTTATTATGCAGTGATGACAAAACTGTTGGCTTACAACTTATTTCAAATTGTTCTATATTTAATAACATATTTATTCATTTATTATTTTTAAGCTCTTATCTATGCCATTAATTCTCAACACAGTCAGTTATATTCTATAATATTATATAGCCTATTTGGAGTTGCTGTAGTTTTATTTATATTGTAAGAATGAAGTGCAGTTGAAAACTGTTAATGTGGAAAAATAATTATTTGTAAAAAAGTATTTTGTATTAAAATATTCTTGAAGATGTAGCACCCCAAACATCACCATTATCGTTATCTGTTATAACGTATAAAGTAATGTTGACTTGAAAGAAAAAAAATCATTTATTTGTCATAGCACAAAAGCGTAAAGTTTTCATATTTTTAGTTTTATTTTGAAATTTGAATTACTCAACATCCGGTATCCTCACGCAACTTAACAGGGGAAACGCTAATAAAACTACAGCAGAGTTCACTCGACGCTAATTAAGAAGCGCTTTTATCTGCGGAGGTCCGCAGCGCGGCTCCCCGTCGGAGGCAGCGGGACCGCGGACGGAACACCAGCCGAGTTCGAGTCGGTGCTAGCAAGCTTGGGCTGCTCCAGGAGAGCCAGCTGGCGCTCCGGAGGAAACCAGGAATGTCTGCTGCTGGCAGCTGACTGCACAGATGCAAAAACATCCCAGAGCACTCAGGATGAGGCAGAAGATGTGAGATTAAGCAGGGAAAACACGCGCAGAACTTCAGGATAGGCGAGTAAGTTATAGCAATAAAAATAACAAAGATGCTCGTGAATAAACATGAGCAGAAATAGTTGGAAGTGGTGTTTTATTTTAATGTTTTAACTGATGCATGAGTGGAGAAATGTTTCAAAAATAAAAGTCTTGAAGGGATTTTTGTCTGGTTTTGTTTAATTGGTCCACACATATAAATGCCTTGGTGTCTGGCTCCATGACTCCCTCTCCTTTAAGCCCTATGTAGATACTCTTGTGAAGAAACGCAAACTCAGGGTTTCTTTCTTTTTTTTTTTTTAGAAATAAACTGTTTTTCTTTTTAAGCAAAAAACGACTACAGTTACATTTCTGTTTATTCTGGATTATGGAGCCTCAGCGCAGTGTCTTGGTAAGATTGATGTGGTTTATCACGCCTCGCTGAGGTTAATTACCAACTGTAGACCACTGACCCATCATTGTGAGTTGTATTCTCCAGTGGGATGGCCTTCTTTGGCCACCAGGAGGTTGGGACATTTGGTACACCTTCATTTTTAAAGCCATGCTTGGATTACTACCCACCTCTGTAACTAATTTTACAGAGAAGTGTAACTTCTCACAGCCTGCGTACAAATGATCAGCTGTTACGTTGTGTTTCGTTTGCTCACACCGAATGGGGCAAAGGGGCTTTCGTTCACTCTGCCCCTTCTGCATGGAACCGGCTGCAGGAAAACTGGACATTAACCGAGTTAATCTCCTTGATTACCTTTAAAACCAGACTGAGAGCCCTTGAGACGGACTCCCTGTGTCGTAACTGCCTTCTGTAATTTTTGTACATAACAGTATGTGTAACTGAAACATTAGTAGCTGTAACTTCTGCTGCCTCTTGGCCAGGACTCCCTAGAAAATGAGGTTTTTAACCTCCATGGTACCTTCCTGGTTGAATAAATAAATCATTCCAACACTTTGTGCTCTAAGGGTCTGGCTGTGTTTAATCTGATTGTCTGAGCTGCTGTAGGATCTGCTAGAGGTCCCACTGGCAGGGAGCAGGAACGTTGTCATGGTTCCCTACGTCGTTTCCTGACGTTCTGGTTCAGAATGGGGCTGTTTTTAGGAGGATGAGCCTCTTTGGTCTGCATTTGTCTGTTGAGGTTTTATTACCAAACAAGTCTCTCTAATTTGTCATCTTAATCTTACAAGCAAGGGCGTCAGTTTGTTTTCAGAATTGCTGGGGACAATAACCATACACTTGAGTGGGGTTTAAAAATTGCTGGGGACAATATAGGCTAGCACAGGGGTCGGCGGCTCTGTAGCCGCATGCGGCTCTTCCATCCATCTGATGCGGCTCTCTGTGCTTGTAAAATAATGAATGGATATTTAAATAAAAACCCAGCGCTTTGGGCTTCCTGACAGGGTTGCGGAAGGCGCTTTATAAATAAAGCTTTGATTGATTGATTGATTGATTAAAAAAGCTTTATATTTTACTTCATTAATTTTACAGCTGCATGCTAATTCTAAATGTAAGGATTGTCTGCGTAAACCTGAACAGTTCCAACCCGGTCTTACTGTGAGACCAGGTTGACGCGTCACGCTTGTGCGTAATCATATGCGCTTCCTGAGCTGGAGGATGTCAGATTCTGGGATTCTCCTCAGACGGCTCCTGGATGCGTCGCCACATTGGAGACAGGAACAAGCACTATTCAGCCAAAGTTTCATAATCAGGGAACATTTTCTAAGTGACAAGTCTCTGAGAGACAGGGTTTGGAAAACACTCGCTTCAGTGGGAGGAACCTTCTCACATGCGCTCTGGTTCTGAGAGCCTGGATTTGTATTCTGAACAGTCTAAACATGTTTTTAAAAGAAACGTATGACAAAAGTGGCACCTGCTCAGTAAAACCACCAACAGGGTGAAAAATGTCAAAATATCGTAGGCAGAGACGGGCTACAACTTCTGGATCATCTTTATATAAATCGTTTTATTGATTATCTTCTTATGAAAGATAACTTTGACGTACACCAGCGACCAGGCGCGTTGCAAGATTTTCAAAAGTGTGGGAGATGTTGTCTGTGCCTAAAATAATTTGATGTTGTTCATCTTGTTAGTTTAATTTCCATAATAGCGGAGCAGGTGCGAATTTTAGACGCGTCACTCATGTCTCCGTTTTAAACATGTTTAAACTGTTCAGAATACAAATTCAGGCTCTGTCTCGTTAGATTGGTGTAACTAAAGGTTGTACTGAATGAAACTACATTAAACCATGTTGAAAAGAAAAGGATCCCATTAAATCATTTCCCCTCATTTACAGTCACGACGTACAGCGCAGTGCGCGTGGCTCTGGGGTTAATCAAGTTTAGTTGTTTCTCTTTGCAACAATCTTCACAAGAAGGCAAAACAGTTAAATGGCAGCTTACAGATATTTCCATTTGACTGTATTTTGATGGATAAACTCAAGGATGCTGGCTGTTTTGAAAGAATTACCCCGACGCACACTGATGCGCATGGATGAGCTTGGAAAAATGTTCTTTTTATGAAATTATTCAACTTTGGCTGAACAGCGCTTTTTCCCGTCTCTAATATGGAGATGCATGACGCATCCAGTCTGAGGCAGAATAGCAGCTCAGAAAGCACCTGTAGAGACATTTGATTACGCACAAAGTTTATGTGGAGCAGAAGCGGTCGGGCCACGGCAGGTGAAATGTTCCTAGCCTACATGAAGTGAAACTGTTTAATTGTAACATTAATATGTTACTGGACATGCTGGTCTGGTTGGTTAGACCAGTGTTGGAAGTGGAAAACACACACACACACACACACACACACCAATTAAAATAATGCTGATAGCATGGACTAGAAGACAGGTGATGGTTTTATTTAAATGATGATCAGGCTGCTGTAAAATGTAATCTCCATCCACATCCAGACAGAATGATCCTCTATTCTATTTGCTCTGCTCTTGTCTGGACTGATGTAGCTGATGGTGCGCGCGGCGCGCCTAACGGCTGTGGTGCGCATTTTACGCATTTGGAGAGGTGGGCTGGATGCTTTGCTTTTACTGGAAGATGGTCCACTTAACGCACGGGTGTAGACTACATATTAATGACAAATGAATGAAAATTAAATTGGGAGTTTTTACTTCATATTTTAGAAATAAAAATGACGGGGTAAAACATTTATGACATATTTTTAAACGAAAATTTCTAGAGCGACCTGCCTGCTTCACTTAAGT
Organism: Nothobranchius furzeri; assembly: GCF_043380555.1. NCBI lineage: Eukaryota > Metazoa > Chordata > Actinopteri > Cyprinodontiformes > Nothobranchiidae > Nothobranchius > Nothobranchius furzeri. The sequence goes on from NC_091751.1 coordinate 38,887,055, forward strand.
CACTGCTTATTAAGGTTCGTCCAATATTACCGTGGCCCACCCAAAAATGAAAACCTGGCACCGCGCCTGTTATAAACCTCTGCAAATGGTTGTTCTTCACTTTATCAAACTCAGACTTTGTACAGCTAATGTCAAGATGTAAAATTATGAATTCAGTCGAGCTCTTCCGTCCCTCCCTCTCCTGCTCTCCTGGAAACCCGACATTGGCTGTCAGAAGCGGGAGGTGAAGAAGGAGATGAGGCAAACAGAGTGAGTATGCGGCGGCATAAAGAAACCAGACTGGTGTGGAGGTGAGCAAAACAGCTGGAAAAGTGTGGGTGTTGAATCCCCACGGTGCGATGTCCATGCGAGCGACCGGTACCTGCTGCTGTCACCTGGTTGTGAGCAGCTCTCTGCTGTCTGAGGGTAGGCTCCGCCCACAACGCTGCGGCTACTGCTGTGTTTTCTTTACTGTGGGAAACGGGTAATAATGGCTCTTTGATGGGAATAGGTTGCCGACCCCTGGTATAAGATCTGAGCTGGTAAAACAAAAATCCTCATCAGCAGGCTTTTTTGAAAGTGGGGGGGACACAGCTGCCAATCACAAATTTTGCCGGGGACATGTCCCCGGCGTCCCCGGTTAAAATGACGCCTATGCTTACAAGTCCTCTCAAACGGAGTCCTGTGTTTCCTCTTGTGTTTGTTCTGTAGTTAAAAACTTATATTTTCTAAGATTTTGTCCCAATTTTTATCATCTATGTCATCCTGCTGGATTTTGGCCACGGTCCTCATAGATCTACAGTCTTAGATCTTTTGTTTAGAAGCTCCCAAGTGTTGTGCTCTGATTGGTCACCTTGGTTTTTAGGGTGTTGTTTTGGGACTCTGACCAACTTAACCCTGACCCTGGTCCTGTCTCACTTTGGGTTTATTCTTCTTAAATCATCTACTGTGTATTTATTATTGTGTCTGTTGGAGCTATTTATACTTTATTAGTGTTATTTTTGTGTATTTTCTTTAAATTTGTGATTAGTTCACTTTATATTTTTGAAGCATTTATAAAGTTTATTTGTAGATTAATATTTGTTTATTTTTGTAGTTCATTTTGTTGTTTACCTTTGTTAGTCAGCCAGGAAAAATCACCGGGTCATTTTGTACAAGTAGGCACTGGTATAGGACCAGCATGCACTGGGGTGGGTGTAGTTTTTTTTTTTTTTTTTTTTACCAGAGCAGGAGAAGCAGCAGGAAACAATGGAAAACAGGATCTGTGTTTTATTGCTTGCCAACCTGGAAAATTAACCTTGAAGAAAACGCAGCTTTCAAGTTTGGACATTGAACTTCTTCTGCCTGCATACAAAACGTTACCACAGCGCAGCAGTGGCTTTTGAAGCTGGAAAATATGAAGTGAGTTGACAAACAAAGGAACTGCCACTACATAAAGTAAAAAAAAACCCAGCCCGTGGAACAGAAGGAATGTTTCCTCCCTGATGGACATGTTGCAAAGGTGGATCTTGAGGATCGTCATCAAACAAAAGATTGGATCTGATCCTTTTTGAGGAATTCAATTAAGACTTCCTGCTTCAGGCCTGGGTCATCATGTCGCTGACTCATCAAAGCTGGTGAGTGAAAAATGTTGTTTAAACCGTAAAGGAAAACGGTAAAAGAAGATTAAAGACAATATTTTACTACAAACAAAGACTGATGATGTGCCAAGCCGATGCATAATTGGATGTTTGAAAGGTGACAACGCCCTTTGTGGAAATGTTTGCTTGCTGCAATCTACACAATCCTAGACAAAGAAAAGCATCTGTGCTTTATGCTAAGGATTCTCTGAGTTCTGTACAGTTTTAAGTGACAGAAATAATTAATAAAACTGCTAAAATGTCTGATGTCAAAAGTAAACAAGAGGATGACACTCAAATGCTGAAAGAGAAAAGAAATATAAAATTCACACCAAAAGGTTTGGAGCTTTACTTTAAAACATGCCAAGAAAAACAGTTCAATATGTAAACAAAGCGCAAAGTACATGGAGAAAATATCCAATTTAATGACGTCACATGAAAATGTTGAAGTGTCATCTGATTTTGCCAAATTTATTAAATGCTATCAAGACGCAGCAGATGTGCATGAATCATTTTAAGTTTGCCATTGTCAGAAGAGGAACTGAAAAGACAAGCTGTGTACTTCAAACCCAAGGTGAAAGCGTTCTCTGAATTTAAAGAGCAAGTCACCCCTACCAGATTCTCACTCAACTCCCACTTCCTGTTTGAAAAATGCAACAAATGCTGTTGCCTAGCAGACTGAGAGGGTGGAGCCGCTAACAAATACACACACTCACGACATTGTGACATCATAATGTACCATCTAACATCATAGTGTACCTCTTAGCCAATAGCGACGGCAGATTTAAATTCAAATGCAGAGCTGAGTTTTTACCTGACGACGGTGCAACACCGACAGTTTTAGGCAGAATATTTAAATTTTAACTAAGATGCACTTAAGTGCCGAATTATTGACTGCACGTGTCTGTAGCACGATCAGACACTCATTTATATAGTTTATCAGCAAAAAAAAAGTTAATTTGGAGTGACTTGCTCTTTAAGGACACAGTAAAGGTTTGGTTGCAGGAAGCAGGCAATCCCTTCAGAACAAAACAGATGTTTCTGTTGATCAAGTTGCTGAAAGTCCAGATGAAATAAACCCCGAAGACAGTGTCTCCAATATTTCAAGTGTAAAACTTCGATCAAAAGCCTCTTCTCAATCCAGAAGATCATCTACGTCTTCTGCATGCATCAAGGCTGCAGCTGATCAGGCAGCGAGTAGCTGCGTTAAAGAAAAAACATTTGATTGAAGATTAAGAGGAAAGGCTGAGAAAGAAAACAGAGAAATTAGCTTTGGAAACAGAGTTGGCAGCAACCAATGCAAAGCTTCACATTTTGGAAATAAACTCAGTTTGCGGTTCAAAACGATCGGATGGAATGAACTCTTATTTTGAAGGAGGCCACATACAGAAGCTGACTCAGCTAAATCCTAATGCAGACACATTTACTCCAAAAGAACAAGATCATTCTGTTATAAATCCTGCTTTTTAACCATGAGTAGTCCAACCCAAACAAAAACAACATCAACCTCAAGTGGAAGTAAAAATGAAAAAGGTTGATGCTCCAGCTCAAGCAACGCAGCAAACTTTGCGTCCATGTTCACCTTTGGCCGAAGACTGTCAGAAGGATATCGTGAACATAATGCAGAAGCAAAATGATGATGATGCAGTTTTTTCTATTGTTGCAGTTCAAGTTAAGAGTCAAAAGAGCAAAACATTGTACAAACGTGTGCATTTCTGGATCCTGGAAGTTCAGGTACATTTTGCACAGAAACTAAGGCAACATTGTACAAGGTAAAAGGACAAATATTCTGCTGAGAACAATGAGTCAAAATAAAATCATTAATGCACAAGTTGTATCTGGTTTGGAAGTGTCTGGGTTGGAGGTAAAGGAGTTCATTGAGTTACCAGATGTTTTGACTCAAAAGTCCATGCCAGTTTCCACAGTGAATATTCCCAAACAGGAAGATATTGATCAGTGGCCTCATCTGAAACTCTTCAAGCTCCATCACATTGATGCAGATGTGGAGCTACTGATTGAACTGATGCTTCAAATGCTCTACAGCCATGGGAGCTGATCAACAGTGTGGATGGTGGACCTTATGCTGTAAAGACCAAAGTTGGTTGGGTCATGGATGGTCTTTTGCGCATTGGAGTTAACAGCAGAAACAAAAATGAGTGCACTGTTACAACGGCCAATAGGATCTGTGTGGAGCATCTTAAAGAAATGCTGGTTCAGCAATACAATCATGATTTTAATGAACGATCCTCAGAGGAGCAGACTGAAATGTCCAGAGAAGATCTGCATTTCATGGACATTGTTAGTAGCTCAATAAAGCTGATTGAAAATCATTGCCACATGCATTTACCTTTCAAGAAAAAAGGTCCTAACTTGCCAAATAACCTCTGTGTTGCACATCAGCGTTTTCAGAGCCTAAAAAGGAATTTCGAAAAGGATGCTGTCTACATGAAGGATTGCGCTGCATGTGTGAAAACCATGCTAGAAAAGGAACATGCTGAAGCTGTGCCGGCAGATGAGCTGCAGAAAAGTGATGGAAATGTGTGGTACATTCCTCATCATGGAGTGTACCATCCCACAAAAGGCAAGCAGAGTTGTATTTGACTGTGGAACAACTTACAAAGGAGCATCATTGAACTGTCAGCTTCTACAGGGGCCTGACCTCACAAACTCATTGGTGGGGTTTCTCCTTCAATTTAGGCTTGAACCTGTTGCAATAATGGCTGACATCAACACCATGCTTTACCAAGTATATGTCTCAGGAAAGCATGTTGACTTTCTAAGATTCCTCTGGTAGCCTCAAGGTGACACTGCAGAGCCTGCACAGGAGTACAGGATGAAGGTGCACCTGTTTGGAGCAGTATCTTCACCCAGCTGTGCAAACTATGCACTGCAGAGGTCTGCAGATGACAATGCACAGCAGTATCCAGCTGAAGTGGTCAAAACAGTCAAAAGGAATGTTTATGTGGATGACTGTTTAAAATCTGTTGCTTCAGAGGAAGATGCAATGCAGATAGTGAAGCAACTGACTGATATTTGCATTAAAGGAGGATTCCAGCTTTCCAAATGGATCAGCAGCAGTCACACTGTGCTCATGTCAATCCCAGAGGAAAGAAAAGCAACTGAAGTTGAGAATCTGGACTTGGACAACAATCAACTTCCAGTTGAGAGAGCACTAGGCTTACAGTGGTGCACAGAAACAGATCAGTTCAAGCTCAGAACCTCTGTGCAGGATCGTCCACAAACCAGAAGAGGCATGTTGTCTGTGGTTAGCTCTCTTCACGATCCGTTGGGAATCTTGGCTCCCATCATTATGCCAGCTAAGCTGCTGCTTCAAGAACTTTGTCAACAGAATTTGAAGTAGGATGAAGCTGTTCCCCACTTTCTCTCCAAGCGATGGCGTAATTGGCTGGGCGATTTTCAGCTGATTTCAACCTTTGAAGTGGAACATTGCATCAAACCAAGTTCCATTGGAAAACCAGACAAAGCTCAACTTCATTAAATTTTCAGATGCAAGTCAAGACGGATATGGAACAGTGTCCTATTTAAGACTGGAAAAGGATAACATCTCACATGTGGCCTTTATTCTGGGAAAAGCTAGAGTTGCTCCTCTGAAGCAAACTACAATCCCCAGGATGGAGTTTGCTGCAGTTCTTGCAGCCCGAGTAAACAAATTGCTGCAAAAGGAGCTGGAAATACAGCTGGAGAAATCTCTTTTCTGGACTGATAGTACCACTGTACTGAAGTACAACTCCAATGAAACCAGAAGATTTAACACCTTTGTTGCAAACAGAATTTCTGTTATTAGAGAAGCAACAGATGTGAACCGATGGAGATAATTTCCTCAGAGGAAAACCCTGCAGATGACGGATCCAGAGGCCTGAGAGCGGAGGACTTCCTTAAAGGTGGAAGATGGATACATGGTCCAGAATTTCTCTACAAGTCAGAGGACGAATGGCCTAAACGGGATGTCGATCACAGTGCAATTTCTGTAGATGACCCTGAGGTCAAAAAAGACCTGACTATGAGTGTTATTGAAGAAGCTGCAAACCAACTGATTCATTACTTCTCATCTTGGACAAAACTTAAAACCTCTGTGGCCTGGATTTTAAAGCTGAAAAGGATCCTGCTGCTGTTGGGACGGAAGAGAAAGGAGTTTGTTGCTGTTGCTACCGACATAAATAAAGCCAGTCTGGAGACTCAAAAGACAGAGGTAGAAAAGAACATGGAAAGATTTAAGTCCACTCTGAAGCAAGAAAATCTAACTCCAGAAGATTTGGACAAGGCAAAACAGCAAAGGTCTTAAGCGTGAACCAAGACACAAAAGGATTGGTCCGTTCGGTGCGACTACAAACGAAGACCAGCATTTTGGAAAGACCTGTTGCAAAACTTGTTTTGCTACTGGAAGCATCTTCCTGAAAACCAAGATATCAGCAAGGTCTAAGAGCATGTTTTGAGGAAAAAGCTCCTTATTTTGAGAACTTTAATTGTGATTCCATGCACAATTAGGGGCCGGAGTGTTGGAGCTATTTATTTGTGTTATTTTTGTGTATTTTCTTTAAATTTGTGATTAGTTCACTTTATATGTTTGAAGCATTTTATATGTTTGAAGCATTTATGAAGTTTTTTTGTAGATTGATATTTGTTTATTTTTGTAGTTTGTTTTGTTGTTTACCTTTGTTAGTCAGCCAGGAAAAATCATCGGGTCATTTTGTACGAGTAGGCACTGGTATAGGACCAGCATACACTGGGGTGGGCGTATGTTTTTTTTTTTTTTTTTTTTTTTTACCAGAGCAGGAGAAGCAGCAGGAAACAATGGAAAACAGGATCTGTGTTTTATTGCTTGCCAACCTGGAAAATAAACCTTGAAGAAAACGCAGCTTTCAAGTTTGGACATTGAACTTCTTCTGCCTGCGTACAAAACGTTACCACAGTGCAGCAGTGGCTTTTGAAGCTGGAAAATATGAAGTGAGTTGACAATGGAACTGCCACTACAGTGTCCAAACATCAACTGTTGTATTTCTAATCAATTAGCTAAAAATGTTATTGTTCAAAGACAACAGGCAGTAATTTATGTTGTTTAGAAATAAAACTTAAAGAGCAAGTCAACCTCTACCAGAGTCTAACTCCACTCTCAATTCATGTTTGAAAAATGCAACAAACGCTGTTGCCTGGCAAACCGAGAAGGTGGAGCTGCTAACAAATACACACACACAGGCTCACGACAGCATTGTGAGATCATAATGTACCAGTTTACATCATAGCATACCTCTTAGCCAATAGCAGTGGCAGATTTAAATTAAATAAAATACAGTGCAGAGTTTTTACCTGACAATGGCACAACACTACCAGTTTTAGGTAGAATATTTAAATTTTAACTAAGATGCACTGAAGTGCCAAATTATTGACTACACGTGTCTGCAGCACGATTAGACACTCGTTTATTTAGTTTATCAGCAAAAAAAAAGTTTATTTGGGGGTGACTTGCTCTTTAAATGAACTGAAAAAGAAAGATAATGTTATTTAAAAGACACAACATCCAGATTAATCTATTAATTTAATTAACTAAAAGCTTGCTTTGATTGTTGAACAGTGACTGATTTATATTCACCCAGATGTTTAAAAATATATTAATTATATTTACATAAAAATACAAAATAGCTGATGAAGTGTGTTTAAAAGACTAAATCTGTGGTCAGTTAGTTTAAAGTTGGCCTTTAATCAACAACAAAAGATGTTTGTTTTTGTCGAACATAACTTTTAGCTCAGGTTGAGGCTTTTGTGATGTTTAGAAGTAAACTCCACCTCCCATGATGCATTTCGTGTGTGTTTATGTCGATGGTACCACCTCTGCACGTGCGCCCGCTGCTGCTGGATAGCGAGCGTGAAGCGGACTGTGACTAACTGGGATAATTTCGTGTTTCTGCAGCCGGTTTTCCACTCGGTGCAGCGGGACGACATGGCCTCGGAGGACGACGACGCGCTTCTGTTTTTAATCTACCAACACCTGAAGGTTAACGGCTACCGGAGAGCCGCCAAGGCGCTGGAAAAACACGTGACTCAGGTGAGAAGTTTGCTGTGGGAAGCCCACTGGTACCATTGGTCTGACTTAGGGAAGTTTTAATTTAGTTTGATGATTTTACACTAAAATTCGAAGGTTTTACAGATTATATAATCCCATGAATTAAGCAGGAAGGAGCTTGATGTTTGACATCAGCTGCTTCAGGTGTTCTGAGACCAGAAGAAATGTTCCAGGAGCTGCTTGGTCATTAAAACCAGCAGGTCTGCTGCTACAGACCAACATAGTAAAATACATATAAACGTATTTGTCAGGCTGCTTAAAGATCACCTTAATCTCAGGGTGTTTTTTTGTTCCCCACATGTGGTTATTTATTTTTAGAGATGCATCGCTTTAGTTTACAAGAGCCGATACCAGTTTCTGATACAGTTCCAGCTCTGACATGTTCTATATCTGTTCTAATTCATCTCAAAGATCTATAATTAATAGAGTACTTAAATTAAAAATAATCAGACGAGCTAGAAAAATGTTATTCTGAAGTAAAAGCACCCGTCCATATGGATGATTCGTTGTTGTTGGCATCAAAGAGCAGTGAAGGTGAGTCCACAGACTGGGAAAATTGGCCTGTTTCCTCTAAGGTAACTTACGGGTAATTTTATCAGACCTTCGGTTATTTTAGAAATGTGCCCAAAATGGTCGCTGGGCGGGAGTTGCCGTTACCCCATGCTGATTGGTTGCAACTCGGTAGGAAAGGATGTCACTAAACAACCAACATTTGTAAAATGTTCTGGTGCTGGTAAAATATCAGAGATCCCTCCACAACGTCTCTTTACATCACACCGTTTCTCTTTTAACATGTCCTCTGAACAACGTAAAGTATGGTGAACTTTGACCATTTCAATGTCATTAATGTTTCTGTGATGTAACAGTCGCCGTATATTCTTTAAAGGGTTTTTGTTGTACGTTTAAGAGGACAGAGCCATCGTATCTCACCTTTACCTCTACCAGAAACGTCCCTGAACTCGCCTACCAAAAAACACAAATGGTTCGGCAACCACCCCCCCCCCCCCAAAAATAACGATTCAAAATAAAATGTTGCACCCAAAATTAAAAGTTTTTTTTTAACTTTCATGATTGATTTGGTTCAATAGCTTCTGACCCACACAGAACTACCAACGTGGGAAATAGTCTGAACTGCAAAGTTAAATGAACAAACTCCTGTCTGTTTACAGCCTTTTAGTTTGAACTTTGACATAAAATCTAGTGGAACTTCTTTTTATCAGGGATTTTTAAATTTACTTAAATAATCAAAACCCCCAAAATGAGTGTTTTCATAACTCCAACTTTTATTGTTGGTGTGCAGATGCAACACTCGTCTTTAAACCATGAGTCCTGCTTCATTCTTCTTGCACACACACGTTGAAAGAATGTGATGAATAAGTATTTTAGTTTTGCCCCGAGGAACCTTCAACTCCAGTCAACCAAGATTCAGCCATTCATAAATGTGTCCTCATTAAAAGGTTCTGACAGAATCACAGCAGCATCACTAACCTATATAACCAAACCTGTCTGACTGCTGCTGTGAGCTCCTTACACACACACACACACACACACACACACACACACACACACACACACACACACACACACACACACACACACACACACACACACACACACACACACACACACACACACACACCCTGTTGTGTGTGTGTTATGTAAGGAGTCACATCTGGTGTCGTAGAAGCGGCACTCATGGGGCACATAGAGCTTCTCTCTGTTTATGTAATACTTGGGTTACATAAATGTTAGTATTTGATTTAATTATTTATATACACTCACTGCCTACTTTATTAGGTACACCTGTCCAACTGCTCATTAATACAACTTACTAATCAGCCAATCACATGATGGCTCTCATGCATTTCGGCATGTTGACCTGGTCAAGACGATCCGCTGTAGTTCAAACCGAGCTTCAGAACAGGGAAGAAAGGTGATTTAAGTGACTTTGAACGTGGTATGGTTGTTGGTGCCAGACGGGCTACAAACTTCTGATCTTCTGGGAGTGTCCCACACAACCATCTCTAGGGTTTACAGAGAATGGTCCGAAAAAGAGAAAGCATCCAGTGAGCGGCGGTTCTGTGGGTGAAAATGCCTTGTTGATGTCAGAGGAGAATGTCCAGACTGGTTGGAGCAACAGTAACTCACATAACCACTCGTTACAACCAAGGTAAGCAGAAGAGCATCTCTGAATGCACAACACATGGAACCTTGGGGCAGATGGTCTACAGCAGCAGAAGACCACACCAGGCACCACTCCTATCAGCGAAGAACAGGAAACTGAGGCTACAATTACACAGGCTCACCAAGATTGGACAATAGAGGATTGGAAAAATGTTGCCTGGTCTGAGTCTCAATATCTGCTGCGACATTTGGATAGTAGGGTCAGAATTATCAACAACACAAAAGCACAGATCCATCCTGCCTTGTTTCAATGGTTCAGGCTGGTGGTGGTGGTGTAATGGTGTGGGGGACATTTTCTTGGCACACTTTAAGCCCCTTAGCACTAACCGATCATCATTGCAACGCCACAGCCTACCTGAGTATTGTTGCTGACCATGTCCATCCCTTTATGACCACAGTGCACCCATCTTCTGATGGCTACTTCCACCACGTCATAAAGCTCCAATCAGCTCAGACTGGTTTCTTGAACATAACAATGAGTTCACTGTACTCAAATGTCCTCCACAATCACCAGATCTCAGTCCAATAGAGCACCTTTGGGATGTGGTGGAATGGGAGATTCACATCATGGATGTGCATCCAACACATCCGCAGCAACTGTGTAATGCTATTATGTCAACATGGACCAAAATCTCTGAGGAACATTTCCAGTAGGTTGTTGAATCTTTGTCACGAAGGATTAAGGCAGTTCTGAAGGCATAAGGGGGTCCAACCCGGTACTAGCGAGGTGTACCCAATAAAGTGGCCAGTGAGTGTGTGTAATATAATATTTATTCAGGTGAGTTTAAAAGGGAAATATGGAAATAAATAACAGAATGGTAATGTTGAAAGCTGCTGTGTGTTTTTTTTAGTCGGAGACAGAGGAGAGTACCAACCTGCATGACATGTACGCTGGATGGATGAAGTAAGTCAGATGAGCTAACCGTACCGATCTGAGCACACAGGAACTTTCTAGTATTTCACAGTATGGATTGTGTTGTCAGACCGAAGCTCGAGTTAACATAAAGAGCCCGTCTGTGAAGCCAAAATAAATAAAAACAGACCCAGACAGCTCAGGCTGGATAAACTGTGTCTGAGCAGCAGTGAGAGTCCTCTGGTGAACCAAACCTAGCCCCCCAGTGCATTCTGGGATTGACCTACACTCCAGTCATCCTGGGGATTAAACAGGCAGCGATAAATGACATCAGTCTTGTTAAAATTAAGTTTCTCTGTGAATTGAGATAAAATATTTTTATAGGCCTGAAGATGTGATTTAAAAGGTCCTTTCTGAATTAACTTTGAAGTATATTAATATTCCTCAATAAATATTACAGTATTCATCATTTAATTATAGAAAACCAGCTGTTAACACTCATCAGAGGGAATTAAAACGTGTTTGTTTTGTAGGACTCAGGAGTCAGAAGAAACAGAAGATTTAAAGAAAAGGAGCATCAAGCAGGAAGCTGTTGGCGGCGAAGACGAGTCTGCAGAAACCAAACGGATCACCGTGACAGAAGACGCAGACATCAAGCCTCTGATTGGTGTGTATCGCTGGATCCCTTACATCTTTATTCATCCTTATTGGTCTGAGCTCCGTTACTCGGATTAAAACATTAATTTCTTCTTCCAGAATGTCAGACGGGTGATGTTGAGTCATCCAGTCAAACCGATGCTGCTAATGAAACCCAAAAAGAGACGACTGACAGCGAGAAGATCGACTCTTCTGTCGATGACGTTGAAGAAGAGAAGGAAGAGATGAACTCAGAGAAAGAGGTGAGATCTTTTATACAGAATGAGTCTGGAGGATCAAACAACACAGGCCACTGTAGGACCGGTCAAGGCAGACATGTTTGTTTTATTTTGGTGGCTCGAGATTAGAGGTCGACCGATATGTAGGAGACATGGTCAGCTGATGGCCAATGTGTGCTGCTGGTTTTCAGACAAAGATTCATGGCTGATATCCAGACAATTTCCACCTTATTTTCATGCCAAAATCGGACTAATAACATAACTGTTAAATCTGAACTTTGAGCATTGGGGCTGAGGGATCTATCGTTTTTGGACTGAAATTTTAATTGTAAGTCGTTCATGTTCACCATTTTTTATCACAATTGTCCAAAAATGATTTCCTAATCCCTGGATTGTCTGCATCCTGATCACGTGACGCGTGACACACATGGATGGAAATCAACTAGCCGTGATGTTTACTCAAGGTGTGCAAGCTCGTCCCCAGGCCCGCCCTGTAAAAACGCAACCGACAACTTTAGTGATCAGTGGCAGTGAATGAGTTAAGAGAAACTTCATGGGATGGACCGAACCCTGGGTCTTATCAGTATTTAGCACCAAATCAGATAAAAATCTGAGATCTGATTCAAAAACTCAGTAAGGGCCTGGTGGGCGAAACCACAAACGAGTGGTTTTAGAGTTTTGCAATCTGGATTAGGAAAACCAAGAATACAATGTTAAAAAGAACTGTAACTATTAATTGATTAATAGGTCTGAAGGAAAAATGGTCGCTACTCCTCCTCGTCCTGTACTTCGAGCAGTATGATGATTTTAATAATTAGGAGTTGACTTGTTTAAGCTAACATCCTCTTGCTGCAGCCAGGATTATCACAAATCAAGTCATTAACAAACAAAGTCTTTGAAAAAACACTTAAAACACCTAAATTCTTCTTCTGGCACTCGCAGAGTACAGACGCTTCTGCTCTTGCTCCCTTATCTTTTTTCCCAAGGCTCTTTGTCCTGTCTGCCTACAGAGCGCTTCTCTGCATTTCTTCTGGAAGTCCCTATTTTTTGGAAGATGGACTTAATTAACTGGTCATTCAACGCGATTGATAAAATTTTTTCTACGATGAGAACGGAGGAGGGGGCTCCCACTTGCCCTCAAGGGACACACGCAGCGGGGCATTTGCTCGATTCCTGGAAAGAATAGAGGATCGTATGCCTCTCTGTTGTCCATTGAGGATGTCGAAGATATGTGGATGTTTGGCCTGATGATCACTGGATTTCTTCTGATTGTAGTGGGAGGATATCTGGTTTTCCGGAAATTTGGGAAGATGGGAGCGATTGGAGGGCGACCCGCACCCACGGAGAGCACCGCCCGGGCGGATGCCTCACAGACTGGGACGTTACTCGAGGTGAATCGTAAGCTGGACAATGTCCTAGCTGCGTTACCGGTGTTAGTGCACAAAATGAATGTCATCTCGGAGAGGGTCACCGGACGGTGTGGAGATGTTTAAAACCTAAATTGGCTTCACTGGAGGACTTGAATGATCGGTTACAGACTGAAGGTAGAGAGGAAAATTATCTCTGCCTGACCCAAACAAAGTCTTGTTATCCAAATCTGACGCCAAGGCAGCCTTCAAGCTGCTAACAACAACCCCCCACAAAGGAAGGAATGCAGACAGATGCTGTGAAAACTCGTTCCCGCAGAGTGCATGTCTACTCCCGCCCGCAACCGCAAAACTCGGAGAAATTATTACCTCATAATAAAAGAGATGCATTGAGTCCTCAACATGTCATTTTACCAGGGATTGGCAACCCGCGGCTCTCTGTGCTTGTAAAATAATGAATGGATATTTAAATAAAATGCTTTATACTTTACTTAATTAATTTTATATCTGTAAGTCAATTCTATGTAAAGATTGTCTGCGTAAACCTGAACAGTTCCAACCCAGTCTTACTGTGAGACCGGGTTGACGCGTCACGCTTGTGTGTAATCATAGGCGCTTCCTGAGCTGAAGAGGATGTGAGATTCTGGGCTTCTCCTCAGACGGCTCCTGGATGTGTCGCCACATTGGAGACAGGAACAAGCGCTATTCAACCAAAGTTTCATAATCAGGGAACATTTTCTAAGTGACAAGTCTCTCTGAGAGACCGGGTTTGGAAAACACTCGCTTCAGTGGGAGGAACCTTCCCGCATGCGCTCTGGTTCTGCAACGCGCTCCAAGCCCCTCTCCACATCTTCAGCTCGCTGTGCACCGTATGTACGCGCTGACAGCGAGCTGCGCTGGGCAATGTCCAGCTCAGATGTTCAGATGGGAATCTTTTCTTGGGTGTGTCTGCGATGTGCATAACGAATAAAATGTCAGTTCGTCTGCATGCGTCGGGGTAATTCTTTCTATTCTTTCTCCGTCAAAATAAACTGTCAAATACGGGAACTATCCGGTCCACACAACACAAGCCCTGCTTTTAACAGTTTTTCCGTGACGGTAAATGAGGGAAAAACAAATTGATTGGATCCTGCATGTCTTTTAACACATTGGTCAGGATTGACGCACTCTGTTTTCATTTAGTTGGTTAAAAAAAAGTCGGGCTCGGGTCAGGCCAGAGAATCCTGAAAACCTTTTTGGGCCGGGTCGGGCAGGGGCTCCACCCCCTCGGGCCGGGCCGGACACGGGCTCAGATTTTAGGCCCGTGCAGGGCTCTAGTCCAATCATGGCGTTATATAGATTTCATGGGCCAATCGCTACACTAAGTAGGTGGGATGTTTTTGGAAATAAAACAAACGTGACTAGTCGGCGGTCAGCCGCTTGTTTGAAATGGCTTTGACATCAAGTTTAGACTATTATGACTTAAGCTTTTGTTTGAGTCAAGATCAGATAGAAGTACTAACGTTTATTTAGGAAAAGGATGTGTTTTGCATCTTCTTTGACAGAGTTTGGTGGACTGCCTCGTTGACCGACATCTGTAGCGGTGAGTACGTCATGGCTTGCCAGGCTAGAAGAAACTGAATCGATGCCATCACGCAGGTATCTAGGAAATACTCAATACCAACGTTAGATCGATACTGTCGATATTTTAGATCGATCCGCCCAGCCCTAATCCGCAGCGGTGCTCCCAAAAACACTAAAACCACTGCAGACAAAGAAGATCAAAAATTGCTTTTCTCGCTAGTTAGTACATATCTATGGTTGGTTCAATTGACGTCCTGATTTTCCCCCAGACTCTTCCATATCAGAGTAGGGCTGTACAGTACGATGAAAAAAAACAAACAACGTCTGTGTGTGTCTATTTTTAAATGTATAACTGGTGCAACATCTTTGAATTACTATTTTCCCCAGAACTTTTATTGAACAAAAGTAAGTTACGTGTAAGAAAAATGCTTTTTACTGGCGCACAGTGTGGTCATCTGGATGCAGTGGAGGAAAATAAAGGAACTAGCAAATGCAGAACCGGTCCAAAGTTTGGAATCAAAAGTGCAGGTACACACAGATTGGCTAATGCTAAAGCTAACAGGTAGCAGTCTCACGATCAAGTGGCGCACAGAAAAATATATGATGATGGTAAAACTAAGAAAGACTAAACTCTACAAGCGGATGAAAAGTCCCCACCATCCTGTTTATCCTGCATCCTGCAGCGCTACAGATCAGAACCGCTGCAGATACGAGTCACATTTGCAGGAAGTACGGCAAGCCGTTGTAATATAATTCACAAACGCTTCGATCTTTGAACATAATTTAAACTGGATTATTGCCAACCCGTACATAATAGACATGCCATCATTACATTGATAGCAGCAGAAAGTAAATGTTATTAGCATTTCCAATACAAATGCATGTTAATGAAATGCATTATATTTTACTGGATATATTTATGTGTTATTTTGACTAAGATGAGTGTTATTAATACAAACCTAAAATGTTACTGAAATGTAGGTCAAATATTTAAAAATATGTTTACTATACATATCAGATGGGAAAAAGGGAACTAAACACCAATCTAATGCATATTATTGAGCCTTTTATAATAAGTCTGTTATTTCAGCCGGATAATTTTGTTGTTTTATTTCATACTTTTTAGCTTCTAACTGAGATGCGCTCTGCTTTTTCCTTCCTGTGGGCAGTCCCAAGCCAAGGTGGGCGGGGCCATGAATACAAATTTTCCTTATGACGTAGAAGAGACTAGCTTTTTCCTTTCTCTTTCCTTTCTGCAGCTAATGATGGGGTTAGAGAGCATTTTCATAAGTGACTGATCGAACAAATATTTACTTGGACTGCAACACCTTAAACTCCACTGTAGTCTGGATTATTTGGATCTGAATATTGAAGAAATGAGAGAAATGGCAGATTTTTTTTAAAAGCGTCTTTTACACATTGGAGCCTGTAAATCAAGGCTTCAGTAATATTTGTTAAAATATAAAATATATCTTTGTACATTTATTTGGATGCATGTGGAGCTACTGAAACTTCTTTTAAACACATTTCTCCTAGGAGTCCTTTATGGCGCTCACACATTAGCATCGGTACAGCCGGGTACGGTCTCATCATGGAGGACCTCTTAAACGCTGCCCACGGGCTCGGGGATTTCCACATTCCTGCAAAGTCCCTCATGTGGGATATTATTCAGTTTAATTTAATAATTATAATTGTGCGATGTTGATGAGAAGCATTCGAAGCCTTAAAAATCAGGTGGAGACCCACATCAGTTATCGGTACCAAGATCTAAACCGTGATAATGGAAAATAATCCAGAGTTTACAGACTTCAGTAGGAAGTTTATCAGAGCAGCATAAAGCCGTCGTGAATAGAAATGCATAACTGGTGTCCAGTCAGTGTAATAATGTGTCTGTTACACGCACACACACACACACACACACACACACACACACACACACACACACACACACACTGAAGGTCCTGGAGCTGTTGGTCTTCTCTGTTGTTGTTAGATTACGTGTGTGTGTGTGTTTCCATCCACTGATGCCGCTGATAACAGCTTGGTCGTCTGTGTGACAGAACGATAGCCTTCAGAGACGACGTGTGTTTGTGTAACCATGACGTCAGCCTCCAGCAGTTCTTCCCACCACGGCTGGGTACCAGATAACTTTGTTCTCGACAGTTGAAGTTTTAGCAGATTCAAAGATGTTTGCAGAGCTAAATCAGAAGCAGAGATTATTCTCTGGTTGTTTTTTCCAGACGGTTTAATGAAATCTGACCTCCGGGTGATTTGCTGCACATGTTGGACACATTGATCCTAAAAGGAAACAAAAGATGTTTTTGATTTGGTACATGTCTTCATCTCTGCGTGTTTTTAAAAGGAAGATGCGTTCTCTTTAAAGTTGAGACGCTGAGAAAGGCACCAGATGCAGGAAATGAAAACGGAGGTCAGAGAAATCAAATTTTTATTCTGTTACAAAACAGGAAAGGAAGATTTTTGAGTTTCGAGGATTAAGATTGCTTTTGTTTATAAAGGGAAACCTAGAAAAGGACTGAGTCAGCATACATTTGTTTCTGTCTGGGGGTACGTCTCCACAGGGAAACGCCACAACACCGGCTTCACCTTTCAGCAGTGGCAGACCCGCTAATCCAGAGAAATGGGAGACTTCCTAGTGGCCCGGCCGTTGGACGGGCCAGGAAAGGTGGAGCAGAAAAGAGAGATTGAAAGAGAATGAAGCTTTGGCCACAGATGCATGTTCAGTCTGGCCTGTATGTGATCCTGTTAGAACTGGTTTCAGCTGAGTTGTTGGGCCAATTTATTTATTGCTGGGTGCAATGGGGAGGGAGAAACAGCGGTCATCAGGAACTGATCATGATGATCAGATTTTCAGACTCATCATTTTTGGGGACAGAGTTCTTGGGACCGGTTCCAGTACCGCCACCACTTATAACCTTTCAGCTTACCGGCACTTTTTTCTAGGCTACAGTGCATATGGTAAATTTTATGGGTATTCATTTGTCGACATCTTCGAGATTTCTGAAAAATGTCTGTTTGTCCTCAAAAATCAGTTGTCCAGTCTGCCACACGCTCCACGAAGAGCCGCACCGCGTGTCACCAGCTCAGTCAGGATTTAAAAAAAAGTTTTCAGACACCGTGTGCATTCCTGCAGCAGCTGACCAACCAGTGGTTAAATGCTCTGACAGGCAGGTAGATGGAGGAAGAGAGACAAACGGAAATATAGATCATGAGCAAATGCAAGAAATAAAATGTCAAAAGAGGAGTGAAAGTTAACTTTTCTGAAGTCATAAACATCTCAGCTAATAAGTATAACAGCTAATAATAATAATATGTTTATTTATTTAGCAGACGCTTTTATCCAAAGCGACTTACAATTTATAACCTGTAGGGCATGTTGTGATCTGTGGGGGAAACCGGAGTACCCGGAGGAAACCCACGCATGCATGGGGAGAACACGCAACTCCACGCAGAAAGGCCGCAGCCCAGTTTCGAACCTGCAACCTTCTTGCTGCGAGGCAACAGTGCTAACAACTGCACCACCATGCAGCCAATATAATAATAATAATAATAATAATAATAGGGGTTGAAAAGCTACGAACCAAAGACAATTTAAGCCAGAGATTAAGGTTTCTGCATTTAACAAGAAATTCCATAATGAAGGAAATATTCTGGATCAGCACCATGATGGCTGTAGTGTGTGTGTGTGTGCGTGCGCACGCTTGTCTTCATATGTTTAAGTGGACACATTTTAACTTTAACATAACAATTGTGGGGACATTTTGCTGGTCCACACAATGCTAAGCACCCTAAAACCTGCTTTAGAGGTATGGTGTTGATTAACCTTTAGTCTAGGTTAGGATTAGGAGTAGAACCCCATTGCTTATGGTTATGTGAGCTGTCTGTAGTGAGCGCTAAGCTAGTTGGGTTGTACACCTGTGCAATGACTATAAATGATCTTAAATCTTGAACACTGTTCAGTGTGCTCCTGGATGAGTGGCTTTACCAGCTGGTATCGGAACAGGACTCCTTACTGGGAGATGATCAAGAATCAAACCACTTGGATCAAAATATGGTTGTAACATCTGTAGATAAGTCAGCTTTAAAAACTAAAACAATGACTTATGAACTAACATTACCTTCTATTAATTACACTAAATGACATATTTTTCCTGGTTTATATTATGTTGTTTGAACCCAAGGTTCTCAATATCTGAATTTTCAAACTTGTTGGATCATGAATCTGTTTACACATTTTGCTCTCTGTGCCCCTTTTTTAACTTTGAGCACCCGCCCCTTCAGAGGTCTCTGCATGGCCCTGCTGCTGATGGGAAGTGAATTATTTTTTTAATCCTGATTATGTTGGGATTAAAACTACGATGCAGCTCATCGTTTATGTGATTTAGCTAAGTTCCAGTAAAAAATGATTTATTAGTTTTTCTTTAGCAGAATTAAATGCATCTATGTGTTCATGCAGCTGCTAACTCAACTACATCTATGGTTTATGTTGCAGCCAGATCCTCCTGAAGCTCCTGCTGAAGCTCCCAATGATGCTCCTCTTCCTGATGGTGATGCTCCTCCTGATCCTCCTCTTCCTGATGGTGATAATCCTCCTGATCCTCCTCTTCCTGGTGATGCTCCTCCTGATCCTCCTCTTCCTGGTGATGCTCCTCCTGATCCTCCTCTTCCTGATGGTGATACTCCTCCTGATCCTCCTCTTCCTGGTGATGCTCCTCCTGATCCTCGTCTTCCTGGTGATGCTCCTCCTGATCCTCCTCTTCCTGATGATGATACTCCTCCTGACACTTCCAACAAGAAAAAAAGCTCCAGCTTTTCCTCTTCAGACTCGGAGGAAACACCTGAACACCTTCAACATGACTCCAGACCGACTCAGCCCGAGGAGAACCAGAGGCAGGTGAGTTGCTGCAGAATTTACCTCCACTCTGTGTGTGTGTGTGTGTGTGTGTGTGTGTGTGTGTGTGTGTGTGTGTGTGTGTGGTAGGGCTGGGCGATATGACGATTTTAGACGGTTTTACGATCTACACATCTGACGGTCTGTCATTTTTGAGAGACCGTTTTATCACAATTCACAGCTCTGCTGTTGAATTTCTGCCTCTGAATGAAAATGGAACTTACCTCCGGCGAATGACACGCCTTTGTTTGACCCTTAACCAATCAGAGTGAGTCATAGTAATATATTAGTGTCCCGCTTGTTTTCACCTGTGTGTGAACAAACATGGCTTCGGCCGCGGCTGAGCGACAACGAGGTTTTTGTTCCGAAGAGGAACGCCTCGTTCGTTATAAGGAACTGGTTTGGTTTTTCACCAGATGACAAAGAGCAGCGAAACGTCATTTGCAAAGTTTGCAAGGAGAGCGTCAAGGCAAGTGATGGCAACACCACAAACTTGTTTAATCACTTGAAAAGAAAGCATCCCAAACAATACGAGAGCCAGCTGGCAGCTAAAGCTAAAAAGCCTGCGGCTGCAGCTGCAGCGGCTAGTGCTTCTTCCAGGCAGCAAACACTAACAGAAACCCTCACAAAACTCACTCCTTACCACAGAGACAGCAGACGATGGAACAACGTGACAGATGCATTGACGTACCACTTGGTTAAATATTTGTGTCCCGTGCGAACAGTTGGGAGCGGGATTTAAGAAAATGATAAAAACATTGGATCCGCGCTACGAGTTTTCCAGCCGCAAGTATTTTTCGAACACCGCCATTCCGCGCATGTACGCAGAATGCAAAGAGAGAGTTGCAGAAAATATTCAGAATGCGCAGTTTTTTGCTACCACAAGCGATCTCTGGTCCAGCCGCACATCAGAGCTGTATTTAAGCTTAACTATCCACTACATGAGCAACTGGGAGCTACATAGTATTTTGAACAAGTTAATGTTTGCACAATACGTTTGTAATTGACATGTTTGCACTTTAAATATGTTTACGATTTTAATTTATGTTAAGTTACTTGAAAAACGAGAAAAACTGATTTTTGTAATTGTTTCTCTCAGGGCTTTTATCATCTCTGGTGTGAGTTTAAAATATAAGTGTGTTAGCACTGTGCTGATTATCCCTAATATGTATAAATGTTTATTTATTCAATGTTTCTCTTCTTTAATACGCAATTGAAGTTATGCTATTCATGGATAAAAAATCGTGATATTCTATTTTTGCCATATCGCCCAGCCCTAGTGTGTGTGTGTGTGTGTGTGTGTGTGTGTGTGTGTGTGTGTGTGAATGAATGAAAGCAGGAGCCTTTAAAGCAGCCTTGAACAAATTAACCAATATGTTGACAAACAAACTTTTAATTTTTTGGTGGAACGTCGTTTTAATATCTGTACTTCTGTGTTAAGGGTTCTCCACAAATTAAAATCAGTTAAACTGAAAAGTTTCAAAATGCAGATTTTCACAGAATTTTTTCATTTAATGGAAACATTTAAATGTAAATAAGCAACAAAACATTTTTTACCTTTTAATTTCAGCCTGAAAGAACCAGGAAGTGATTATTAAAAATTACAACAACGTAACACCCCCCAGGTAATTTTACATGAAGACCTTAGAGAGCACAACTGAGGTCTTCGACCTGTTAACCATAGAGAACCATGGCTTTAGATCAGTATATGGAGGTTTGTGAATTTGCCATTTGGCTACATAAAATAAAAATGTGGTTTTTCTTCAGGTGGGGTCGGTAGAGAACAACAACATACAGACTGCTGCTACAGTATTAATATCCCTTTTAGAAACAGCGCTGTTTCCAGCTGTTAAATCTACGAAGTACAATAAAGTACATTAGAGAGATGCTTAAACTACGTTAAAGGCAGAAGCTCAGGTGGTAGAGCGGGTTGCCTCATGATCGGAGGGTCATGGGCTCGATTCCTGCTCCCGCCAGGGGTATCCTGCTGTTGTGTCCTTGGGCAAGACACTTCACCCAACTTGCCTGTGTTAGTGGTGGTCAGAGGGGCCGACGGCGCCAAATAGCAGCCTCGCCTCTGTCAGACCTCCCCAGGGCGGCTGTGGCTACAAGTAGCTTACCATCACTAGCAGTGTGTGAATGTGAGTGTGTGAAAAGCATATTTGGGTGTCTTGAAAAGTGCTATCGAAGTTCAATGCATTATTATTATTATTATTATTATTATTTATTAAAGGCTTTATTCTCTTCAGGAGCCAAAATCTGCTGAAAACGTTCTCGTCCTCTCAGATGGAGCTTCTGCCACGACGTTCTGCTCTCAGGAGGTTCTGTCCTCTGAGGAAGACACAGCTGCTGAGGTACGGCAGCAAAAATAAAAACATCTGGATTCAGAGCCCGCCTCCTGCTAACATGTTGATTTGTCCTTCAGGCTCAACCTGTCTATTTAAACCTGATGGCAGGAAGTGAAGCCCCACCTCCTGCAAGTAAGACCAGCCAGTCGTTCAGGGTTCTCATCACGCCGACAGGTGACGATTGGCTCAGATCGTAGTAGTCCTCAGTTCTGGATGCTACTGAAACAATACATGCAACATAAGAATCTGCATAAACTAAACCAGAAGTGTTAATCTGGAGCTCAAACCCAGAGAGACCAGATTAAAAATCCCATAAACTTGACGTTGAGTTAGTTCTATACGATCTAGTTCTATACCCACATAAGTTTAATGAAAGTTGTTGTTATTGTTGGTGTGCATCAGCTTATTTCTTATAAAGATAAAAATCACTAAAGATTTTTATCATTTTCAGACGTTGCAAATCAAGAAGAGGAGACGTTTGAGGTAAATTCAAGTATTTGCAAAGTTGAAACCAGTCATTTAAATTATTTGTTGCTGCATCCTGGCTTCTGTCTCCCCAGAGGACGGAGGACCCAGCTGACCTCGTCATTCTAACAGGTAATGCCTCAGAACCAAAATCATCTGGTTCTGTGGTTTTTAATTACAATAGAAATCTTTTACTTACAATTTGTCTCTACTCAGTTCCAGTTAAACTAACTGGACCAGTATGGTCTGCAGGTGTTTGCCCATAAAAATAATCCAACAAACACAAATGTGGGTTGAATGTTTTAATGCGGAAAGGTAGAAGTGAAGTAACAGAATCTTTCAACTAAATCCTTGCAGAGGCAGAAGACGTCTCCATCATCACGAACACCCAGAACGACGACGGAGGACCAGCTGAGAAGGAGACCTGTGAAGAGGCAAAAACCCCCAAAAGGAAGAAGAAGAAGAAAGGCACAGAGACGCCCAGAGTCACTGATGCACCCTGGGAAACTCCTCTGAGCAGCAAAGCAAAACAAGAAGGGGAGGGTGAAAAAGTAACTCCAGAGAAGAAAAAGAAGACTAAGAAAAGGAAAAGAGAGAAAGGCGATGTAGAAGAGCAAACTGCAGCCACTCCTTTGGAAAAGAAGATTAAAGATGAAGCTGGAGAGAGAGAAGGGGTAGAGGACAGCCCTGGAGAATCAACACGAAGAAAGAAAAAGAGAAAATGGGAAAAGGAGTTGCCGTCTGAAGAAGCACCACTAGAGGGTGGCAGAGATGAGCTATCAGAGGTCACAGGTGAGTTTCACACACCTGTTCCAGAATCCGTGTTTTCATTTTACACAACCTGAACAGCTTGTTTGTTTCTTCTTGCTTAGATGGAAACTCATCAGCGCTCTCCTCGACCAAAAAGAAAAAACGCCTCAGGACCAAGCTCAGCCGGAGGAAGAGATTAAGACTTCAGATGAAAGACAAGATGATGAAAAGGAGGTTTAAGACGAAGAGCAACAGCCAGTCTGCAGGACAGAACCTCACCGGCAGAAAAAAGTCCGTATCTGTTGTTCTGAAGCATCTTCTAGACAACATCTCACTCAACAGAAGCTTCAAACTTGTGTTTCAGACAAAAGCTGATCCAGGAAGAGACGCCCGAAAGAGCCGAGGCTGAGCAGCACGAAACTCTAAAGAGGAGAAAAAAGAAGAAGCCAAAGGTGGGGCATGAAGAAAGTTCATCCAAGGAAAACCACCTTCCAAAGAGATCAGCGGAGGCTCCTGAAGCTGACTCAACTATGACTTCAAAAGAGAAGAAGAAGAAGAGAGGGGCAGAAGACAATCCAACGCCTGCAAAGAAAACAAGTGAGACCTCAAGCTTTTTTCTTCATTAGCAGGTAGAAAAATAACCAAGCATGTTGATGTTTCCAGAGCAGGACAGAAGAAAGTACCAAGTGGAGCCTGATGAAACTCCTCCAGCTGTTTCTGTGGTAAGAATCATCCTTACACTCTTTTAGGATGGAGTCACCTGCTAGCCTGGTTTAGCCGTTCTCTTGTCTGGGTGTGTTTGAAACAAAGACTCAGAGCAGATCGGTTTATCAGATGGTGTCCAACCCCAGTTTCACACTGCAAGCATCAGCGGAATGGAACGGCAGCGAAGCGGCACCGCTTCAAATAGAATCCAATTATACAGGTCATTCTCAAAAATTAGCATATTGTGATAAAGTTCATAATCTGTAATGTACTGATAAACATTAGACTTTCATATATATTAGATTCATTACACACAACTGAAGTAGTTCAAGCCTTTTATTGTTTCTAATATTGATGAGTTTGGCATACAGCTCATGTAAACCCAAAATTCCTATTTAAAAAATTAGCATATAATGAAAAGGTTCTCTAAACGAGCTATTAACCTAATCATCTGAATCCACTAATTAACTCTAAACACCTGCAAAAGATTCCTGAGGTTTTAAAAACTCCCAGCCTGGTTCATTACTCAAAACCGCAATCATGGGTAAGACTGCCGACCTGACTGCTGTCCAGAAGACCATCATTGACACCCTCAAGCAAGAGGGTAAGACACAGAAAGAAATTTCTGAACGAATAGGCTGTTCCCAGGGTGCTGTATCAAGGCACCTCAGTGGGAAGTCTGTGGGAAGGAAAAAGCGTGGCAGAAAATGCTGCACAACGAGAAGAGGTGACCGGATCCTGAGGAAGATAGTGGAGAAGGACTGATTCCAGACCTTGGGGGACCTGCGGAAGTAGTGTACTGAGTCTGGAGTAGAAACATCCAGAGCCACCGTGTACAGGCATGTGCAGGAAATGGGCTACAGGTGCCGCATTCCCCAGGTCAAGCCACTTTTGAACCAGAAACAGCGGCAGAAGCGCCTGACCTGGGCTACAGAGAAGCAGCACTGGACTGTTGCTCAGTGGTCCAAAGTACTTTTTTCGGACGAAAGCAAATTTTGCACATCATTTGGAAATCAAGGTGCCAGAGTCTGGAGGAAGACTGGGCAGAGGGAAATGCCAAAATGCCTGAAGTCCAGTGTCAAGTACTCACAGTCAGTGATGGTCTGGGGTGCCAAGTCAGCTGCTGGTGTTGGTCCACTGTGTTTTATCAAGGGCAGGGTCAATGCAGCTAGCTATCAGGAGATTTTGGAGCACTCCATGCTTCCATCTGCTGAAAACCTTTATGGACATGAAGATTTCATTTTTCAGCACGACCTGGCACCTGCACACAGTACCAAAACCACTGGTAAATGGTTTACTGACCATGGTATTACTGTGCTCAATTGGCCTGCCAACTCTCCTGACCTGAACCCCATAGAGACTCTGTGGGATATTGTGAAGAGAAAGTTGAGAGACGCAAGACCCAACACTCTGGATGAGCTTAAGGCCGCTATCGAAGCATCTGGGCCTCCATAACATCTCAGCAGTGCCACAGGCTGATTGCCTCCATGCCACGCCACATTGAAGCAGTCATTTCTGCAAAAGGATTCCGGACCAAGTATTGAGTGCATAACTGAACATAATTATTTGAAGGTTGACTTTTTTTGTACTAAAAACTTTTCTTTTATTAGTCGGATGAAGTATGCAAATTTTTTTTAGATAGGAATTTTGGGCTTTCATGAGCTGTATGCCAAAATCATCAATATTAAAAACAATAAAATGCTTGAACTACTTCAATTGTGTGTAATGACTCTAATATATATGAAAGTAATGTTTATCAGTACATTACAGACAATAATGAACTTAATCACAATATGCAAATTTTTTGAGAAGGACCTGTAGTCTATGGAGTGTTTCAGAACAGCTGCGACGCAGCAATTTCCAGGAGCGTCCCAGAAGCGGCATGCCACGCCGCTCCGCTAAAGATAGGATCGAGTTCTATTTTTTCAGTGAGCCGCTTTTGGGACACATCAATTTCCACAGTTCACAAAGTGCAAGACAGGAAACCACACACGGTTTCAGTGTAAAATCCCCAGTTATTTTCAAAATAAAATGCAACGTTGCAATGTTATGTATAACTTACGTCAGTACATGTGACCAAACGGCTTTGTTTACCACCAGTTTCTTTCGAGAAGTGCAACGGTGTGATTCCTCGCGGGGGTTGTGATCTCTCGTTGAGGAAGGTGTCGGAAGTCTCGAGAGATTTTAGAATCTCGCGAGGAGTAGCGAGGAAGTCGTGCTGCGGCCAAGACTCCCCCGGTGTGAAAAGGACCGCTTTAAAGTTCACGAGTGAGCCACTCCGCTGCTGTTCCGTTCCGCTGATGCTTGCAGTGCGAAACCGGGTTAATAGCAGCGAGGAGAAACAGAGCAGTTGATCTACTTCAACTGGTTTAATTGGTGATAAGTAAATGAAGTTAATTAGTTTGATCTCAATAACTTGTCACCAATAAAAATAGTTTAGACCAACCGCTCTGTTTCTCTATGCTGCTGTTAGACACAGTTAGAAACCAATCTGCTCTGAGTTTTTGTTTCAAACACACCCAGACAAGAGAGCTGCTCAACCTGGTAATTAAAACTCTATATTACCTGTTTGTAATCCTCTACATGTGTCAGTGATGCTGTTTGGTTTAACTGAACAGCTGTGCCACGAAGGTGTTACAGCCGTTGTGGTTCAGATGTTGTTTGAGTCAAATAGCATAAACAAACTGTCACAGGTAACAAACGTAGAGGTTTATAAACAGGTGATGTATTGTTTAAAACACCAGGAAGTATAACTCCACACAGAAGACCACTTCCTGTGTCCAGGGGCTCAATCATGGTGTTTAAGACATTTGATTGCCTCCACAGAAAAAGAAGTCCTTCAATAAGAAGTAGAACAGACTTGGGTAAGGAGGAGGAGCAGAAGTTTATGATAAGTGACTGTAATTTTTATGTTTTGCCAATTAAATGTCACATATGCCCCCCCCCCCCCCCCCCCCCCCCCGGAGTGACCTGAGGGTGCCCATTAGCATACGCACCGCAGCATTCTGGACCAACTGTAGTCTAAAAAGACAACCCTGACTCACCCCGATATATACACCATTGGAATAGTCAACTCTCGAGGTGATAAATGCATGCTTGAGTCAGTTTTCTTAGATGGAAGGGGAAATGACTGATGCCCCATTAAGAGGTCATTTCAGGCTTGTTCTCATTTATGCTCAGAGAATTGGCAGCCATCCACACTTTGACCTCCTCAAGACACTGTAGAATGCCTGCCACCCTTTTGACTTGAGCATAAATTTGACAATCGTCCGCGTAACAATGAAAGGACAGGCCATATTTTCTACAAACGACACCTAGAGGAATCAATTATAAGCGAAAAAGTAGCTGGCCAAGTCCTGGGGCACACCATATTTGAAAGAAGCCTCCTTGGAGCAGACGTCACCAGTGGCGGTGCCAGGGGGCGCTATAGCTACCCCTGGATTAGTCATTGTGTTGCAAGTTCCCACATGCCAAAGACAGTGGCAAGAAACGGAGTCAACAGGTGGGCCACAGAGATAAGATTGGACCCACACTGCGAGGTTGGACCTCATTTTCCACCTGCGAACGAGTGAAAGGTAGAGCTAGTGTTAAAATGGATCGGTTTTTGTTGCCCAAATTTCCACAGGTCCAAAGGTCAAAAGAGCTCAGAAAGCAACACACCAAGCTGTTTTAAAGATGTCATTTTAGACTTGGTACTACTTTATGACAAAGCACATCTATAAGTCTGCTGAAAGGTACAGGGCAGCCCCAAAGACACCTGCTTCCATAAACACAGATGCACACGTTAGCGAACCGGCATAAAACACTGACAGCAAGAGTAAAAAGTAAGCACATCATGTTTGTGCAGGAGAGATCGGAGCTTGTCCAAGCGATGAAAGGCTTTAAGTTGACAGACTCGGTTTTTAATTTAATGTATTCACAGAATCGCTAAACCTGAGCTGCCTTCTGCAGGAACAGAAACCTACTGAATCTGATCAACACCAAACACCTGATCTTCCAAAGCAAATCGCTTTGAATGACCTTCTTTCCTCCTGCAGCCGTTTAATACTGAAGTCATTCAATCTGCAGTGCATGAACAGGAGGAATTGGGCTTATTAAATGTGTTCAGACCGTAAAAGTTTAAAACATTTAAGAAGATTTAATCAAGTAAAAAAATCTTTCCTCATTCAACATCTCAGGCTGTGGGAGAAACATGCTAACCACTTCTTAAAAAATACTGAAAACCTGGAGGACATTAATAAAACCAGTCCCCACGCCATCTTAGATCAGTTCACCGCATTCTAAGAGAAGTATCGGACCGGCCACCCGGACTTCCTTTTTAAGCAAATAACCAACAAGCTGGATACAATCTGTTGCATTTTACCAACCAAGCAATGGTTCCTTTCAGAATAAAAACTGAACTCACTGACCCTCCGGGTCCATCTGATGCTGTCAACCAACTGTTGCTTTTTACCTGGAGACAATCCAAAGACTAGTCTGTCGTACTGCTGACGCTGTTTCATCGGCTCCGGTACTGAAAGGGGGGTCCGAGGACCTGACATTCTGGATCTGTATGGAGGTCTCATCCTGAAGGGTATGTGTGGAGCGACAACATGGTGTCATGTGTTTATGAAACTCCGATCATAGCTTAAGAGCAAAACATCACAACATCATTCAGACTTGCTTCTCCGGATACGAGAGTTCTGATTACAACATCACTCACACATACACCATTCATCTCACGTCTCATTCACACCAAGATCCATCCATTCACTTAGAATTTAGAGTTAGTCTTGTTTAAAATTGTTTAGAAATAAATCTTCTTAAACATTTTAAAGGTGACTCTCTCTTCTCTTGTCTCAGTTAATACGAAGTGTTACATAATCCCTGCAATAAAAGTTCCAATCTTCTGGTTAAAAGTACCCAAAGATCCATAAGATTGATTTCAAATTTACTATGGAGTCTTATGGTTCATTAAATAGATGTAAAATTAACCCCTTACAAGGTCAAAGGTCATTCTCGTGCACCTGGAACTGATAAGGATCTGAACGATCTTGCAGACTCTCTTGCCAAACAAGGTGCAGCTATTGGTACCCCATGGTCCTTCAACCCCTTGTGGCTCCCTGACGATGTGTCTTCTCGGTCAGACCCACCTCGTGTGTCGTGACCCGAGCTCAGGCAGCTAACGCATCCACCACTCGACCATCTGATGGCTTTGTGTCCGTTCAACCTGTCTTTTCTGATAACGATCTTGGCAGCCACCAGTCCCAGGACCCTGCTATCAGCAGGATGATCCTGTACCTTTCTGATCCGACAGCTCATCTGCCTTCTGCCGAGTTTGACTCCGTTCCTGAGCTTCGAGCTCTCTTTCGGGTTCGTGTCACGCTGAGTATGGTTGAAGGGTTGCTGATGCACGTCTCCAAGCCTCCGTCATCGCCGGTCCTTGTGGCACCACCGCCCCTAAGGGGGGGCATGATCACGCAAGCTCATGACTCTCCTTCTGCCGGACACAAAGGTGTCAAGGCCACGTTCGGTGCCCTAAGCCAGGTTGCTTATTGGACGGGGATGAGTAGAGACATCTCAGACTACGTCCAGAGCTGTCTGGTTTGCTGTCAATTTCAGCCTTCTAATCCCATCCACAAAGCTCCGCTACAGAGCAGGGTACTGTCCACACCGTGGTCAGACCTGCAATTTGATGGGGGGGGGTTTAGGTCCAGCAGAGGTAATAAATACTTCTTGACCGTGACCTGTGCATTCACCAAATGGGTTGAATGTTTTCCGGCACCTAACGACACAGCTCAAACGACAGTGATCCTTTTGATGAATCACATCTTCTCCCGGTTCGGTCTCCCCGAACGTGTTAACTCAGATAGGGGAACTCACTTCACCTCTGGAGTGATGGAACATCTCTGGCAAATGTTGGGTGTCAAGGCCAATTTCCACATTGGTTACTGGCCCCAGTGTTCCGGCCAGGTGTAAAGGATGAACCGGACTGTTGTCAGCATTTTGTGGAAATACGTGTCCTCTAGTCACAGAGACTGGGATGTGAAGCTTCCGTTGGCCCTTATGGCCATATGGGCTACTCCTCATGAGTCTACAGGTGTCTCCCCACTTGAAATGATGACGGGTAGACAAATGACCCAGCCACGTCACCTGCTGTATCAGTCAGTTCAGCCCAGTGCCGCTCCGGCTTACACTAGCGAGCAGTATTTGCAGGACCTGAAAAACCATCTGCCTGCAGTGTTTTCTTTTGCACAGACAAATCTGGAGAAATCAGCTGAGGGCAGGAAATCGGTTTGATAACATTTTTGCTCAAAAAATAAAAGTTGATTTTCTCTCATATATCATAGGGTTATATTCATTTTGTTATTTTTGCAACACTTTTTCCAGAACACGTAGGTTACTGCATTAATTTCCTACGCCTGAACTCCGTTCACATAATTTGCTACATACAGCACATATAGAGTTCACATAATTGACTTGGTTTTGTGAGCACCTGGTTGTGCGAGCTGTCAAGACTGGTGGTTTTAACTGGTTTTAATCCTTTTTGGTTTTATCCGTTTTTTACCACTGTGAGCTTTTTATTTTATTTTTTACTTTTTAAATAACTTTTTGGAGCTCGACTGCTGTGTGTTTTTACCTGCTGTCTACTTCCACCTGCTTCAAGCCTCTCACCTGCAGCCCTGGGTGTGTCGGCTGTGTGAGGCTGAGCCAGAAAGTTGTAGAGCTGGAGAAGAGGATCTCCACACTCCACCAAATCCAGGACCATGAGTGTGACGTGGACACCATTTTCTCTCTGACATTCGCCACCACTGATGGGGCTCAGCTGGCGGATGCCGTGTCATGCCAGCCCGGCGAAACTGCTGGGGCAAATTCCATCTCCGGTTCTCCAAGCAGGCTCG
Source organism: Nothobranchius furzeri (assembly GCF_043380555.1). NCBI lineage: Eukaryota > Metazoa > Chordata > Actinopteri > Cyprinodontiformes > Nothobranchiidae > Nothobranchius > Nothobranchius furzeri. The sequence continues at coordinate 38,917,632 of NC_091751.1, forward strand.
GAGTGCTGGGGGCCTGCACAGCATTTGCGGCGGAGGAGGAGCGCTGGTTCCAGCTGGGGGCAAAGCCGAAAGCCCCCCTCAGCTCCACTCCCTTACTCCAGGGTGCATGGGCCAAGGTTGGATCCGGCCAAGGTGGGGATACGCGGGGCGGCGGCCGCCGATCTCCACCTAGCCTGTCCTTGTCCAAGCGTTTCGGTGCCTTGGAGTTGGATTTTCCTCCTCTGCCAGCCCCTGGCCATGACTTTACAGGACCCTTCCAGCCGCTGCGGGACAAGCTGAAAGGCAGCGGCCCTCCATGTTGCACAACCCCCCCAGACTGAAGTTGGGACCCACCAAGGAGCACTGACTTCTCGTCGCTGCAGTCCTGGGGGAGCTCAACCCATCACTCAGCAGGTCCTGGAAGGGTCCTCTGCCCAGCTTCAACCAGCTGACACACCGCCGCTACCACCACCACCACCAACCACTCATCGTTGGGGACTCCATCATCCGTAATGTTAGGATGAGAGGAGCCCTGACCTTCTGTTAACCCGGAGCTACAGTGTTGGACATTGCAGGACGCATCCCAGACCTCATCCAGAAATACACAACAGTGAGTAGAATCATCATCCACGCTGGTACCAATGACATCCGTAAGTAGCAGTCTTTTAAGATCTATGCACCTGTCTCTTTTTATCTCTGGCCCCACTCCCACCATGGGCAGAGGAATCAGCCATTTTAGCAGACTTTTGTCATTAAACACCTGGCTTTCCTCTGCCACCGTGATCCGTAATGTTAGTTTTGTAGACAGTTTTAACATTTTCTGGGGCAGGAGATGCCGGTTTGGAGCGGATGGGCTTCACCTAAATAGACAGGGGACCTGTACTCTAACAATGAGCCTGGCTTGTCCACGACCCCCCCGTCTACTCCACTGGCCTCATCTGCTCCCACTTCCTGATGTGTAGCTGGTCCATGCTCCTACCAACCCAGCCCTGATTTTAACAGTAAATCACATATCGGACTTGGACCTTGCCATACCTCATTCATACCTGTTATTATCAGCAGAGAGCAGACAAACAATCATAAACCAAACAAAAGCAACCCCAACCAGGGGCGTAGCACCAAATTCTGGGCCCTGGGTACAAGTCTTCTAGGTGGGCCCCCATGCTCAATTACTTAATATCTCTCTTACATATTTTTTGTCATGCTATAAGACAAGATAATAAATATGATCTTAGTTTAACCTCTATATTGAGCAAATACAAATGCCAGCATAATAAAAGTGAAATGCCCAGACTTCACATATAATTACTTTTATTTGCCAACAATGTGTTCAAACAAAATTCCTGGAATTTATTTTCCAATAAATGCCCACTGACGGGTCTTCATGTTAGCAAAATCACTTGTTGAGGGTCTGACCTCATGAGGAAATTACTATGCAGTGATTTTCTCCAAAATGACTGTGCTTAAATTGCTTTGAAAAGCAAATAATCACATCAGCGCCAAGAAACTTCATTTCCCATAATGCTTTGCACACGGAAGCATTGTGATGACGTCACCGCCTAATACCAGAAACACATTCTGTGCATGTGTGGGAGTCACAGAGCTTTCCCGCGAACTCAGACTATAAATCATCAGGAAAGACAAAGGAACCTCGTTCTTTTGCCCAGGATACCTGGCGGTAAAGACACGCTTGTCGAACGCTCCGACTCCCTTGAGCACGCGGAAGCTCTAAGTGCCCAAGTTGAGCCACGGAACTGCTGGAAGACTAAACTGCAAGCCCATCAGATCTGCTAGTTTCTGCTCCCCTCCAGCTGATGTTTGAGGACACAGAACTTCGGAGGAAAACAACAACTCCATCAAGCACGCTGTAAGTTCTAACTCTGCACAGAAAGAAACTTTGCTGTCTCTGTCCAGCCCGTGGAGAAACACTCGTGGGGCCAAAACAACGGAGAAAGCATCAAACCGACGGACGACGCCAAACTGCGGAGAAACTGCGGAGAAACACGGAGAACCGTCAAATCAAAACAGCGGGGGACACCTTGCTGTTCTGGTGATCAGAAAACTCATTTCTCTCTCTCCTTTTCTTCTCCCGTTTCCTCTATAGTCCAGAATAAGCAATAAAACCGCGCTATTGCTTAAAAAGTAGCTTCGTGTTTTCCTCTTTCGTCCCAAACACGTCCGTCGGGTCATTTTGAAAGAATAAACTGCTTATTGATCATTGTTTGGTATCTTTAAATGTTTTCTGCTTGGCCACGTGGTTAAACTAAAAGATATTATTCGTGATTAATCTTTTGTGTTGTTTCATGATCCTTTGAAATGTTTTGAGTGAATTTAAGGTTAAGTTACTTATGATTCTAAGTGCCTTGGAAGTTAAAGTGCAAGTTGCCACCCACACTTTAGCCAGACAAAGGGGTCAGCCATCTTGCATACAGACTCCATTTTAGAAACACACACACACATACATACACACAAAACACCTTGAACATTATTTTGAATATACATCCTTTTATTATATCACATGGTTATTATTCATTTATGCCACTGTTTATTCATTTGACAAATTGTTAATTAAACGTTATAAAACTCAGATTTTCGTCTCCAGTAGCTTTGTTGTTTCGAAGAGAAGTCTCTGCTCCGAGGATTCTACGAACTTCAAGAAAGACTGATAAGAGTTTTGGATTCAATTTTTCCCCGGTTAAAGGGGAATGGTGCCCCGTATATCTAAGAATATCTTAATTAATTAATAAATCAGTAAATATTCCCATATTTACAGAATTTATTGAAGAATCCAAAAGTAAGTTAAAGCTTACGAATTGTTCGCTCCTAATAACCCCAACGTTAATTGGTGCAGCCGTGTGAGGCTTGGATACACAGAGATTTCTATCCAGCACAAACAAACAAATAAATCTTAGCTTGAATTAAAATAATCAGTTGTTCAGCCTTGAACCAGCAACAGAGTGGTGCTGATTTCGCTGAGCAGGAAGCTGCATCGAACTCTCACCAGTAACTCAGTGCTTCTTTAAAGGTGCAACGTGTAAATTAATTCTGGTTGACCTTTTAGGTTAAAAATTCAGTTTTTCCTTAAAGGTGCAACGTGTAATTAATTCTGGCTAACCTTTTAGGTTAAAATTCAGCTTTTCCTTAAAGGTGTAACGTGTAATTAATTCTGGCTAACCTTTTAGGTTAAAATTCAGTTACTCATTAAAGGTGCAGCGTGTAAGTAATTCTGACTAATAGGGCTGCAACAAACGATTATTTGGATAATCGATTAATCGGATGGGGTCTCGACACGATTAATCGATTAATCGGATTACATAGGGACATTTTTAAAAACTGCCAGGGAAACGTTATTTTTCTCCTTCCTTCACTTTATTAAACACAACATTATTAGAAAACAGTTCAATAGCAGAAAAACAACATGCCATCACCTAAATTGTCTTATAAGGTGTATAGACAGAGACCCTAAGCTACATCTATCTGTGACCTAAAATGCTTGGTCCAAATTAAACAGCTTAAAGAGCAAGTCAACCCCTACCAGAGTCTAACTCCACTCCCGCTTCATGTTTGAAAAATGCAACACATGCTGTTGCCTGGCAGACCGAGAGGGCGGAGCCGCTAACAAATACACACACACTCAGGCTCACGACAGCATTGTGACATCATAATGTACCAGTTTACATCATAGCATACTTCTTAGCCAATAGCGGTGGCAGATTTAAATTAAAATACAGTGCAGAGTTTTTACCTGACAACGGCACAACACTGCCAGTTTTAGGCAGAATATTTAAATTTTAACTAAGATGCACTGAAGTGCCAAATTATTGACGACACGTGTCTGCAGCACGATTAGACACTCGTTTATTTAGTTTATCAGCAAAAAAAAGTTTATTTGGGGGTGACTTGCTCTTTAAGGGCAATTCTCATCTGTTTTGTTTGATCTCATCTGTAGACATTTATTATAATTGGGGATGTCAAACAACTAATTTTTAAATGTAATTAAACATAGGCTGTGAATTAATCAAAATTAATCACTATTTCCAAAAATGACTGAAAAATACCAAATAAAACAAAAGTAAATGAATGCCATCCTCCTTGCGATGATGCCCTGGGCAACTGCCATAAAGTCACATCAAGAAATGCTGCTGATCATTCCAATGATCCCAAATAGACTCACATTAGGCCACATGAAAGCAACTGAACCCAAAAATATATTAACCAGTATATAACTGCACTCTCACACAACACGCCTGCAGCAACAGTTAGGACTCCTCCCTCCCTTTTAAAAGCGTTTTTGCTTCTGAGGACATTGTGGTTGAAAAACCACATGCTAGTAGTCTGGCCCCGGTGTGATCAACCAGTTTCTGCGGGAATGTGACGGCGGAACCGGTTCGCAGCGGCGCGAGTCCCCCCCCCCCCCCCCCGACTATCAAATAGCTCGCGCTTACAATTTTATAGACTTTTTTTACGAGCTTAGGGCATGTCTAGCCTGTGTAATAATCTGGGGCTTGGGTGAATCACTTTTGAAAAGTTTTTAACTTACCCGGACACCGAGCTCTCTCCTTCCTCGCTGATGATTCTGACATGCTTGCGTTTAAGACGCTGCATCATCACCGTAGTATCCCCGTGCCATGCTAAGTCTGACCTACAAACGTTGCATGTCTTCGCCTGATTTAACTGAAAATGCTCCCAAACTTTAGAAGTTTTAACTTTTTTGGGGTCTCGCTGCTTCTGCCATGTTCCTCTTACGTTACGGTCTGCGCGCAACGGCGGGCGGGAGGGGAGGTGGCTTTTGGAATAGTTGCGCAACACAACGAATCGATGACGCAATTCGTTGCCAACGCTTTTAGTAATCGATTTTCATCGAATTCATCGATTTGTTGTTGCAGCCCTACTGACTAACCCTTTTAGGCTAAAATTAACTGCTAATTTAGCGACTTTAACTCACAGTGGCTATTATAACTAACTGAAACCTTCACTCAAAGACTGATAACACCCTGTTTGCTAATATTCTGAAGGAATAACTAGCATATTTAACACTGCAAGTGTTGTAAGATGTTGCTACGGCAACGCACCAGCTTTTGCTAAAATACTGAAAGGAATAGTATTTTAAGCGTCAGTCACGTCATTCCGTGCAATCTTAAAACGCTAAAACCTGTGCGCACAAAGGTTAATTTAGTGTTTTTCTGCTACAAAGCTAGCAGTTGCTGCCCAAAAGGTGCAGCTTGAGCTATCTGCAGAAGCTCTACTAGGCTATTTTTGGTTCGGTTGTTAAAATGGAGGGACAGAGTAGTGAACTGACCAACTCCCAGCAACCAGGTGGCGCTGCGGCCCACGACTATGAACCTGGCCTACTTTCTGGACAAATATTGTCCAAACTGGTCGCGGTTGCTCGAGAACCCGACTACCCTTCTAGGGATTTCACTGAAGAACAGCGTAGCGACGAGCTAGAAGCTGTAATTGATCAAATAGAAAACCCGGATGGTACAAAACCAATCCAGGTTCACTTAGCTAAGTTAGCCCTGATCCTCTATCAGAGAGGACAAAAACGTGGTCAGAAGATCATGAACCTCCAGAGTATGCTGGCTGAAAAACAGCGAAATGGAAGGCTGATCGAGGAAGACAACACCAGCACCGATTCTGGGGAAGATGGGGAGGAGACCCCGTCCCCCTCTGCTGATGACAACAGACAGTGGGAAGGGGGGAAACACCATGACTCTCTGGACGGACGCACGCCGCAGGGGAGAGATGAAGCTCATCTGTCCCAACCTTCGGCCCCGTTCCCTACACACACTATAGGGCATTCAGGACCACCTAGGGGCCGAGGGCAGTTCACCCTCGAACCCCAGGTTGGACCACCACCCTCATCTTCACAGCCTTCTCAGTCAGTGAGAAGTCGACCAGCTGAGAGGTACCTCTATTTAGACTGCTCCCCCAGTCCACGAAGGGTGCAAGGTGCCGATTGGGGTTATGCACCCCAACCTGCACCTCAACCATCCACCCATCCTAGCTACTCCGGTATTCGGCATGCCGGTAACCAGCTGCATGACCAAGCATCACACGCCAGTCCGTACCCGGACAGAGCGTATTACGCAGATGCCCCAGTTGAAAGACGCAGGCTGCACTACGCAGACGTGCCCCGGGAGGAGGACCTCCCAGGACACCCACGTGACGTGCCAACAGCCCGCCACAACATGCCGGACCCCGATTTGGGCCCCAGGAGTCAACATTGGGAGCCCAGAGCACACCAGCGATATCCAGCGCACTCTGAGACAGACCGTGGGTCAGAGTCAGAGGATGACGCGCCGTACCGTGAGTCAGGGCTCCGTGTACGTCAAATTGAATCGCTAGCTAAATACATAGAACGCTTTGATCCTAACACCAATGAATCCAATGTCGACGATTATCTCAGGGAGATAGAACGTTGTCTGTTTGATCTTCCAGCACCCTCTTCAAGGGAAAAGCTCAAGCTAATTTGGAAAACCACATCTAGAACGGTGCACGGTTTCATGGAAACTCTACCACCTGACATTCGAGATCGGTACTCCTCGCTCCGCCGAGCGTTGAGGGATGAATACGCCACGTATGCAGACTCCGTGTCAGCTACAATGGGGGCCTTCTCCATCAAACACGGGAGGAACGAACCCCCCAGAGAGTATTATCGCCGACTCAAAAGTGCTTATTTCCAAGGTCGAAACGGTCCTGGGCTCGAGGAAGACCCTGCCTTCAGATCCCTGTTCATTCACAACCTGCACGAGTGTGTTCGATCCGAAGTCTCAATGTATTGTCGGATGAAAAAACTGACAACTCAGGAGATTAGGAGATATGCTCAACAGGCTTGGGAAGCCGGCGGAAAGCCCCAAAAGCCTGACGCACATCACCACGTCATGCACCTAGCTCCCGACGCCGAGCCGCGTTTGGAGCTCGAAGGCACAGAAGCTCCACCCACTAAGCCAAAATCTGCCAAACCTAGACCTGCTAAACCGCGAAAGCAGTCCCAATCTCCTCAACAGGGGAAGGGGGGTGCTGATTGGCCGCCTAGGTCTGGACAATCAGACAGGAAGTGGCCCAACCAAAACCAACGGCAAGCAGGTCGGAACAGTGGAAGGTTTAAGGAGCGCCGCCCACAGGTAGGTCCCGAACGCGAGTCCGCAGTTGAGTACTTGACCAAAGCTGACCTCCAGGAAATGTTTCAGCAGTTCCTAGCTAAACAGAAGGAACAGCTGAGATCTGCAGATGAGACCCCTGCACCAAAGTCTTCTTCTAAGAAGCCAGACCCAGAGCCAACGTCCGCATGACTAGGCGTGGTTCAACCCCCCAGCGTGGCCAGGACCTACCTGATCAGCTGGGGGAACACTACTGGTAGATCACAGGAGTCTCCTGAAATCTACCCCCCAGAGAAACCTGATATTAAATTTCTGAAGTTCCTTGGTGACTTAACAAACCATGATCATGCTCGCCGTTTGTACTGTAGCACCAACGTAGGTGGATGCATACAGGTTGATGCTCTGCTGGATACCGGCTCAGAAATCACCCTGATGTGCTCCACACTGTTCAGTCGTGTGTCTGACACCATGCGGTCGCTCGGGAAACCAGTCCAGGTAGAACCCTGTGACCTGAAAATCACCAGCTACACCCAGACCCGGGAGTGTATCACTCACCGGGCGTGGCTGGACATCACCTTCCAAGACATGACTCTGGTTCACCCGTTTTATGTCTGCCAGCTAGACACTGAACCACTTCTCATTGGTCAGGACCTGCTTGAACGTCTAGCTCCCCTCATCGACTGCCAGAAGGGTCAACTGTGGGCCCAGGTGGACACACCGAAGCCCTGGAACCCAGATAGCAGCCGACCATCCTCCATTCTTGAAGTCAGCATAAGTGAGCAGCAAAGCCCTTGTTCCAAGGTCATGCCCCTCCCTACGGCTCCCACAGACGATGTCCGCCTGCAAAGGCACGAAACCGCTCCTGGAACTCCGCTCCGCACACATTCATCTTTTCTCTGCTCGCTGAAGAACGTCAGCCTGCAGCCATATGCACCACACATAGTTGGTGGTCTTACCATCAACTGCACCCACATCTCAGATGCTCGCCTTGCTCTTTGGTCAGAAAAGTCAGCCATCAGCCAGCAGACGTTTGAACACCTGCGTCAGAAGGACCCCCTTCTGGTCAGTGTGACATGTAGCCATCGGCTCTTGTCACCTACTTGGCCGCAGAGGCTCCTGAAAGCGCCAGAGGTCTGCTCTCCGACTATCCAACTTGGAGCAAGACAGCTCACACATACATTCAGCATCATACCGCAGCTTGATCCACCTGCACTCATTGGAGCAGATCTGCTGGTTCGACTCGGTGCCCAGCGTGACACTTGCAATCAAGTCCTTTGGGCCCGGGCCACACCATCCTCTGAGCCTCGCTCAGAAGGCCCTGAACACTTGCTGTCCGGACAGACCATTCCACAGGCCTGCCGTGCAGTGGTTGAGGCCAGCACGGTTCTGCCCCCACTGGTCAAAGGAGTGCCTGTTCGTCTGACTCTGATGAAGCATCAGAAGCTGCCAGGCACACAGGCCTTCTTCCAGCCATCACCACACTTCTTGGAGCTCAACTTAGCCGTCTGTGGCACGCCACTCTTGGAGCTGAACAATCGTTCTGCCTACTTGTTGGTCGAAAATCCGACCCGGAGTCCTATCCACATGCCGGCAGGAAAGCCCTTGGGCATGCTGATAGATAGCTCATTCCATGACTTCGAACTGATCGGACAACTTCCGTTGTTCTTGAACGACAGACAGGTTGGTGCAGACACATTCAGTACTTTCCCCTCACAAATGATTACCATCAAGCGGCATGAAGCCCTTCCTGAGGAACCCATTTGCAGTGCAACCTTAGATACTGACGGCGGTCAGTGTCTAACGGTTTTTGCAATAAATACTCAACCCTCTGAGTCACCGGTTGAAAGCCCGGAACACCAGAGACCCTCCTCCTCTGAACCTTATGACGGCTTTGAGGCCGAAGTCAGCCAGCAGCTTGACAAAGCGGATGCGCTGGAGTCAGAGGAGCAGAGAGCAGAGCTTAGAAGCCTGTTCTATGAGTTTCAGTCCGTTTTATCCAGGGACTCCCTGGACTGTGGACTCACAAACCTGCATACGGTTCGCATTCCAACGAACCCGAATGCCCCTCCTACTTTTGTACGTCAGTACAAGATTCCCCTCGCTGCTTATGAGTCGATCCAGGAGATCCTCGATCAGCTGAAGGAGAAAAACATTATCAGAGAGTGTAACTCCACTTACAACTCTCCCATCTGGCCGGTTCTGAAACCGACTGGGAAATGGCGTCTCACCATAGACTATCGTGCACTGAACAAACAAGTGCCTCTCTCCAGGTGGCCTATGATCCATTTAGATCAGGAGCTAGCCAGAGTCAGAGATGCTCGTTTCTTCTCTACGGTTGACGTAGCCAACGGCTTCTGGACCATGAAGGTTGAGCCGGCGGACCAGTATAAACTGGCTTTCTCCTTTGGAAATCGCCAATATACTTGGAACCGCTGCCCCTTTGGCTACTCTAACTCACCTGCAGAGTTCAACATCTTCCTCCACAAAGCCATGTCAGATGCTGCTTCCAGAGGGAACCTCATATATGTCGATGACATCTTGATGAGGAGTCGAACCTTCGAGGAGCACCTGGCCGAACTCCGTCACGTGCTGCAAAAGCTCGCTGACGCCGGAGCTAAATTGGCGATTCTCAAGGGACAGTGGTGTCAAACCAAAGTGGAGTATGTTGGACTGCTGGTGGGCCCTAATGGAGTCGAGCCCCAAGCGGGACGCATTAGGGCCATTCAAGACATCAAAGCCCCAGCTAATCTGACCAAACTCAGGAGCTTCCTCGGAGTCTGCAACTACTCCAGGCAGTTCATTGAGGAGTACGCTGAAATAGCGAGGCCCCTCACTGAGCTGCTTCGGAACGACACACCTTTCGTGTGGGACAGACCCCAAGAACTCTCCTTCCAGTTCCTAAAACAGAAGTTGGCGTCCGCACCCTGTCTGGCTTACCCAGACAAGAATAAAGAGTTCTACATAGAGGCTACTTTCTCCTCTCACTGCCTGAGTGCTGCCTTGAAGCAGAAACACGATCAGGACATGAGAGTTGTGGCATACGCCAGCAAGCCTCTGAGCAAGGTGGAACTCCAGTTCTCAGACTGCGAGAGAGCTCTCCTCTCTACTGTCTGGGCCGTCGAACACTTTCGTAGTTACATTGGCGGACAGAAAGTGATCATTGAAACGTGTCATCAGCCTGTCACCTTCCTAAACAGCCAGCGACTGCGCGAAGGAAGAGTGTCAAACAGCCGCATTGCGACATGGATGATGGTGCTCCAAGGATACAACATTGAGGTCAAGTATGGTCAGAACACCAAGCTAGCGCTAGGACAAGGGCTAGCAGGCTGCCAGCACTGTGACTCTGACTCCGTCATGGGCCCCCTGGACACACCTGCCGCAGTCTCCCAACCGCATCCAATCATCGCTACTTTGATGAGAATGTTTGCCAAGGGCTTCCGAAAGTTTACACTGATGGATGCGCCTACCTTCACGAAGGCCAGCTCCGTGCTGGGGTTGGAGTCGTTTGGGTGGACTGTGACACTAAGCAACCCAATCACTACCGGTTGGGCCAAAAGTCTAGTCAGTACGCCGAAATCGCTGCAGTGTTGATAACCCTCCAGCAGGCGGCAGCCTTGGACATCACTCAAATCGTCCTTTGCTCAGATTCAAACTACGCTAGACACAGCTTCATTTCTCACTTCACCATGTGGAAGGAGAACCACATGAAAAACGCCAGGAACAGAGACGTGAAACACTCAGAGTTATTCCTAGCGTGTGATCTGCTCACCACTGAGAAAGGCATAATGGTCTACTGGAAAAAGGTCAAAGGTCACTCCAGGACCCTAGGTCCGGAGAAAGATGGTAATGACGAAGCGGACCGCCTTGCTAAGCTCGGTGCTGACCAGGGAACCTGTTGGGAATTCAAAGACGAGTGGCTTCCACCCAAGGCTGTTCACGAGGTCTGCGCGATTACTCGTCGCCATGCTAAACAGGCAGACGAACCTCGGACCGTTGAGGTACCCGTGTTTCTAGGCAGAAAACCACAGGACGCGGACCTATTCACCATGCAGGAACAAGATCCTGACCTGAAGCTCATCCGCGAGCTTCTCCAAAAGGGCCCGATGTCTGAACAACCGTCACCACCTACTGGCGCAAGCCGAGATTTGGTAACCCTGCATCGTCAACTCGCGCACCTGAAACTACAAAACGATTTGTTAGTTTACATGTGTGACGATCACAGCCCGCCTCGCTGGGTTGTTCCACTCGACCACAGAGGAGTGATGCTTGCCTACGCCCACGACACTCCGGTTGGAGGTCACCGCGGAGCAAAAGCTACCCTCGCGTCACTGACAGAAGTAGCATATTGGCCGTCGATGTCCAAGGACTTACACAGCTATGTCCAAGGCTGCCTCATCTGTGCCCAGTTTCAACCCTCCCAGCCGCTTGCTAGAGCACCACTGCAACGCAGGGGAATAACCTTACATTGGTCCCACCTGCAGATCGACTGGGTTGGACCGGTTCCCAAATCGGCAAGAGGAAACAAATATATGCTAACTGTAACTTGCAGTTTCACGAAGTGGGTGGAGTGCCTTCCAGCGCCAAACGATACAGCCGTCACAACCGCTGTACTGCTGATTAACCACGTTTTCAGTCGATGGGGACTTCCACTCTGCATTGACTCTGACCGGGGAACTCATTTCACATCCAGTGTAATGACGTCCCTGTTTGAACTTCTGGGAGTGGAAGTGAGATTCCACCTCCCCTATCACCCACAGTCATCCGGACAGGTCGAACGGATGAACCGCACGGTCGTCTCCATGCTCAAAAAGTACGTCTGCTCCACTGGGAAGGACTGGGACGTCAAGCTCCCTCTGGTCCTGATGGCCATACGGTCCACTCCCCAGCGATCCACGGGGGTTACGCCCTTTGAGATGATGACCGGCAGACTGATGACTCTACCACTGCACCTCCTGTATCACCCAGAGGAGGTCAGTGTTGCCACTGCCTATACCGCTCATCAGTATGTGGCAGACTTGAAAACACACCTCAGAGCTACGTTCGCGCACGCTCAGAAGAAACTGGAGACCAACGTAGAAGGCGCTAAAGCCTACTACGACCAAAAGGCAACCAGCCGCGAATACGAGGTGGGTGACAAAGTATTCTACTTTTGGTTTGCCCAACCGGCACGCAAAGCTAAGAAGTTCCTGCCCTGCTGGTCAGGACCATTTGAGATCGTGGCAAAACTCTCTCCAGTTGCATACAGGTTACGCATCACCAAAGCAAGACAGGAGCCTGTCTACAAATGGGTGCATGCGAACCAAATCAAACCCTACGTCAAACCATCCCTGCGGGTACAGAGACCAGACTCCCCGCAGGAGGTAGACGTAGTCTCTACATAGTTCTATGCATGGAAATGGAAAGGGGGGGAAGTGCATGTTTAACCCACTAACATGTACTAACCGACAAAGAACCAGCCCCCCCCCCCCCCCGTCCCTTTCACTAACCAAGAGAACCTCCTCCTCCTAGAACGCTAACAGGAAGTACTTACTAAAACCTTACAGGGTACTCTTGTAACTGTCAACCTACATTCTGCTCTGATTAATGAATCTCTACGTGCAATCAAGACTTTGTCTGACACCATACATCAGGATATTGTGTACACACGAGTGGTGAGAGATTTGATGCAGGACCTGCTCAGGGAAGTAAGTTCCACGCTAGACAGCTTGGTTGAAAGTCGTATTTCCCCGTACTTACCCCTCTACTGTGCACCTTTCACAAATCCACCTAGCGTACAGCCTAGGTAGTGCAATTCCCATTCACGTTGATGCAGAAAATTAGAACTCGGTTTCCTGTTACATGTTCCCATAATTGTGACACCTCACATCTATAGGTTTAAGTCGATGCTGAACATTGGTATTTGAAAGGACGGTAGGCATTTCCACTTTGAACTAGAAACCTGGCACTCCATCATCTCAACCTCGAACAGCATGACTCAGAGATTGAGATCATGGCCGCTTTCCAGGGTTATAACTTTGCCTTCGATTTAGAAATTGACCAACAATTACTGATTGAAGGGACCAAACTTGTTAAGTTCACACAAACCCCGCGTGAACTTACTTTGACGCTACATTGACACAGATTATACCACCTTAATCTGCACATTGGTCGCCCTGGGGATGGGATGGCTCATCACGGCCGTGATAGCTTATTCTGCCTACAGGCGTGTTAAGAAACTCCAAGATAAGATGCACTTGCTCACCTACGGTGTGCCTCGTGACCGCGTTTGGGGAGACTCCAAGCGCGAATGTACCACACCTGTTTAAAGGGGGTGAGCAACATTTTCTTTGTTATTCTGTAACCCTAAGAGTAGTTCTCACTTTAGTCTACCTCACATTTTTTATCTGAGTGTTGCATTATGTCACATTCTTTATAAGCTACACACTGAATGTATGACCTAAGAATGTATTTTATGAGCCCTCAAGGTTGCTATGAATTTTCTTGGATGTTATGTTTTTTTTTTTTTTTTGGGTTTTCTGTATATTTTGTTTCTTACTTGGTCACATATTAACTAGTGGTTATGTGCCGGCCCAGCTCAGTCTGTCAATGACTCTGTCTGACGCACCAGCACATTGTAGTACCTCTTAGTTTTATGGTCCTTGTTTTAGCCCAAAGACTGTCCTGATCCACCCTTTGGACCAAAAAGGGGGGAATCTTGGGACCACATAGGTCAATGCGCGTTTGTGAACTATGGACCTCGTACATCACCGCGTGCTCCATAAACTGAACTGTATGGCCGGCGGTGAGATGCCTTTGTGTCCCCTCGTGGAGTTAACCGCCCACCAACCTTCCTCCTTCTACACTACTACCTCTCGCATGGACGACATCATCATTGCGTACCACCTGCGTGAGTGGCTTCTTCTCGTTATGCGCGTTGGGGACTATCCCGTTTCCTATCCTCTTTGTGCCTGACCAGGATCAAAGACCAAAGGCGCCAGGATCCAAGACAAAGACCAAAGACAAAGGCGTCCAAGGAGACCAACGTCCTAAGGGACAAACCCACCTGTGCTTCCGACAATCAAGTCGACCTACGTTCATGAGGAACAAACCCATCTGTGCTTCCGACGATCGAGCTTTGGGCGCGATCCCCGAAACCAAAAGGGGGAATGTTGAGGGTCTGACCTCATGAGGAAATTACTATGCAGTGATTTTCTCCAAAATGACTGTGCTTAAATTGCTTTGAAAAGCAAATAATCACATCAGCGCCAAGAAACTTCATTTCCCATGATGCTTTGCACACGGAAGCATTGTGATGACGTCACCGCCTAATACCAGAAACACATTCTGTGCATGTGTGGGAGTCACAGAGCTTTCCCGCGAACTCAGACTATAAATCATCAGGAAAGACAAAGGAACCTCGTTCTTTTGCCCAGGATACCTGGCGGTAAGGACACGCTTGTCGAACGCTCCGACTCCCTTGAGCACGCGGAAGCTCTAAGTGCCCAAGTTGAGCCACGGAACTGCTGGAAGACTAAACTGCAAGCCCATCAGATCTGCTCGTTTCTGCTCCCCTCCAGCTGATGTTTGAGGACACAGAACTGCGGAGGAAAACAACAACTCCATCAAGCACGCTGTAAGTTCTAACTCTGCACAGAAAGAAACTTTGCTGTCTCTGTCCAGCCCGTGGAGAAACACTCGTGGGGCCAAAACAACGGAGAAAGCATCAAACCGACGGACGACGCCAAACTGCGGAGAAACTGCGGAGAAACACGGAGAACCGTCAAATCAAAACAGCGGGGGACGCCTTGCTGTTCTGGTGATCAGAAAACTCATTTCTCTCTCTCCTTTTCTTCTCCCGTTTCCTCTATAGTCCAGAATAAGCAATAAAACCGCGCTATTGCTTAAAAAGTAGCTTCGTGTTTTCCTCTTTCGTCCCAAACACGTCCGTCGGGTCATTTTGAAAGAATAAACTGCTTATTGATCATTGTTTGGTATCTTTAAATGTTTTCTGCTTGGCCACGTGGTTAAACTAAAATATATTATTCGTGATTAATCTTTTGTGTTGTTTCATGATCCTTTGAAATGTTTTGAGTGAATTTAAGGTTAAGTTACTTATGATTCTAAGTGCCTTGGAAGTTAAAGTGCAAGTTGCCACCCACACTTTAGCCAGACAAAGGGGTCAGCCATCTTGCATACAGACTCCATTTTAGAAACACACACACACATACATACACACAAAACACCTTGAACATTATTTTGAATATACATCCTTTTATTATATCACATGGTTATTATTCATTTATGCCACTGTTTATTCATTTGACAAATTGTTAATTAAACGTTATAAAATTCAGATTTTCGTCTCCAGTAGCTTTGTTGTGTCGAAGAGAAGTCTCTGCTCCGAGGATTCTACGAACTTCAAGAAAGACTGATAAGAGTTTTGGATTCAATTTTTCTCCGGTTAAAGGGGAATGGTGCCCCATATATCTAAGAATATCTTAATTAATTAATAAATCAGTAAATATTCCCATATTTACAGAATTTATTGAAGAATCCAAAAGTAAGTTAAAGCTTACGAATTGTTCGCTCCTAATAACCCCAACACACTTATGAGATCTTTAAAGTCCAATCCTTTGGCTAATTGGCTTTCAATAGAAAGAAAAGCTAGGCTGTTCAGTCTATCCTGGGACATTGTTGATCTCAAATAATTTTTCACCAGTTTCAGTTTGCTAAAAGCCCGTTCACCCCCAGCAACAGTCACAGGTAGTGTGCAAAAAATCCTCAGTCCAATACAAACTTATCCAGAAATGCTCTGTAATTGCATCCTGTATGGCATTAAGCAGCTCAAGAGGAGACCGAATGTGTGGAACTGTGGCACCATATATTGTTCTCAGGTGTAGCATCTCATTCTCAAATTCAGCTGTGAGATCCTTGTAATATTTTCTCATCAGTGCCTGGCATGATATCTTCATCTGCTCTTCAGTCATGTCTGTCCTGTCATGGTTCATGATGTTAAGCTTTGCTAATACTGATATATATTGATATATTAAATACATATGACAAGAAATAAACCAGGTTCTCTCTGTGAATGTAATGTACTCTAAATTTTATAATCCCTGCATTATCAGCCAAATTATAAGATTGTCCGTTTTCAAGATCAAATATAAAGAAATTTAAAATAGGCTTAAAATATCTAACCAAGTCAATAACAATCCTCTAACACCAGTGTCATCATGCTATATGAAAAACAGTGGCAGCTTCTCATTCCTGGGATTACCACGAATCCATCGATACCAAGTTTGTCCTGGTCCATGATTGGGAAGGAGCTGAAATATCCACACAGAGTGAACCTGTTTTTACTGCGAGGTCCGCAAATTAATTGGGGATATATATATATATTTATTAATTAGTGTTTTCACTGATAACACTAATTAATTTATATTTGATCTTGATGGTGAAACTAAAGGCGTTTAACACTGAACACCTAACATGAATGCAGCTTCTGAGAGCTAGCTAATATCAGCTAAAACTGTGTTCTGCTGCTGCTGCTCACCGTCCTTCTACTTGCTTCTGTTCAATTAACTTTCCTCCTTCTTTTCTTTTCTTTTCTTTTCTGGAAGCCAGATTTCCCTTTCTTGGGAAAAGACATGACTGACTCTCCTGCTTCCAGCTCTGGCTGTCGGCATCTGCGATGTCTCATTAGCTGTACATGCGGCCGTGCAGCCCCTGGCCGCTGGTGTGGACTAAACCACTTTGCACATTTTTAAGGGGTGATAGATGCCTCAGAGATTATTCAGTTATTATTTTTAAGGCGAAATTCTGTTTCTTAACCCCTTTATCCAGGTAAAGGGAAGTTTATTAAGACATTAAGTAAGTTGGGGGGAAAAAACAACAACAATAAAACATTTTTATTCAAAGCTGTCTCAGGGCCCCTCCCTGCAGTGGGCCCTGGGTAAACGGTACCCTTTCCCCCCCCCAGTCCGACGCCCCTGACCCCAACAAACAGTTACCAAAAGTCCAACCTTCAGTTAATACAATCACTCCTTCACCAGTTACTATTAATATTGCTCTTTTAAATGTTCGTTCTCTGCTGAACAAAACGTTTTTAATAAATGACCTGATTTTAGATTGTAATCTTCACTGTCTGCTTTTAACAGAAACATGGCTGAGTTCAGATGCACCTGTTTTCACAGAGGTCTCTCCACCAGATTTTAATTTTAATTTTTCAATGAGGAGTAGCAAAAGGGGAGGCAGTATTGCTTTTATTAGTTCATCAATACTTTCTGCCAAACCTGTTTTATTTGATCGTTTTACCACTTTTGAATATACAGCAGCAGTTTTTAGCTCTCCTCAGATTTTATCGGTCTCCTAAGCAGAGTGCCATTTTTATTCAACAATTTTAAGAGTTTTTATCAATCCCGCACAACTCCTTTGAAAGGATCATTTTAGCCGGTGATTTTAATCTACATATAGATAATCCTTCTGATCCTTTTTCAAAGGAGTTTTTAAATATTCTGAGTTATATGGATTTTAGTCAACATGTCACACAGCCAACTCACAACAGAGGACACACCCTGGACTTGGTCATCACGTATGGCCTGTCCACCAGTGTGTCCTCTGTTATTGATTTGGCTGTCTCTGATCACTACTGTGTATTTTTTAGCATCACCAGTTTTATCCAGCTGGAACCCTCTGTGAGAACTGTAAGGAAGCGTCATCTCACCCCTGAAGTGGCTGCAGGTTTTCTTGAAGTCTTTAGAAAGATCCCTCCCACTCCGGTAACTGCCTCTTGTGATTTTACTGTCAATGATTTTAGCAGTAGACTGAAATCCGCTCTCGACCTGCTCGCTCCACTTAAAATCAAAAGTCTATATTCAAAACTTGCTTCATCGTGGAGAAATGAACATCTAAACAAACTAAAGAGAAATTGCAGGTTTGCAGAGCAGAGATGGAGAAAGAACAAAGCAACTATAAATCATCAAATATATACAGAGCTACTTAAATCATATAATAACGCATTGAGAAGTTCAACAAATGCATACCTTTCCAAACTCATTCTAGACAAACACAATCCCAGAATACTTTTTTTCCACCATAAACAACATTTTATACCGTACATCCAATTCACTTCAGAAAACATGCTCAAATGCACTCTGTGAGGAGTTTGCAGCCCACTTCAAAGGGAAGGTAGACACCATCAGACGGAATATTTTATCCTCCATAAGTAATAAGGTCTTAGATAGATCTGGATGTGTGTCTACAGGTGCTGGCCAGTAAATTAGAATATCATCAAAAGGTTGAAAATATTTCAGTAATTCCATTCAAAACGTGAAACTTGTACATTATATTCATGCAATGCACACAGACCAATGTATTTCCGATGTTTATTACATTTAAATTTGATATTTATAGGTGACAACCAATGAAAACATCAAATCTGGTATCTCAGAAAATTAGAATATTCTAAAGGCCAATGAAAAAATGTTTGTTTCTCTAATGTTGGCCAACTGAAAAGAATGAACATGAAAAGAATGTGCATGTATAGCACTCAATACTTAGTCGGGGCTCCTTTTGCCTCAATAACTGCAGTAATGCGGCGTGGCATGGACTCGATCAGTCTGTGGCACTGCTCAGGTGTTATGAGAGCCCAGGCTGCTCTGATAGTCGTCTTCAGCTCCTCTGCATTGTTGGGTCTAGCGTATTGCATCCTCCGCTTCACAATACCCCATAGATTTTCTATGGGGTTAAGGTCAGGCGAGTTTGCTGGCCAATCAAGGACAGGGATACCATGGTCCTTGAACCAGGTGCTGGTGGTTTTGGCACTGTGTGCAGGTGCCAAGTCCTGTTGAAAGGTGAAGTCTGCATCCCCATAAAGTTGGTCAGCAGCAGGAAGCATGAAGTGCTCTAAAACTTCCTGGTAGACGGCTGCATTGACCCTGGACCTCAGGAAACAGAGTGGGCCAACACCGGCAGATGACATGGCACCCCACACCATCACTGACGGTGGAAACTTTACACTGGACCTCATGCAACGTGGATTCTGTGCTTCTCCGCTCTTCCTCCAGACTCTGGGTCCTTGATTTCCAAAGGAAATGCAGAACTTGCTTTCATCAGAAAACATAACTTTGGACCACTCAGCATCAGTCCAGTCCTTTTTGTCCTTGGCCCAGGCGAGACGCTTCTTGCGCTGTTTCTTGTTCAAGAGTGGCTTGACACACGGAATGCGACACCTGAATCCCATGTCTTTCATGAGTCTCCTCGTGGTGGTTCTTGAAGCGCTGACTCCAGCTGCAGTCCACTCTTTGTGGATCTCCCCCACATTTTTGAATGGGTTTGTCGTCACAATTCTCTGCAGGGTGCGGTTATCCCTAGAGCTTGTACACTTTTTTCTACCACATTTTTTCCGTCCCTTCGCCTGTCTGTTAATGTGCTTGGACACAGAGCTCTGCGAACAGCCAGCTTCTTTAGCAATCACCTTTTGTGTCTTGCCCTCCTTGTGCAAGGTGTCAATGATTGTCTTTTGGACAGCTGTTAAGTCAGAAGTCTTCCCCATGATTGTGGTGCCTTCAAAACAAGACTGAGGGACCTTTTAAAGGCCTTTGCAGGTGTTTTGAGTAAATCAGCTGATTAGAGTGGCAGCAGGTGTCTTCTATATTCAGCCTTTTCAGAATATTCTAATTTTTTGAGATACCAAATTTGGAGTTTTCATTAGTTGTCACTTATGAATATCAAATTTAAATGTAATGAACATTGGAAATACATTGGTCTGTGTGCATTGCATGAATATAATGTACATGTTTCACGTTTTGAATGGAATTACTGAAATATTTTCAACCTTTTGATGATATTCTAATTTACTGGCCAGCACCTGTATACCAGAGGAAACACTGGACAGCTTTGTCCTGGTAGAAGCTGAGACTCAATAAAGTTTTCTCCTCAGTGAGACCCACCACATGTGTTCTGGACCCAATTCCAACTTCGTTCTTTAAACAATTTTATGGATCTTTTAGTGATGAGATTTTAACCCTGATGAATTGCTCCCTTCAGATGGGGGTCTTTCCTGCTGCCTTTAAAAGGGCGGTGGTGAGGCCCCTGTTGAAGAAGAGCAATTTAGATTTTAATGAATTAAACAATTATCGACCGGTATCCAACTTACCATTTTTAATCAAAATTTTAGAAAAGTTGGTTTTAAATCAACTAAATGATTTTATAAACACTAATAATGTCCTAGAGAAATTTCATTCTGGTTTTAGGGTGAACCACAGCACCGAGACGGCCCTTCTGAAGATTTTAAATGATTTTAGAGTAAATTATGATAAACAGAAGTTGACAGTATTGGTCCTACTGGATCTAAGTGCTGCCTTCGATACAGTAGACCACACTATTCTTTTAACTCGTTTAAAACAGATCGGCCTCTCTGGTGCTGTACATAGATGGTTCACATCCTACCTCACAGACAGGACTTTCATGGTGAGTTTGGATACCTGTTCCTCTAGGGTCCATGGGATTACATGTGGTGTGCCCCAGGGTTCAATTTTAGGCCCAGTGCTTTTTAATCTTTATATGCTCCCTCTTAGCGGTGTCATCATGAGACACACGGTCAACTTTCACAGTTATGCTGATGATACACAGTTGTACATCTCCGTGTCTCCTGATGACTCTCGGCCAATGGATGCACTTTTTAACTGTATTTTAGACATAAAATCCTGGATGGCAGAGAACTTTCTCCAGCTCAACCGGGCAAAACTGAAGTTTTAGTCATTGGTCCTGAGGCCCAGAGAGAGAAGCTTTTACCGAAATTACAATCTCTGTCTTTTAATCCATCTGAACAAGGTAAGAACCTGGGTGTGATTTTTCACTCTGAGCTGACATTTATCCCACACATTAAAAATATCACAAAAATATTTTTTTATCATCTAAAGAACATCGCCAAAGTCCGCCCCATTCTCTCTCGGGCCAATACGGAGATGCTGATGCATGCTTTTATCACCAGTAGGATAGATTACTGTAATGCCCTGCTTTCTGGTCTTCCCAAAAAGAGCATCTCAGGCTTACAACTTCTACAAAATTCGGCAGCACATGTCCTGATGAAGACCAGGAGGTGGGAGCACATTACACCAGTTTTAGAATCATTTCATGGGCTCCCCGTATGTTTCAGGGTCCATTTTAAGGTTCTTCTAATGGATTTTAAGTGTCTTAACGGTCTTGGGCCTTCTTATCTCTCAGAACTGTTTTCACCATATGAACCCTCATGGCCTCTGCGCTCCTCTGGCAGGCGTCTCCTGGTCATCCCTAAAGTCAGGACACACACTCACGGCGAGGCGTCCTTCCAATGTTATGGCCCTCGCCTTTGGAACGATCTGCCAGAGGAACTCAAGGCCGTAGAGAACGTTCATGTTTTTAAGTCCAGGGTCAAGATCCACCTATTTAGGTTAGCTTTTATCTAAATATTTACTACAGTTTTATCTCTCGTTTTACATGATTATACTTTATTGCTTCCTTTGCATGTTTTATATGATTATATTTTAGCATTGTTTTCATTATTTAATATTATAATTTTACTGTCTATATGATTTTACTTATTACTTATTTTCTAACTTTTGCCCCTTATATTAGCTCTTCTATTATATTTTTACTCATTTTAATCCAGTGTTTCCTCTGTAGAGGCCCTCTGCCCCGGGAGCGGTGGTCGACTGTAGCTTCCTGGGCGCTCTATAGGAAGTGTTTAAGTGGAGGTGGGGGTCTATGCTCCCCCTCCACTGAGCGCCCTGACTTAGTGTGGAAGACCTGATGCTGCCGGGGCAGATGGCTCCTCTGATGGCGTTTCCTTGCCTTTCCTTACTTGGCTCATCTGGACTCAGCCAAATATAATTTTTACTTGTGTGTGTGTGTGCGTGCGTGTGTGTGCTTGCATATGTCTGTTAATGTTTTTAACCTGTTATGGGAATCTGGGGTCATTTTGTAAAGCACTTTGAGTAGCACTTTGTTTGAAAAGCGCTTCATAAATAAATCTGATTGATTGATTGATTGATTGATTGATTGACTTCACATAGCACATATAGTGCTAGGTTTATTTTTGTTTGTTGTTTTGCATCGACGTCTATCCGTGTGTGTTTACTTTGAAGTGCCCTGTGTCTGCTCTTCTTCTCTTCTGAGTTTCACCATTGGTCTTTGCTTCCTGGGAGGACCTCTCTACTCCATTGCCTGATTCGCCTGCCTGCTGCCTGAGGGTCCGGTTCGTTTGGGTCTGGACATCCTATGGTTCCTGCCGTGGTTGCGGGAGCTCTCCGGTTAGCCTGAGGCCTGGTCCTGTCCCTACTCTTCAGCACGCTGTGTGGGATCACAGTGCTCATTTATCGTTTTTGAAATATTAACTTCAAGGACTTACCAGTGACAAGATTTTATGACTAATAATCACTAAATATTGCCATGTATAAATGATTAAATGTTTTATGAATCTGTTTCAATGATACTGTTTACTGGATTAGGTCATCACACTTGCAGACAGAGTAAGGCTAAGATAAAGACATGACACATAAGTAACCTTGTCCCACATTTCAGAGTTCGGAATCAGAGACTGTGTTCTGAGATGCTTGGCAACTTCTGAGATAACACCAGGCCTTAAAAAGAGCTTCACTCTCAGTCTCAGAAAGTCAGACAGACAGAGAGAGAGAAGCTCAGAACGGCCATCTGAGCAAGCCTCTTTCACCAGAAGGATTTTGACATAGTCAAAACCTTAAGCTTTTGCGCCTGCGAAGCTGAGGACAAGATATTTTTCCTGCAGAACAAAGCTGATTTTACGACACTCCTTCAGAGTTGTTTTGAGACGCTTGGTTCCATCTAGTTCACCTGTTACCTGGAAGCGGTCCTGGACTGACCTGGTCGTACTAGGAGTTAGTCAACGGACTTCTGTACTCGGGGTCTCCAACCCCCCCTGACATTTCAGACCCGCAAGGGCGCCTCCACTTGGGTACGTAGAACACAGTGAGATAGCGTCTGTATGCAGTTTGATAAATAACAGCTTGCAGCTTACTTGCAAACCAAATTTCCTCCATCCAGGATTCAGCTTTCTCATGATACCGACTACCGACTCTGAAATTGTATATTCACACCTAGTTCCAGACACCCATCTCTTAGTTCGCATCCACTCACAGTAAATAATAGTTTAAACCATTTGTCAAGTCTTAAATTGTTTGTAAAATAAATTATTTGGTTACAAACCCTGATTCGTTCTTGAATCATAAACGAAGTGATGACAGTCCCTGAATAAACAAAGAATCTTAGAATCTTCTGCCTAATCATCTTAAAGACCAAGCAGGTGACATTCTATAATTAATAGATTATCACAGCTATGGGTCACAAGTAATGACAATAAAAATAAATAGCTCTTAAGCAATTTATTTAATTCAATTTACCCTCTTATTGACTTCATTACACTAAATAAGGAACCCAGCAGGTTGCATCGAGTCACTGACTAGTGTCAGAGTCTTTACAGCAATCCTCATACTAAGCAAGCATGCAGCGACTGGAGAGAAAAACTCCCTTTTAACAGGAAGAAACCTCCAGAGGATCCTGGCTCAGTATAAGCAGCCATTCGCCACGACTCACTGCGGATGGAGAAGAGAGCACGCACACACACGCACACACACACACACACACACACACACACACACGCACACACACACACACACACACACACACACACACACACACACACACACACACACACACACACACACACACACACACACACACACACACGCACGCACGCACACAGGAGAGCCTTGGGATTCCCCTGGAGGAGCTGGCCCAAGTGGCTGGGGAGAGGGAAGTCTGGGCCTCTGGGCTTAGGCTGCTATCCCCGCGACCCAACTTCAGATAAGCGGTTGAAAATGGATGAATGGATGGATAAACCCTGTTTAGTTTATGTGCAGTAATTCATTCAACCCTTCAGCTTCCGATGAACAAATTTTCACTTGTGCCAAAACAAAACCAAAACTGCCCGACTCTCACCCCCAAGTCTCTAAAACAGATGATTCGTGAGGAGCCCTGAACGTCTCTGCCGTAAATTACCACTAAGCTTCATTAGAGTGCAAATCTATGTCATCTAACAGTTACATTTCTCACTAGACAAATCAGAAATTATCCATCTGAACGATTTTTAGTTTGCAAAAATGATTGTGTTATTAGAGGAAAACAATAAAAGTCAGATGGAGCAGCCTCTGAGCCAGAAAAAGCTTCAGATCAGCAACAGCAGACATGTTTATGCTTCCATAAAAACACCCAGAGGTGGTGGAGATCCTGCTGCTCTCACAATGCACCCTTTTGTCTGAAGCTAACTACGTACAGTGAGGGTTACGTTGGTGTAAATTATTTCCTCACAATTCATCAGTTTTCTGGTGGCCTTGATGACAGAATACCACTTTAACCTGTGCTTAAATAGAAACCACACTGGATTAGATTACTTCACAAAAACTTAGTTTTATAGTAAAAATATCTGAATCTGCAGATTGTTTTTTTTTTGCTTTTCAGAAGTAAAGGGTTTTATTAGTGCCTTTACGTTTCCATGGTAACTGACACACCTGCAAAGAGCAAGATGTTTCCAGATGTTCAAACAACAATCATTACACAAATGCTTGTCCCCTGGAGTAGAGCATGACAGCTTTTTTAGTTCTTAAACACAAATCTGCCCATCATAAAGCCTCTACAGCCTTTATCTGGTCTGTTTGAAGCCAAATCATAATAAATGATCTGATTACATAGCAGGTGTGTGTGTGTGTGTGTGTGTGTTGAATAAAGTAAAAATAGTGAGATCAGCAGCATCCCTCACCTTAAAGATGACACTTGGTCCTAATCCTGCAGACGGCTCACCAACTCTCTTTCTGCATCTTTTACCTGTAAAACAGACAGAACACAGGTACGTTTGCGGAATTTACCTGGTTTTTCTCCCCAGATTGATGCAACGGTGTTCCAACTACAGCCTGAAAGAGGATGGCTTTAGCTCAAATCTTTTGGTAACTAGAGAACAAATTTAAAAGGAGTTTTAAACGTTTCTGTTTGAAACTATTACTACTGTAACTAAATTTTTACATCCTACAGGACTAATGAGCTAACGGTTAGTCTGAGTACATCTAGGACCACAGTGTGTGAGACCATCTTCACACCAGTTCTTTATAAATGAAACACCCGTTTCACTGACACACTCATTCACAAGCATGAACATCACCAGATTTGGGGTCAAAATAAACAGGATTTTCCTTGAGAAACTTGTGAGTGAGTGGAGCTGTTTTAAAGCCCAGGGGCCTCATTTATCAAGCTTGCTTACACACAAAATGGGGTCAGAAAACCCCAGTTTGCAACTTTCCACGCAAACTTTGGGAAAAATGTGCGCAACTTTAACCCTCTGATGCATGAATTATGAGATCTTCAACCATGATTTTTTTAAACATTTTTTTTCATTCATCTTTAGGTGTGAATTAAACAAATTTCAACAAATATTCTTTGTAACATTTTGTTAATTTACAAATACTTTATTACATGTCCATCTCAGTGGACAGCGTGCATTCTGAACATGAAATATGTTGGCTTGCCTTACTGAAGTCCAACTGGAGAGGCTCACATGCAATAAAGTCTTCAACAGCTGTGCTTAATAGCAAAAATAAATAAATAACTATTTTGAGTACCTGTCCACTGTAGTGACCATTATGCATCAAAGGGTTATGTTGACTAAGGACCTTGCTAATGCACATTTTGGACATGGAGAGCACCTGCAGTGCTGCTGCTGAGAAGGATAAAATTATGAAATCCTGCAACATTATCACTTGTACTGCTTCGTTTTCACACAGAACAAGACCCCCCACACGCACACGCACACACACACACACACACACACACACACACACACACACACACACACACACACACACACACACACACACACACACACACACACAGCCTGAAGCGCAGAATACAGAATACGGACAGGGGGACAGATTGAGACAGAATGTCATGCGTCTGTGACAGTGTGTGTCCTGTCACTGTGACTCGATTGATCATGCGCTCTGGCTACTTGGACAAGGGAGATCTCTGTTTGGGTGACTGGTTAGCTCGCGTGACTTTCACGGGGGAGTCTGGGGATCAAATCCTGATTGGTTAACTTTTTTTAAATATCCGCCACAGATCTCAACGAAGAACTCAGCATTGACGGCTTCAGCAACGCTGTGCCACTCCGTGGATTTTCTCTGATTTGTTTTGCAAAAGCACTTCCTTTCATTTCTCCACCTCACTCACAAGTACCTCAATTTCTGCTTGTGAAATTGGGCCTCCTTGATCTGCCTTGATCTACGGTCATGATCAAAATGCTGCAACAAGCCGGCTTACCGCTTATGTATATGCATGAGGTCCACAAGGCACTTTGCATCGACCATTTATGGCAGAAAGTAGGCGTGTTGAGGGCGGGATGTGACTAAAAAGCAGCTGAGAACCTTTCTAGATAGTTTCTGATTTATGAAGCGGAGGTGCGTGACGCTGTGCGTACTCCATATTTGATAGATCACAAACATACTTGGTGTAAGTACATTTTTTTTGCTGAGCTTAAGTACGGTTTTAATAAGGATTCTACGCAATGTTTGATAAATGAGACCCCTGGACACACTGTGCTTTTTTCAGCCATCCTAGACAGAACGTGAGGATGATCTGCAGGTCTGTGACCGGCCCAGCTTATTGAGTACTCTCACTATCAAATCCAACATCCAACAGTATTCAAGCGTGATGTGCTTTTTGGTGAGTACGTTCATGACTTTAGCGTTAGAGGTGGGAATCGAAAACTGGTTCTTGTTAAGAACTAGTTTCCATTGTTTCAATTCCTAGGAATTGTTCGCCACCTTTGCAAATGATTACCATTATCAATTCCAGTTTGCGCACATGACGTCACCATGCACGTTGTATTGCTAGCGGAAGCAAGAAACATGGCGTCTAAATGGTAGATATTTCTTCAAGGGGAGGAAATACATACGGATATGTAAAAGCATCTGGGCAAAAAATATGCGATAACGTAAAGTTAGTCATGTTTTTGACCCGCTCCAGACTAATGAATTTCAATGTCAGTTATAATGCAGGAGGTAGTGTGAAATTTGTTTTTTGCCACCCACTCAAATACTGGAATTGATAATGAAATGTATCAATAGACAGAATCGACAGTGGCACTGATATTGATAAAACATATCAATTCCCGTCCCGTTAGTGTTTCCTGCTAGAGCGAGACATCGTGCAGTTTGGCTCATTAAGATCTTTAGGTACCACCTCTCTATTAGGATTTTTAGAAAGCACGACTCAGCATGACTCGGGTGCGGTTTCGTCTGGGCACTTTTTCCAACAGCACGGTTCAGTATTTTCTCCTACTTTCCGATCCCTGCTCCATTGTGGTTCCAGCGGCTGAGCCGTGCCTGCTTCACGACTGTCATTGGTGATTGGCTAGGGGGCGGAGTCAATGGTTGCTCTGAATCTTTTGGCTGTAGCCTGCAGCCACTTCCTGGTTCAGAGTCTGACAAAAAGCCAGCATAAGGTTCAACAACCCAAACACAATTTTTGCACTGAGTTGTTTGTGTTTAGCATAGGGAGCCTAAGTCACATGCATTTACTTCTGAACCACGAGTCCCCGGAAGAAGAAAAAAATTTATGCAAGCCATTGGGGCTAAAAACAGTATTTTCTAATCCCGCTTGTTATGTGCCATGGATTTCACATATGATGTCTGTGAATGTTAAAGATGCATTTCGATACGGAACTAAAGTTAATTTAGGTTATGTGTGAAAATACGCCCAGGACCACGAATCATTAAATGAATGTCATCGCACCAGCCGTGGTGAAAAGCAGAGGAAAAATGGCTGTAAGCTTAGCAAACTTCAAATCATTCCATCAGGAGGGAAGAATCTCCATAAATCTGCCCATGTGGTAAGTAGCAGCTACGCTAGGGGAAAGGAAATTATGTGGTGACGTCATATATGCAACATTCTGATGTCTGATTTGTAGTCACGCTAATTATGAACTTTTACAAGCTGATAAATCTCAAAGTACGTGACTGGCGTGGTCAAAACACACATTACTTTTCATTTAAGTGGAAGTGCAATGCATGTGCAATCCAGGGCATAAGGCAAAGCGGATTAGAAAATAGCTCTTTTAGCCCCTTGAGACTTGAGCCAATTTTATTCTTCCGGGGACCCATGAGCCTACGGGAAAGGGAGGAGTCTTAGGCTGCCTATAGAGATCAGCTCATGCTATTTTTGTCTCGAGTAGACACCTCCCCCAGACACACTATGAGGGGTGCAGGCACTTTCTGTCACAGAGTCATTGGGGAAAACCAGCTACTCTTAGCTAAGTTAACCCATGCTGTACTGAGCTTTTTTAGGCTGAGTGGTGCTGTTGGACAAGGCCTGTAAAATTCTAATGATGTGACATGAAGCTGATTTTTGTGACAGCCAAATAAAATGCACAGAGCGCGGCCTTGGCTTAAGATTGTAACATCACAGTTTGGTGTCTGCTGCACTCAGACTAGCCATTAGCTCATCGATCATCTCAGTTCTAACAGAGGCTCTTCAGGAAGCCATCTACAAGAGGTAAGACAGTCATTCATTTAAAACTTTCAGACAAAAATGCCTAAACCTTTTTAAGTTTGTAAAACTCATCTACTATTAATATCAAGAATAAAAACGGTAGGCTGTGGTGTTTTACAAGAGTAAAAAGCAACTAATTTTTATCCTTTCAATGAAAATTGAAAACAGAGGCTTTCCAATAAACAGAAAAGTTCTCTAAACAAACCAACCATACCAAAAACATTTCCGTTGACCCGTTTAGCACAAATGTAGAACAAACCGGTTCAAGGATCCTTTCAGGTGTTCTGTTGAATAAGAACTAATTCTGGACACCGACACCAAACGATAACATGCCTCTAAATCCCAAATGGATCCACTCAAGATGTGAAACATCAGTCAGATCAAGCTGAATTAAATCCTAAAGCAGGTTTAGCCAGCAGCCACCAGCAGGGGGCAGTGGTAGCCCGCGTTAGCCAGCAGCTGAGGGTTGTCGGTGATTTGTTTGTCCTGCTGAATGAATTTGCAGCGTGTCGTTAAAGCAGCAGCCATGCAGAGAGGAACAGTTTTTCTATCACCAGCTCTGGTGAGGCTGCTCTGAGATCAGCTAGCTCCTCTCTGTCTGTCCTCGTTTCTGCTCGCCTCGTGCATCACAATCTCTCATTTTAAACTGCCGGCGTCATGCTGATGGAGTCGTCAAGCTGCTCATAAACATCTGAAGCTTATTCATGATTACCAGTGACAGAGAGAGAGGATCCATTGTGATGAAGCTTAGTTTCTGCAGCAGAGGATTTAAATGTCCTGCAGAAGTAAATTACCTGGTTCAGATTATGAGCTGTTCTGTGTCCCAACATCATCAGAGATGAAAAAGCTTTCACTAGAACAACAATCAACACCTGCAGACCAGAACAACCTTCAGGAGAGGGGATCCAGCTCGCATTACTAAAGTTTTGCCTATTGTTTAGATGCTGTTTCTCTGAACCGAGAAAAGCTCCCTGGATGAAATGTCTTCAAAAGAAATGACTGAGTCCAGTCACCTTTAACTGCGGTCTAACTAAACAGATGTCAAGTAGCAGATACCATTTCAAAGTGGTCATTAACTCTTCCTGAGCTGGATTAAATCCGACTGCATCTGATTGTGCAGAATTTAGGGATCCAATCACGTGATTGGAAATCGGTCCTGATCACATGATATTCAAAGTCAAGTCAAATTTATATAGCACAGCCTGACAGCCGGACAAAGAGCTGAATGAGAGCATCTAATAAGACAGAACAGCAAGACTAAAAGCATAACGGACAAATAATTAAACAGGTGCCTAGAAAATAACAGTGACACACAAAACACTAAAAGCAGGATGTAGTCATCGTACAAGGTTAGTGGGTCAATATTAGGGATGCACGTTTTCCCAACTTTTCCACCTACATTTTTAACATAATTCTGATGCAGAACCAAAGTCTCACGCTTGTTACAACCATTGACAAAAAGAAAATTACAACATTCATAAACTAAAAACGACGTTTGTAGGATGAGAGCTGAATGCCCGTCAGGACCTGTTGCGTAACGCAGCGCTGCTTAGCGCATTCTGGAGGCCGCACTTAAAAAAAATACACTTTAGTTTTCTTACTTTGAACTAAATAATTACACTAATGTTTCTTTACTTTATTAAACAAACTAAAGGAGGCAGACACCAAGCTGTTGTCAAGCAGGAGTCACAGCAGAGTAACCCGTTGCTGGTCTCGTTTCTTTTTGCTGCGTAGCTTCAATTCAATTCAATTCATCCATCCATCCACTGTCTGAACCCATTTGTCCATGTAGGGTCGTGGGGGTGCTGGTGCCTATCTCCAGCGGTCAATGGGCAACCAGGTGGGGTACACCCTGGACACAGAGCCAGGGACAGCAACCAATACCATTCGCTCATGCATACTGGTTATTTAACATGGGGAGAAAAGGCGAAGCTGCATGATTTGCCGCCTTCAAAACAAACTAATTTCTCATTCGGCTTTTCCTTTCAGGCGTTGTCGCCACAGCAAATCACCAATCTTTATTAGACCTAGTTTAGAAATAACACTCCAAGTTCACTGCAGTAACTCGGAGAAAAACCATGGAGCCGGCCAAAGAGAAAGATACTCTAATAAACAAAGAGAAATTACCAATGGACAACAAAACGTCACAGTTTCTCAGTGGCCTGCAGCACCTGAGCTGAGCTTGGTAGCAACAGGTGTTGTGCACAGAAAGATAGCCTGTCAGCCGTGGCATTGCATGCCTGCTCCGTCATGGGACCATGCATCAATCAGTACAGTCGCAGAATGAGAATGTTAAAAACATAAGTAGCAAGGCTACTTTTAAAATATATTAACACCTTTCTTACCAATATACTTCCTGAACAAGTAATGTTTTCTGGCTAATAAACTAAGGAAATTACGTAAGAAAAATTTTATTTTCTTCTTATTTAACACTAGAACTCCCAAGACAGTCATTTTGACTGTTTTCATATTTTGACATGTAATAACTTTAGTTAGATGGATGTCCTGTTGTCCTGGCTTCCTGGCTTGTCCTATTTTTATATGTCCTTTATTTTTGCTTTATAATTTCCATAAAATAATGTATCAAAAAAGAAATATATGGCTTGTATTTGATATAGTGCCTTCTAGAGTTCTGGAACCCCCAAGGCACTTTACAACACATTCACCCATTCACACACACATTCACACACTGGTGGGGATGAGCTACGATGTAGCCATAGCTGCCCTGGGGCACACTGACAGAGGCGAGGCTGCCGAGCACTGGTGCCACCGGTCCCTCCGACCACCACCAGCAGCCAACGTGGGTTAAGTGTCTTACCCAAGGACACAATGACAGCAACAGACTGAGCGGGGCTCGAACCTGCAACCTTCCGATTACGGGGCGAGCACTTAACTCCTATGCCACCGTCGTCCTATATAGCTGTATATGTCTGTGTCTCCCACAAGCTGTCAATTTGACGGCTCTAATGTTTACATGATAACACTTTCCCGCTGATTACGGACAGCGTCACCATTGCTAAGCAACCAACTTTCCAGCTCGTGCACTCCCTCTTCGTCAATACTGAGTGTGAAATAGTGGCTGAAACAGCTTTCAGAAGAACATTCTCAGTGAAACAAACATGAGAAATGAGTCTGCTTCAGGCGGAGAGGGGAAACTGATGAAAACTGGTCAGTAGGAAGCGGCAGAGACTCTGACAGCATGGCAGAAGACGATCTGGGACCCCTCGCCCCCACCCACGGAGAAGATCTGTGTCGGTCACCCAGCGAACAATAGAGAGACTTCTTTTCAAGGTTTGGATTAAAATCATATTTTCTTACCGTTTTATCCATAACGAGTTCATCAATAATGCACTTGAAACATTTTGCTCCACAACATCATCGTCAGCCTACATTTAATGGCTAAAATGACAGCCGTCAAACTGACGGTTCCTGGGAGTTCAAGTGGAGTTAGAATTCTGGGAATTCTAGTGTTAAAGGTGTTGCTGAAAGATCAGATTAGTACTCGGTTTTCAGCCGCTTATCCGAGTCGGGTCGCAGGGGCAACAGACTAAGCCGAGAGGCCCAGACTTCACTTTCCCAAGCCACTTGGGCCAGCTCTTCTGAGGGAATCCCAAGGTGTTGCCTGGCCAGCCAAGAGACAAAGTCCCTTCAGCGTCTCCTGGGTTTTCCCTTGGGTTTCCTCCCAGCTGGACATGCCCGGAAAACCTCACCAGGGAGGCGGCCAGGAGAGATTTGATCAGATGCCTGGACCACCTTAACTGGCTCCTCTCGACGTATTAACAGAAACTCAACATTCCAACGACTCAGACTGGGAGCAGTAATTGTAATCAGAACATCCCTAACAGAATCTACTGGTGATTATATACGTTTTGAGCTGATACAGCCAGTAAATAATCAGAACTATTAGGAGCTGATGCAACAAGACCTGTGCTCCAGCAGCAGGGATCCAGGAGAGTCTTTTAGTCTTGTGCCTGTCTGTTTGTGTTCTGGTGATTTAGTCGTGTTTTGAAGGAATCAGCACAGCCAGTATTCCGATGTGCAGGGAGCAGAGGTGCCGTATCAACACACAGCACTCCCCTGAGCCTGTCACAGATTGCTCATGCTGTTTTGGGAATGTGTTTTCCCGTTTCATGCGTACACTTTCAACTTAGACTATATGCGTTTTATTACCTTTATCAGAATCTTCCAGCTCCCCTCGTATCCCATTTTTAGTATATGTGGATCAGTGACAGCCTAGTCTATAATAAACCTGTTTATTTCGGAATAATCCCCGAGCTGCAGCTCTCCCGACAGTTGGCTGTGAAGCGTCTCCTCCACCGTACATCTCCAAAGTAATGGCCCTTTCTGTTTGGGACGAGATGAGATGGGGGAATGGGTCCGCCTCGGCAAGCTAATCAAGCTGTCAATCTGATTGTGCGTTTGCATTGTTATTGTTCAGCAGAGACTGAAATCAATTTTACATCAACTGCTGCAGGACGCTGAAAGCAGCAGCTGTAGATTGTCCTGAGCCCAACATCTGAGGGAAAGAACAGTTCAAAATCAAAGTAATCAGCAAGATACTTTCCCTGTTCTGGAAGCATTGGATGGTGTGAAACACGCAGCGAAGAGCAACGATACAAATGCATCAGGATAAAGACCTGCCCGAGACACCATCACACAGAAGGTAATTTACCTTTAAACGGAGAAAGCATTTGCAGCGTGTTTCCTTTTACCAGTCACACATTCCTTTGAACCAGGACTTTGAATTTAGGAGCTAAAATGAGAGATTTTTTACGCTTCAAAATGATTTAAAGCATTTTTTATTCATGCACTTTATAAGCATGCATTTGAAGAAACTGCTTATTTTCTCCTAAATGTTGTCAAACGGAGACACGGTGTTGGAAACTTTGAGCTCAGGAGCAAACAAAAGAGAGATTTGTTGCCTTTATGAGGGCTCCTTCTGCAAACTTTAGTAAAATAAAATGTATTTTTGCATGTGAAAATTATGTTAAACGTGTTTAATTTGAAACTCTAGCCACATAAAATTTGCATTAAACATTAGACTATTGTTGAGATTTAGAGAATTAAAGTGGCATTTAACCGAGTTTAAACCCAAAACCCAGTATCCCACTGGGCTAAGATGGCTGGTGTTTGAATTATACCAAAACATGCACACTGCAACTGTTTGCTTTTGATTTATCCTCATTTTTTCTCCAACCTGGAAGCCAACCTCTCCCAAACCCATCTCACAGTTTCTGATTCATAAAAACCAAATCGAGAAAGATTTGAGACAAGTTCCGGATACCTGTGGAAAATCTAGGACTAATTTGAGAGGAAATTTGTCGTGCAAATTTTCTAAGATGTTCCTGACTCAAGCAACACAGGAAGATGCCTCTGCAACTCAGAAAAATGGAATTCTCATCAAAGATTCCAAAAATTTAGGAAACATCCTCGCAAACTCTATCCAGCAAATGCAGTCAACACTTGCTGCCTGGTATGAAACAAGCCAGACGAGAAGCACATTTGAGTCTGATTCATTTAATAGTCTGACAACACCTCACAATTCGATTAGGCTACACTCACACTGCAGGCAAACGCACATTAAATCTGCTTTTTCCCCCACATGCGAGCCATTTCTGAATTTTTTATGGCAGTCTGAATGCACAGATTTAAAAAAAAATGCGTGTCACTTGAATATGTAGTACTGATTCCGACACATATCTGATGATTTTGAAAGCGACTGCAGTCTGAACGGTCATGTCGCATCAGGGCCGGATTTAGCCAGCCCTACAAAGGGGTGCAGGTAGAATATCGGGGGGGCAGGTCTGGGAAATAATTTTTCCGGTGTCACATACCTCCAAATCCCTAAAATGCATAGAAAACTATGCTATCATCATTACAGTTCTTCTATCCATCTATCTTTCTATCCTTCTATCTTTTCTTTTGATCAATTCCTTACACTACCCTCTGCTTTTACCCGGGCTTGGGACCGGCACAAATGGGAACCTAGCATGTTCCCTATTGAGGCTGCATTAATCTTTTTCTATCTATCTATCTATCTATCTATCTATCCATCCATCTATCCATCTATCTTTCTTTTAATTTTTTAAGGTTTTTATCTTTTTTATGTCTTTAATCTATTTTATCCATCTTATCTGTCTATCCTTCCATTTTTAATTTTATTTGAATTTTTGTTGTTTTTATTTCTTTATGGCTTCTATCAGTCATTACAGCATCAGCCGTCTGCTTTTCTGTGCTAACGTCCTAACAAATATATCCATATCTAGGCCTGTTGTTATGGCCTTCTCGTGAGCCGGAATGACTAAATTTCTGTTTCTCTCATGTAGCGTAGTACGGCGGAACGGGGTAAGAACACGAGACAAGGTGGAGAAAGAGCTCTCGCATGATGCTGCTGATATTCCAATAACAAGGGAGGTCACTTACATGCGATGGAGCTGAGGAAAGGCATTCTTATACCCATGTAGATATTTGCAAACAGTGGAGAGGTCTACCAACTCTTCGCTGTTCTCATCATCAGTCTTTTTGAACTCTTTCTCCAACATTATTTTTGCAACAAGAATCTCATTGGAAAGTTTGTCATTGTCACTTCCTGTCATTTTCTGCAGAGGACTTAACATGTCAGGATCCAGAAAAGATGGAGACTGAGGGTGAAGGCAGTGAACTGCTTTCATGAGATCAAGACTGCTTTTGGAGAATCTTGTCTCCATCTCTACAATGACTATGTCCAAAATGTTGAGAAGAGCTCTCTTCAGAGCCTGGCTAGGAGTCGTGGAGTCTTCTGCGTGGCCCACAGTGGACATTACAACACTACCTGTTAGCAGTGAGCTTGTTTTTCTTTGTCTTTTAGCAGCTGGTGCAGGTGTGCTAGTTACAGTTTTTCTCAGTCGCTTTGGTGCGTTTCTCAGAACACTATTAACATTTGCACAGCAGTTAGTGCATTTCTCAAAACAATTAGTGCAAACTGCAAAACCTAGTGGATAGCCTGCAAAAGCACGTCACATGCTCAAAATTGATAATCCATTCCTCAAAAGCAAGTATTCATGTCAATGAAACTGTCGGTGCCATCAAAATGAAAAGTCTTGACACCATCTTTATGAACAAGATAGTCACATGGCTTTGTCATGTTTTCACTGTGACAGTTTATAATTTCAGTGTTTTCCATTGCAAGAATATTTGGTGACACCAGCTGATGCTCAAGACAGCACTATGCCCTACTGGTTCAGCCATTTGAAATGTGCAGTAAAGTTACTGGAGATGTTATGGGAGTTTTAGGAGTAACTGAGACACTAAATACGTACGTTTTACATTTTTACTGTATAGAAGTGTTTGTAATTCTACAGCATTGTGCAAAAGGAAAATATGCTACAGTCACTTGTTTACTGTAGAATACATGTAAACAAAAAAATCACCCTTTTGGTAGAGCTGTGCACAAATGTGAACATATACAGTACATGTAACAGTACATACAGTATTGCACAGTACTGTAACATACAGGTACAGTAAATCATTCTGGCACATCCAGACGTTGCTGTCTGTCTGGCCACATATTTTCATCTACATCACAACAGATGTCATCCCTCGCAATGCAGCGAGGAAAGTATCTCCTGGAGTGGAGAAGTATGCAGAAGTATAGAAATGGTACACACTATCTCCTGCTCAGTTCATATATGCTTGCCAATTGAGGATTCACCTCCTCATGAGTGACAGATGAAATTCACCTGTGATCAATTGTTCAATTTAGGAGACATTTCCAGAATAAAATGATAAAGAAAGGTATAGAAATTGCTTGACAGATGACTGATATTTGACATTTGATAACTAGTTCAACAATTTTGTGTGTAATGACTCAAGCAATGAAAGTAAGACTATTAGTTTTATTGAGAGTGACAATTCAGCATCCATAAGTATAATTCATTTTGACTGACATGACATAAGCAAATGGAAATGTCAAAAAACAGCAGAGAAATGTATGAAAGCAACTGATACATGTCCAAAATCATTTGCAGTTTGTTCAGAGAAAGGAGAAATTGCTACTATGATGTGCACAAATGACTAAATGTTGTGGAGGTTGAACTAATAGTTATGAGAATTTTAATTCTGATCTGAGAAACGCACCAAAGCGACTGAGAAAAACTGTAATGTCTCACTTTCCTCATCTCTCATCTGCTTCAAAGCCTGCAGAGATGCACTGACTACTTCTGAAGCACAGCACAGGTCAACAGAGTGAGACTGCAGCATAGAATTTGCAGACTTCAAGGAACCCAGAACTTTTAGGAGGAATTTTCCTATTTCAAAGAAATTGTGCCTCCTTAACATCATCAACAGTCCTGATGCCTCTGTACAGATATCAACAGCAGCAGCTCTGTCCTCTGTAACCTCTGACAGGATACTCATAATAGCATCCTGATTTTCCACAAGGCACTTGGCCACATCATGGTGGCTTGTCCACCTGATCTCCAACAGTCGTTTCAGGGAGGGAACGTCATAGTTCTGTGAAACATAATGACGGTGGAAAAATGAGTGTAGAGATCCTGAAAGATCAAAAAAGGTTTTTGCACATGGCTCTGGCTGCACTGCATGGACCACTGCCAAGTGCAGCTGGTGGTTGTAGCAGTGGATGTAGGGAATATCCTTCCCTACCTTCTTCTGCAGTAAGGCCTGAACCCCACCCCTGACCCCACTCATGACAGAAGCTCCATCATAGCACTGACTGATAATTTCAGCTGCACTATAGCCTGAGTTAGAGAGGTGCTCAAGAATTTGGGTGGTAATGAATTCAACATTTAACTGACTGGTCAAGCAGACCAATCAGGTGTTCTTCTGGAATGCCATTACAGACAAATCAAACCATGACTGACGGATTCTCCACATTGCATCTGTCCCTAGTTCCATCACTTTTAATGCAAAACCCAGCATAATCTGCTTTGTCATAATTATCTTAGATCTTTTTTAATACTATTTTTGACAGTATTGCAATAATTTCGTTTTGTATGTTGTGAGATGTGTATTTAGCATTTTCTGGGATGTGTTTGTTTATTTCATTAAATTTGGAGTCTTTGGCCGGTGTGTAGTCAACCATTTTTAAGAACAGTCCTGCAGAGAAATCATCACCGCGTTCCACACTGCCATGAAGTGGCAGTTCATTTACTGCTAGGAACTGAACTACTTCTCCAATAGTTTTTACATAGTATCTGATTTTTTTCAATTTGTGTGGGACTTATTAAATTACCCATTGTTTCCCCTGTGGCCACTCTTTGGCACATTTCAGACCAGGCTTTTTCATTTTCATGTGGCATTGACTTGATGCATGCTTTGGGAATCCCTTGTCCTTTTCCAGTGCTGTTTTCCAATGATTAAATCCCTGTTTTGTGAAAGCCAAATCCCTATCATTGTTCCCTCCAAACTTACGACATGGAAACAAATGCACGCATCCAGCTTTACTGAATATTCCAGCCATGGTCTCTCACGATATCAGGCAGGGCAAAATGAGCGCATGTTCTTCCCAAAATGGCGCTTGGGGAAAACAAGAGCTGTGGGTTGGGACGATGCGCTACTGTTCAGGCCTGTGTCACCCACAGCGGCGGCTGGGTTGGTAGCGACGGGGACAGCAGGAGGGGCTGCGGTGCTTGTGCAACTGGTTGTGGCGAGTTGAGAAGCAGCAGCCGACGAGCAGGCTTCTGCCGCTAGTGCCTTGGCACTGTTGCTAGATTTAGAAACCAGAAACCTGCGCATTGTCGACTTGGTTCACTTCAAAAACTATTTAAAGAAGACAATGAGGCAAACTAAAACCTTGAGAAAGAGTACCAAATAATTCCAGTGACCGAAAGAAGAAAACTTCAATCAGTGGCTGAGCTCAGATAACGATAGCTGTTGTGTGAAGCAGCGAGTGAGAAAGAAGTACAGTGGCTGGCCACACCCTCACTATGCATCTACCAATCAGCAGCGAGAGAGAGAGAGAGAGAGAGAGAGAGAGAGAGAGAGAGAGAGAGAGAGAGAGAGAGAGAGAGAGAAAGAGAGAGAGAGAGAGAGAGAGAGAGAGAGAGAGAGAGAGAGAGAGAACTCTGACCCTTTTTCATCAGATCTTTTCAAATTTGGGATTCCTACATGTCATCGCATTTGGGGGGCAGTTACTGTTTTTAGGGGGCATTGTCCCTCCTTGCCCATGGCTACATCCGGGCCCGTGTCGCATTAAATCCGTGTCCTACGTCACTGAGTCAGTGGAGGTGTGCGTCGTGTGTGGATGTTCCTGAGGAGAAGCGCTGACAGAACGGTTCAGGAGTCTGTGTGGACATCCTGTTTTAGGTTTAGGAATTAAAGATACAAGAAATAATGTGTACGGGAGCTGGAGGTGCTGCTGGAGCGAAGCGTCTCACCTGTCTCCGGGGGGGGGGGGGGGGGGGGGGGGGTTCTGTGAGAGGGGGATTCTCCAAGAATGATTTAATACATTTTCGGTGAATAATAATTCAGGGAAGCATTGGGAACAAGGAGTAGAATAGTTTACAGTTTTTCAAAACAGCTTCCAGCCCAAAACGGAAGAATTAACAGGTGTGAAAGCTTTCACTGATAGTTTAACCACAGGATCAGGATTATGTCACAACTCCGTCGCTCCTGGTTTCGGCTCCACTGAGTGTGACTTCTTGTCTTCTGTGCATGTGGGTCACTTTGGTGCCGTGGAGCATTCACACTGGAGAGTTTGATATCCCATTTTAGTCATAGCGTGAACGGCCACACAAAAAAATCTGATTTACTCAAAAAATCGAAATTCAGCATCAAGGCCTGCAGTGTGAACGTAGCCTTAGATTCCGATTCTCGGGGTGAAGCCTCGATTCAAAATTGATTCCCAATATTGATTTGATACTCTTAGTAACAAAAAGTGTCATTTTCAAGATGAACTACTTCTACAAGTTCGAAACTTACCAGGTGTTAAAGGGGACTAGGCCGTTTAGGCTTGCTTTTAGCACCCCCTAGTGTCTGTTTGTAGTCAATGTGCATTTGTCTTTTGAACACCTTTACCTAATAGCTGAAATGTCTCCCCAGCCTGTCTATAAGAGTGATTCATCTATAAGATAAACAAATCAGCTATGACTGAAATGATTCCTCGAGTACCTCTAATAATTCGAGTACAAAAAGCCTCGAGTCAAATTCTCAGCCTCGAGGCTTCGTTTAATTCATGTTTAATTAATTCATGGCTTTGCAATCGCCCGGGGTCATGTTTCACCCGGACCGAAATAAGTGACACACCTACACACTGCACTGAATGTACACACGAGTAGCAAATAACAGATTAACAAATTAACTTTCTCTTAAGCCATGGCGGACAACGTGGACCCCGGTGGAGTGCGAAAAAGACAGAAAATGTCAAAGGTGTGGGACCATTTTTCACTTCGAAAGGCGGAGAATGTAGTCCAGTGTAAATACTGTAAAATAGATTTAGCCTTTCACATCACCAGGAGGACACAGTTATTTATGAGTGGCGGAGAAAACGAAATAAAGTAAATAAATGTTTTGTGATCAGTATAATTCGACATAACCACGGCAAACATGCTTTCTCAACAATCCTTGTTATTGTGTGAGAAAAAAAGTGTAGAAATTAAAACGGACGTGTGTTAATAGGGAAATAGCTGGCGAGCCATGTTGGCGTATGCGCCGTGAGCGGTTCTGGTGCTGTTTGGGCCGCAGCCGCTTGCAGCGCTACTTCAACAGTTACCGCCTAGTTTTTGTCTGGCTTGCCAGGCTAGTAGATTCTTGCACGAGGGGAAAATCGGCTCAGGTAGTTTACTTATTTTTTGCACTGTGAAGTGAAATTGAAGTGCTGAAGTTTTGAAAATTAATTTTGAATAAAACTTGAAGAATAACTGGCAATTGCTTGCTCATTTTAAGAGGTCTTTCATATTTTATAACATGCTATTTGATCTAATGGTTTACAAACACAAAAGGGTAATTTATTAGAGTACTCAATTAAGCAATAAAAGATCTAATAGAGTACTCAATTACACAAATATTCAATAGCTGCAGCCCTAAAATCAGCTATGTCCGTGATCTAAAACATGCAGGAATTCAGCGATTATGATTTAATTACCTTAGAAAATCATAAATTAGAGAACAAAAATTATTTTTATGGAAATGGGTTTCAAGTAATATGTCAGGGGACGAGTTTTTATAGAAATATATTTAAATAAAAACGCTGACCAGTTTCCAAGTCTGTGTGCATTTTAAAGTTCCCACGCTCCCAGCAGCTCTTCTTTCACCATTTAGATTATTATCACTGTTTTGCCTGTTCCCATCAACTCTTGCTGCTGGCTCAAAACTGTGCATCACCAGTATTTACCATGAATGTATGTTCGTATTCAGAATCTGAAACTTCGTGCTGCTGCTACAAATCCTTTTTTTAATGAGCTAAGGATGGTTTTCCTTTAGCAATGCCACTTCCCGTAAACAGCAAAAGGCGTTGTTTTTGGATGAATGAGGAAGGAGAGCCTGGTTGGAACAATACAATACTTGCGCTTATCCAGAGTCGGGTTGCGGGGGCAGCAGCCTTAAGTCTGATTTAGACTTCTCAGTGAGCTCCGCAATGGAGAGACGTACACGGAGTGTCGGAAAGGTTTTCACATTTGAACTTCTGTTCAGGCAGCGGAGTGTTGCAAAGCAATTCCCCGCCAGGACAACAGAGGGCATAGCGCTTTTCTGTGGTATCCTGCTACCATAACACTCATGTATCTCATCCCTGATAGTGTATTTACTAATGTGTTTATATATTTCATAGACTTTATAACATGGACAAACCTGTCCTTCATTCTCCTCCACATCTTCATGCGGCCGCCACCTCCAAACCCACATTTCCCGTAGTCTCTGTCCACGATTGCTCCGTATTTTGTACTCCTTCACGGGTGAATAAATGTTACTATTTTTGGACTTTTTCCACAATGCGTTCTTCAACCTGTTCTGGGTCTTCCGGCTCTCGGAGGGTGCAGATGCTTTTTTCCTCCTTTCCGTATCTTATCCTCAAGGCCTTTGTCTGTCTCTGTGTGCTGGGTGCACGGCTGCTTCTGCATTTTTCCTGGAACCTGGAAACTGAAATTCACTAAAATGGACCTTGTCAGTTGG
This sequence comes from Nothobranchius furzeri, assembly GCF_043380555.1. Classification (NCBI taxonomy): domain Eukaryota; kingdom Metazoa; phylum Chordata; class Actinopteri; order Cyprinodontiformes; family Nothobranchiidae; genus Nothobranchius; species Nothobranchius furzeri. The sequence goes on from NC_091751.1 coordinate 38,959,406, forward strand.
TCACTCAATGTGATTACTTAGCTTCCCTACATTGGCTACCTGTTAAATTCAGAATAGATTTTAAGATCCTTCTTCTCACATATAAAGCTCTTAACAATCAAGCTCCATCATACATCAGTGATCTGATTGTTCCATACGTTCCTAACCGAGCACTTCGCTCTCAGACTGCAGGTTTACTGGTGGTTCCCAGAATATCTAAAATTAGGATGGGAGGCAGATCTTTTAGTTATCAGGCACCTCTCCTGTGGAACCAGCTCCCATCCTTAGTCCGTGAGGCAGACACTTTGTCTACTTTTAAGACTAGGCTTAAAACATTTTTATTTGATAGGGCCTATGGTTAAAATCTGATGTTAGCCTAAATCTGGACAAGTGGGGGAGTACAGGGAGGTGGAGTGTACAGTCGGTAAAGACGGCTCTCCCTTGCCCTGCCTCCAACATGCCTCCATCTAAATAAGATAGATTATCCAGAGTTATCTCTGTAGTTATGCTGCTATAGGCTTAGACTGCTGGAAGATACACTGACCACTTTTCACACTCTACTACTTTCTTCTACAATCTGCTCTTTAACTGTATTACTTTCTGCAATTTCAGCTGTTAACTTTATTTTCTCTGTAAGTGTTTTTCTCCCCAGAAGAAGCTACAACGACGTTCTGCTGAGCTGTGGTGGCCTCATGGAGGGGGCCATCGTCTAGCACACTGCTGCTAACCACTTAAACATTCTCCCTCTCCTGATAATAACTTTTTGCTTTCCTTGACGTTGGATGTGCTACTACTCGTTTACCCGTTTAATTATAGATTCACTAGGATAAATACAATAAAGTTTATCTCACCAAATAGAATATTTACTAAGACATCACAATAGAACTATAGACACGTGTGTGTGTGTGTGTGTGTGTGTGTGTGTGTGTGCGTGCGTGCGTGCGTGCGTGCGTGCGTGTGTGTGTGTGTGTGTGTGTCCTCTGTCTTCTTGATCCCCAGTGAGTCGTGGAGGATGGCTGCTTATACTGAGCCAGGATTCTCTGGAGGTTTCTTCCTGTTAAAAGGGAGTTTTCCTCTCCACTGTCGCTGCATGCTTGCTTAGTATGAGGATTGCTGTATAGTCACTGACACTCGTCAGTGACTTGATGCAATTTACTGGGTTCCTTAATTAGGAAACATTATTTCTGATTGGCTTAATGAACTGTGAATTGGAATGTTTATTATGTGAAGTGCCTTGAGACGACTCTTGTCGTGATTTGGCGCTATATAAATAAACTTGAATTGAATTGAAATTGAATTCTTGGAACACAATAAGCCTCACATCAGTATGCTGAGCCTGGGTTGTTTCTGCTTAACTGGCAATTAACAGTGAAAGGAGCTGGCCCAAGTGGCAAGGGAGAGGGAAGTCTTGGCCTATCGCCTAAAGGTTGGTTTATGCTTGACGCGTCCGCGAGGTCCGCACGGCTCCGCGCGGAAAAGTTGCGTCATTTTGCGTCATTTTAACAACCACGCCCCTCCACTGCGTCTCCGCACGGCCCAAGATTTCCGCAAGGCGCACCTCGGAAAATTTCTAACCACGCGGACGGTCGGACGCGGAAAAACATGGCGGACCGGCACGGCAGAGGTTCGTAAATACAGACATTTGTATGATTCAGCTCTCAGAGATCACCGTGATCAACATGTTGTTAATAATTCTTGGAGAGAAATAGCTCACACTGTCGGAAAAGACGAGAACGCTGTTAAAAATGCTGAAATGCCATGTTGTAAACAGTGATTTCTACTTCTACTATGGTGTAGTGCTGGATGCATGCTGTAGAGCTCCATGCTGCCCCGTTCAGTTTGGGAGAATATTGGCTCACCGCAGAGACGAGCCGCACAAACCATAAACGCTGCGAGTTGTGAAGCGCGTTCCAGCCGCGAGCCGCATCACCGCGCGGAAAGTGAATGCGTCAAGCATAAACCAAGCTTTAGGCTACTGCCCCGCGACCCGACTCTGGATAAGCGGATGAAAATGGATGGTTGGATGGATGGGGCGTCAATTATCGGTTAAAGAAATTTTGGAAAACATGAATCCCTAACCGCAGCAATTTCCTAATGTTGCGATTTCTCGTACCAATGGCAATAAACCCCTTCTGATTCTGATTCTAATCACCTGCTGAAACCAGGTGTTAAAGCAAGGGAAAACAGTAAAACATACTGGATAGCGGCCCTCGAGGAATGGTGGTGGGAATCACTGCTACAAGATTTTTGATGCAAGCCAGGGCCTTAATGCAATCTGCTGCATTTACTTACGTAGAAAACCTTTTACTAATAGGCACAACAAACTGAATTCAATTAGAATATTTACTTTTTACTTTGAGGTGACTCGTGATTTGGCGCTAGGAGAACTCCAAGTGCTGCTGTTAGCAAGCCTGCCAACACAGAGCTAACGCGTCTCCTCAGGAGCTAAAATATCTGCAGCTTGGTGGTGTTTTAAACCGGGCAGCAAAGGCAGAGCTACAGACACGTGTAATGTGTGCATAATGAGCATTCAACATGCAGGAAACATCTCCATGATTCACTGCCTTCAAACAAGCGACTTTCGCTGTCGGTTTTTCCCTTCGGGCATCAACAAAGCAAATCACCGGTCTCCATTATTCCTAGTTTACCTGTAACTGTCACAGTTCATAGTGAAGTCAGACAAAAACACGGAGCCAGCCGACAGAGAAAGTTACGCTAATAAACAAAAAGAAATTGCCAACAGGCTGCAATACATCGGGGTTTCCAGTAGGGATGCACCGATGGATCGGCATTTGATCGTAATCGGCCGATAGCGCCCCTATCGGTTTTGATCGGAGTTTTCAAAATGGATCAAAGCAGACCGATCAGCGTAGGGTTGTCACGGTAACCAGTGTAGCGGTAAACCCCGGTAAAAAAAAAAAGTTGACAATAATAATAACAGTCTTGTTTAAAAAAAAAAAAAAACTATATTATCTTGGTGGGTTTACCGTGGCTGCGGTGTAGGCGCGGTGACCCTTACCAGCCACCGTATCATCTGCTGAAGTTGCGCGCTTCGTTGTTTACAACCAAAACTTTCTTGAAGCTAAAGCTGAAATAATGGCCAAAGGAGGAGACGGCAACGCTCAGGAGGACATTTTTTATCCCTAAAAGAAGACAAAGTCTGAAGTACGGGCATATTTTAGATATCTGAAGAATGCCGAGGGAGTTTATAGAAGATGGCGATCCTGTTTGCAGCACGTGCAGAAAAGGTGTCTGTGAAAGGCAGCAACACTTCAAATCTCATGACACATCTGCGTGACCATCACCCACAACTCTACAGTCAACACAAGGCAAGTTAGCGTTAGCATTTTAGCTAAAATGCGTGATCCGAGGATTTGGGTTGAGGGAGAATGCAACGAGTCTCTATATAAAGCAGCTGCAGCGCCGCTACCTGCATATAAACCGTGTCACGGACACCCCCATGTTGAAATGACGCTATGCATTACGGGGCTCCCAGGGGCAGATAAGAGTTGGTCTCTCTCCAAGAATTATGAATTTAACAATGATTACTGCCTGATGACATTTTCCCACATCTGCAAAGCTCACTGGAAGGACACAAACCGAGGACAATATTTTCCTGATATACGGTTTATTATTCAAGTAAGGGTAAAAAATGTATCTGATTAGAAGGCTACTCGAGTACTGAGTATCATCTGATCTAATATTTTTAAAATGATGACATCAAACAGACAAACAATAAGAAGTTATGGGCAAATATTGGTATTTTAAAGACTAAAGGGGAAAATGTAAACAAATAAATAACATAATTACAAAATAACACATTTTAGACAAAATTTAGACACAAACTGAGGACAATATTTCCTGAGCAAAAAACCTGATCGGTGCATCCCTAGTTTCCAGTTCTCCTGCACTGGTGCTCAATACGCCCAGTGGCTGGCTGGACCCTGCACCTAGTGCTGCCGATGGAACTACAGGTGTTATCCAGAGAAAAGTTACCCTGACTGCTCTGTCACGTGAGCACGGTTCACCGCTGCATATTGAGGGAGTCAACAACTTGAAGTAAGAGCAACAATGCTACTTTTAAGTATATTCACAATATAAACTATTTAATCGGTGTACTTCCTTAAAAAATAAAAGTGAAACATAAGGGACAATTTGGATGTGTTTTCTCCTTATTTTAATGCTTTTTTGACCCCCCCCCCCCCACACACACACACACACACATTTTTTTCCTTCTTATTTTAACGCTTTGCTAAAAATTATTTATTTTTTTATTCTTATTTAAATGCTTTTCTGAAAAGTATCACATTGGGGCTCGATATCAGCAGATTCTCAAAATCAAAAGACTCGGAATCAGATCAGGAGCAAAGAAGCGTGATCGGAACATCCCTACCTTCAATGCCAGACAAATAAATATTTAAGAATTAACAATTTTGCAAGATATATTACAGGGCTGGACAATATTAAAAAAAAGCTTACAGATAAAAAATAAATCATATTGATCAATATCAATTACTATTGAAAATTATATGAAAAATGTCAAAAGTATATTTGAAGTGCAGCCCCGGCCATCTTAGGCAATTACTTTGAAACAAAGTTGGTTGCATTACCAGACTTGTTTGTATTAATTCTGTTGCAAACCACCGTTGTTTGTTTTTTGTCAGATTTGTAGGAATGAAAATATTGTCACACTGGTGAAGTATTGTAACCTTTTTTCAGGACAGTGTCTTCCACCTCTCTTTGCTGCAGCATCTGGTTTAAGTCACATAGCTCTGTTTAGGTTTGAGAGGGGAGGGCTTGTTGACGGAGCAGGCCTGATTCTGTGTTTTTGATTGGTTGGGTTTAAGTAATGACTCTAGTATGAAGCGAAACAATGAGCTATAATGGAAAAACAAAACTTTTATTGAAGTTTTTATTGATCAATTTTTTCCTATTTAACCACACATCCGTTGATCCATATATCATTATTGAATTATTGTCCAGCCCTAATATATAGTATTTTTCAACCTTTGCACAAGAAAAAGAGTAGGACTGAAAAAGAAAGTCAAGAATGGAAGGAACTTGTAGATTTCTTCTCTGTAGTGTTTGATAATACTGAATCACTTCAAAGAGTTTAGAGGAACTTTGGCACAGAAGGGGAAAGAGCAAAAGCCCAAATTGGATTAGTGATGGGATTCCTTTAGGGAACCATTTCCAAGTATAATATGGAGACATTCACAGATGCCACTTTAAACTTTACTTTACAAAAGAAGCCTTGTGTTAACTTTGTCCAGAGGCAGCATCATCATCTCTGAGCTCTGAGGCATCTGGGAAATGTGTCAGAAGAATCAATTTTTTTGGTCTCTCAAGGAAGAAACGGACCCCGAAGATAAAAAGAACCATCCAAATTATTCTCAGCAACAAGTCCAAACACGTGCTCCATAAGGAGATGTGTTATTGCCTTTGGTTAGACTCATTTACACTTCTGTAATGCAGCAGAAAAGTACATTAAAGTTTTAAGCTGCACATGACGCCTCTCAGAGGTGTTTTCATGGAGCTTTCGTGCATTTTTCAACAAGACTAAACATTGCATTCATTCTGTCTGCAATTTGAAGGTCAAAGAAAGAATAAAGCACTCTCCATTACAATGCAATGGTCTTAATGAATTTCAAGGAAGCAGCTTAAAAATACCTTTCATAGAACATCTTACTATATAACCAAACACGGGACAGACTGGCTACATAAATAAAACGATATGCTTGTTACGATCCCTGAGTTCCCCAGCGCCCGGCTTCTACTCCGCTCCTAGACCAGGTTGGGGTCGTAACAATGCTGATATAAAAACCACTAACAACCTGCTCTGTGGACATTTTGGTACAAGAGCAAAAGCTTCACAGCAAAAAATTCAGGGCTGCACAAAAAAACAACAGGAAGAAATATTAAAAACTATAATGTCCAGGTTTTATTTCTTGAGAGAAAATCTCAGAATGATGGAGTAGCATTTTCCCACCAACCAGCTCTGATCTCTGAGATAACAACCATCAATAAACATATAAAACGTAGTGTTTCTGTGTCTCTGAAACAGTCAGTATACAACAAAAACAGCTGATTCTTTTGGACACATAACTATGTTTTCTGACATCTCTGACATTTTTAGATTTCTTATTTTAGCAGCTGGATACAATCTGTAACCTGTGAGTTTTCCCAGCATCATTGAGCAAAACTGGTCAACTTAATAGCAGAACATCAAAGGCTCACTGAGCTCCGTAATTCACTTCTTTTATACTCCATTTCCCATCTCCTCATGTCTGTCTACCTCCTTTGTGTGGGAATTATTCAATTAATCAGATTATTCTCTTGTGACCAGAAGCTGTGTTTTGTTTTTCAAGGAAGTAGGCGATTACTGAGAAACCCTGACACTGACTTTTATCAACTTGGGAGCATATGGAAAACAAAATCTCAGATTAAACTGTTACTCACCACAACAGCCGTGAAACTTTCAAAAACTCCCCCAAAAGTTTGTTCTTCACTCCCGCGGGTTTTTCTTATTCCTGCAAGGCAACAATTAGAAACTAGAGCAAAAACAACAAAAAATCTGGACATGAATGTGAGAAATATAGTGATCTTGATACTAACTTTTTTCTTTAAATTATACGTTTTTATGGCCTGATTGTTTATAACTAGTCAGCGACCTACACTGCTACATTTGAACCAATCATTTAGGACGATATTTTGAAGCGGATAAACAGATAGACATAAGGAGGTATGATGGCCACATCCATGTCCACACAACGGTGAACGTTAGTACACTCTTGCACTTTTATGATTGCAGTTTGTATGTTTATATTTCTTGAGCTTTATTGTTTATATGGCTTAAATGCATTAGTTCTAAGTGTAAGCGCGCACATTTAGTTAACTGCTGTATTTTATGCCTTTCATTTGTTCAATTTAAGTTGATTTGTTGTCTCTTACCGGTGCTGAGAGGTTCTCCACTTCCTGCTTCCTGAGATGGGACAGGCAAACAGGGTTGAAGGGGTTCTGTCAGCTAAATACAGGAGGAGCTGATGGGGCCAAACCAATAGCTCCCTGAAGAGGGGACTGAAGAATTTCCTTTAGTTTATTATTTTGTCATTTGTTAATTAATTTAAGTTTGAAGTTAAATAGTTAGGTTTATGGTTTAGGGTGTTTAGGTTTATTAACAATCTGACTGTACTGATTTGTGGTTTTAGTTTTAGTTAGTAAATGTTTGTCTAGTAATCCCTATTGTTCATATGGTCTGATCAGCCAGTGTGTATATATACCCTCTCTCCTCGCTCTGACTCACACTCCTGCACAGTAGGTGGCGGTAATGCACCTTAAGTTGGTTGCCACCCGCCATTTAACCGGAAAGGAAGAAGAAGAAGAAGAAGAAGAAGAAGTAGTAGTATATACGATATATACCCTTGTGTGTCTTTGTTTGAGAGCTCGGTTATGGTTTCAGCCAGTCAGTATGCTAAGTTAGAAGTTTATTGAGTTTCAGTTAGTTTGTTTGACCTCTTTTATGAGCTCGAGCTGTTTTTGTGAGAATATTTTAAAACAAAAAGGAAATTAAAGAGTCTCTATTTTTGGAAATTGCCTGTGTTCCTCCACTCATTTGGCTTGATCCCTCACAGGAGGGAACAAATTTTACTTTTGGGTTCAAACACTTTGAGCTGGACTCAGTCTTAGGTGGATGAGTTGGAAAAGAGCATTAAATGACAATTTCCTTGCACAAATGAGATTATAGTCATTATTCTCAAACAGTTTTGAATATTCTGCTTTTATTTTAGAATATTCCTAACAGTTTAAGTAACTTTTTAACTAGAGATGATCAAAAATGGTCCAGACGAAAACAATAAAAGGAAACTGCCCTTTAGCCAACCGCCGAATCAGAGAGAGGGTGCTTGTTGCAAAACTACAAAGGCGGAGCTGCACCAGAGTCAGCCCCGCTCATTCGCGCAAACTCAGCCTAGCCCACTGACTTCTTCTGTTTTTGTTTTTTAACTTTATCGCTAACTAACCTGACCGACATGAATTATGGCTGTTACTAGTTTACAGTTAATGCTATGTTTTATGCTCCAATTAAACAAGATAAATATAACTTGCTACATGACCAAGCCTGAATATATCCCGAAACGAAAGGTTTCTTTTAGCAAATATCAGCCCACAACCGCTCCAACAAAAGCGGCCTACAATAGCATTTAAGGCTTATTGTTGCGTGGGTTCTGGTAGTCAAGTAGCATGATCGTTTGACTTGAGTTTTGCTTTCCCCTCTGCTGATGCTGGTTCGACTCTCGGTGGGCTCAGTCAAATACCCCTGATTGCAGTACGCAGATCAGGGCGGCGCACAACGTGGCACAATGTTGGTGCAGGCGCAGTGTTGAAAGCACCCATGTAGAGGCCGGCCGCCATTTTAGATAGGTCTCCTTTGCCCCCAGTGCATTCATTTCTACAGTAGAACAAGCTCACACAACTAAAAAACACATTTTATCAATGTTTTTCACAAAATCAGATACGGTATGCATAATTAAAATATAAATATAATTAAACTAAATAAATTAAAATGTAAAATTCTATCATTTGCTCATTCTGCATTGACTATGGAGAGTGAGGAGACCCATCTGATATGGCGGAGATGCTCTTGTCATGTGCCGGGGTGAGTGCTCTCATTTTTGTTCCATCTTTGAGCTGCTGTGTTTCAGGAGAGGGAGGCTGCAGCTGCAGCTCATTAACAATCAGCGGGTCCAGCTATAAGAGGAGGAGGAGAACATATCTCGATGCCGGATGATTAACTACAACTTGGTAGTTCCAGCCCTTTGTGTCTCCTGGTTAAACTCTAGTGATTTTTGGAATTTTTGAGTCTCTGTGGATTAACCCTGCTTACCTGTTCCTAGGATTTTTGGATCGTTGTGGACCTTACCTTGACTCCTCAGGATACTCTTTGGACTTCTGAAGCTCCTCTGGTTCTCCTGTCTCTAAAAGTTCTTTGAATTTGGTCGTTCCTAAACAGCATTTTAGTTGAAACTCTGCTCACAAATGGACTCACACTGGCTAAATAAACAAATAAATAAAAAAAAAACACATTGGTCATTATATTTTAAACGGTATACCAATAAATTGTTGTAAACATAGTACTGGCAAGTGTAGCTAGAAAGGAAGAAAAAAGTTAATGCTGCAACTGGAAGACGAACCTGCACAAAACTGCATGCCAGTCTGACTCCATAACCACCTCACCACTACATCGAGAAACAAGCAAGTGGCGTCACATGTAATTCTGCCATCCAGTGTGTCTTTGTAGATGGGATGTATGGTTTTTCAGGTGGTGTTTTTGGCGGTGTCTCAGTTGTATGGAAGCATATGTGGAAATGAATTTTTTTCCACATATGCTTCCATACACTTGAAGTCATTTCAGAATTTTTTTTTCAGAATATTCAGATATGAGAACCAAGACCAGACCCGCTTCAGGGGGAGGGGACCAAACTGAAGCTGAGATGGGAGGAAAATGCGTGAATGAGGCCAAAAATGGCTTTGGCGTATTTCTTATGAGGAAATGACAATATAACATGGTAAAAAGTTCCAAAAGTTAGATTTTTAATTATATAGAACCTTTACAAAACCTGTTCAATTTACCTCTCAACTCCGTCCTCAATCTTGCATTTTAGATGATATTATCTATAACACCCTGTTTGGTTCCAGAATGCTATCAAGTCTGACAACTGGAAGGAATTGGACTGACTCTGATGGAATGGGCGGGACTGACTCTGATGGAATGGGCGGGACTGACTCTGATGGAATGGGCGGGACTGACTCTGATGGAATGGGCGGGACTGACTCTGATGGAATGGGCGGGACTGACTCTGATGGAAAGGAATCCTTCGTGTTGCCCCCCCTTAACACAAATCTTATGAATATTAGAAATTAATATCGTCCAGTATTTTTAAAAAGAGTAATATGTTTGAGAGGGGATGTGTTAATGCGGCCATCTTGCGCAGTTAGCTGGAGTCTCTTTCCGGTTTACGCACAAAACAGGTAAAAACCCGCTGTGATGGAAAATAACTTTTCAAATGCATCTTTCCCTTCTATTTTTGACAAAAATACTTAAAATACACACATTTTTGTATTTCGAGGGTTTAAAACTGTCAACAATTATAAATGTTTATGAGCACAAAGGTGCCACAAAACATCTGAAAATCATCACAAACTACACATTTCTATCAAATAAAATACTGAATAAATTACTCCGTCAAATTTACACTGTACCAAATGAACAAATATCTGACTTTTTTCAACTACATACAAAACCAAGGTTTTCCATGTCTATGTTTAGGTTCTAATTCAGGTCAACGTACAAATAAACACACACACACACTCACACACTCACTCACACACTCACTCACACACACTCTCACTCACACACACTCTCACACACACACTCTCTCACACACACTCTCACTCACACACACTCTCTCACTCTCACTCACTCTCACTCACACTCTCACTCACTCTCACTCACTCTCACTCACACTCTCACTCACACTCTCACTCACTCTCACTCACTCTCACTCACACTCTCACTCACTCTCACTCACTCTCACTCACACACACTCTCTCACTCTCACTCACTCTCACTCACACTCTCACTCACTCTCACTCACTCTCACTCACTCACTCACTCACTCACTCACTCACTCACTCACTCACTCACTCACTCACTCACACACTCACTCACTCACTCACACACACACACACACACACACACACACACACACACACACACACACACACACACACACACACACACACACACACACACACACACACACACACACACACTGTCATGGTTCTGCCTTCTCTCTGCTTCTGCTGCTATTTTCCCTTCATTGTTTGCAGGTGAGTGTGTTGGGGAGCAGCAGCAGCAGCAGCAGCTGCACCTAATTACCATCAGCCTGGCCAGAGGATTTAAGGAGCGGTGCTGCCACACCTCAACGCCGGTTGATACTCTACTGTTGGGTAGATCTAGCCATGTCCTTATCTGTGCCTTGACTTTAAGAACTTGTTTACCTTAACTAACCCAGCTCTGCATTCTTGTCTGTACCAGCCCTGGATTCCCTCCACCTGCCTGAGGTGTGATTTTTATCACAGCGTCGTTCAGCTTCCCTGGCCTCCTGCTCTCCACCGCTCACCTGCCTTCCTGGATCCAGCATCACCTCCAGCGACCATCTCCTCCCTGCATCAACCTGACTTGCCTCTCCCTCCTGCCCCTCGTCCTGCTCAACTCAGTAAGCCTGTTCCTCTCATGATTATTCATCTCCTGGTTCTCAGTTTCTAATCACACTCACCGTTGTTCTTCTTAGAGTCGGAGTTGCCTCGTTTCCTGTCCCGTTTGGATCAGCGCCCTCAGTTTTCGCCTTGTTTTCTTAATAAAATAAAGATTTTATTATCATCTCTTACCTTATCCCTGAGTGATTCTTCATGTGGGTTAAGAAATTACCACCCATCATGACACACACACATCCTGTAATATAAACGGAGTCAAATCTGTTTTGGTTATTTGAAAAATGGTTTTTGTATTAACTATTGTGATTAAACACTGTTTAGTAAACTATAAATCGATTAAAATGTGTATTTCTGGTTTTTGGCTAAAATAATATTGCCAAACCCCATTAGGCATACAAAAAAATCGATACATTTTTGGTAATTGATTTTTCTTGTTTTTTCTAGCTTCAGCTGTCCACATCTAGACCAAAATTAAACTATAGATATGGAAAATCTTTGATCAACTCAGAATTTCTCACTGAAATGTCCTGTTCAGTGAAATAAACTTTATTTTTTCAACAGATTTCTGGAAAACCTGACTTATATAGATTAGTAGCACATATCAAACAGAATCAGAAAATAACTTATCAAACTCCCGTTCATTTCTTTTGGCAGTTGGGCAGCCATGGACTGAAATGAGTGCGACAAAGGGCAAACATGCCCCGTTTCTTTTCAATCTGAAACCTAAAGATCATTAAAGTTTGCCGGAAACAGCTGTTACCCAAAGTGTTACACACACACACACGCACGCACGAGTTTTACTCAGCTTGATCTTTATGATCTTCATATCTAACCTTTCAAGGACATTTTAGGTCTTCCCAAATCATTGCTGGCATAAAGGTTTACCCTTTGTCCCACTCTGATCCTGTCTTCAGCATCCTTTTGCGGCCCTTGCCACAATAAAAACCCTGCTTCTTCACCCTTTTCAGCCTCTTAAATTAGTCTGAGCACCGTATCTCACTTTTACCATCAGTCACCAGCAGAGTTGCCGTTGTGGATCCTGCAGACCGGACACTCCACTTTCCACCTCAGGCAGCAAAACTAATTAATGTCTGACAGTTACCACAGAGCTGCGTTTCAACTTTGTAAGCTCACTTTTTTTTCCGTCTTCCCTTGACCACAAAACAATCATGCTTGTTGACCTGTGTCAGCCCAGGTCAGACGGTAGAGAGTTGCTGCAGGATCCCTCAACGCCGCGGAGATTCATGGGTCTCCAGTCTGTCCAAATCAGATTGTGTTTGTTCTCGTTTGTGCCCACAAAAAGGCCCTGTGGAGGCCCTGATGTGGTTCATCTTCACCCCAAGGGCAGCTTTTGCATTCATTAACACACACACACACACACACACAGGAATGTAAGGATCCAAGCAGTGTTTGTGGGAAATTCTCAAACTGAGAAGTGACCAGATAGCCTAGTGAACTAGACCAAATTCTTGCTTTGCAAAGTTTGTCTGGCTTGCCAAGCTAGTGACCAGACACAGGTGGTGGCAGTGTTGATTTTCTTCAACAGCATGAGTTTGTTCTATTTGATTATAAAAGCTGCTTTCTTGTTCCCTGGGGAAACATTTGGCTCTCTGGTGTGTAGAAAACCCACATTTTCATATCTGACTCTAGACACAACAGGGAGGAGACAATACGAGAACATGTTTGTGTCCGCACATTATTGAACTGTCCCTTTTGAGGTAATTTTTTTGGTTTTCATTATTTATTCCAATGGATTTAACCCTTTATAGACTGTCATCATCACACTTCTGGATCATATTAACACCTTCATCTGAAACACACCATCATCAGCCCTTTAAAGCAGGAATCCAGAGTTTTACCCCTTGTATGAATTATGTGTGATTTGTTTTAGAAATCCAGTCTTACCTTGCATTGTGATATAATGAAGGCGATACATCACTGTTTCTTTTGCAGAGTCCACCCACATCCCATACAGCCACATGTAATTTGAAATGAGCGCTGCTCAGCATTAGCCAATAGCGTCAGACATCTGCTTACATACAGATGTCAATCACAGACATGGACGTAATTTTGGGGGGGACAGGGGGGACATGTCCCCCCCACTTTCTCCAAAGTCAAGTTTTCACCCCTGCACTTTTTACCAATACTTTATATTAAATTGGCACTGGTTGAGCTCTAGGACCAAGCAGAAAACAACCATTTGTGTTGAAGCCTGTTTCCCATTAGAACATACTGTAAAGACCCCCCCCCCCCCCCCCCCCCCCCACACACACGTGTCCCCCCCACTTCTAAAGTGAAAATTACGTCCATGATCACAGAGCACGCACATGGGTCCCAAACCTACTGAGACTGATGCAGAGTTGGTAAAATTTCCTGGGGACAGGTCTTTAAAAAATGAATGTGTGTGTGTGTGTGTGTATAACCCACATAACGTGAGAATAATAAATGTAAAGCAGTGTTTTAGCCCTGTTAGCCAGCTGGGTGTGCGTTCAAGAACAAGAGTTGCTTTGTTGCCATGGAAGCACTTGAGGTGCAATAATTTTTTCTGCCTCCAGATGGTGGCCTCTTGCAGTAAACTCCAGATTTTTTTTATTTTATTTTTTTTATTATCTTTATTTCATTCAATAAAAAAATAACACAACAGATACTAAACAATATTCAAAAAACACAATGTATATTTGAATGAAAGGGAGCAGATAGAAGAACAATCTTATTATTTCTGCCCCCTTTTTAAACTTAAATATCAATTTATATTTGTGCAGTCCCTCATCAATTCTTTCAGTCCCGTAACTGTTCACATTTGCTAATTATTATGTCCACATCAATTGTCCGTTGTCATATCCACTCAACACACGTGATTTAATGTGTAGACTGAACACTTTTAGAGTTCTTGACTCTTTCCATTCTCTGTCCAGGCAATTCCACAACTTCACACCATTCACAGATATGCTCATTTCCTTCATTCTTGTTCTAAATTTAGGTTTTTTGAAGATTTCAAATCCCTTCAACGAATAACTGCTATCTCTCTTTTCAAATATATGCTGAATATTCTTTGGCAATGTATCTTTATTTGCTTTATACATTATATGCAATATTCTCCAGTTGACCAAATCATGAAATTTAATTACTTTATATTTTATAAATAATGGGTTAGATGGAGCTGTACTATGAGTGTTGTCTATAATTCTCATTGCTCTTTTCTGCAAAACAAACAAAGGTTGTGTATACGTTCTATATGCAGTTCCCCAGATTTCTACACAATAATTTAAGTATGGCAGAATCAGTGCACTGTATAGTAATAACAATCCTTCACTATTAAGTAGAAACTTTATGCTATATAATACTGCAATGGCTTTGGCCATTTTACCTTTTATATAGCCTATATGTGATTTCCAGCTTAGAGCTTCATCAATCATTACTCCCAAAAATTTGATTTCTTTTACCCTTTGAATTTCCATGTTATCTATTTCTAATATTACGTCTATATTTTCTTTGTCATTAAATAGAATGAAATTAGTTTTTTTAAGATTAAGTGTTAATTTATTTACATCAAACCAGTTTTTAACTTTTATCAGTTCAATATTTATCACATTAGTTACTTCATTTGTATCAGACCCTGAATAAAACAATGTTGTATCATCTGCAAACAAAACAGAACCTAGTTTGTCAGACACATTTACCAAATCATTGATATACAGGTTGAACAATTTTGGTCCAAGGACCGACCCTTGTGGCACTCCATAAGCAATATTTCGTAGCTCTGATGTAATGCCATTTATCTGAACATATTGCTTTCTATTATCTAAATAACTTCTAACCCATTGATGAGCAACCCCTCGTATTCCATACTGATATAATTTTTGCAGTAACCTTGAATGATCGATAACGTCAAAAGCTTTCTTTAAGTCAATAAAAACACTAATAAAGTATTCTCTATTGTCTATCGCTTCAGATATTTTCTCTGTTAAATCCATTATTGCCATTGTTGTTGAATGTTGGGTCCTGAATCCATACTGTTCATTATGTAAAATCATATTTTTTTCAATAAATTTATCCAACCGTGATGCAAAGACTTTTTCAAGTATTTTGGAAAACTGTGGAAGTAGTGACACTGGCCTATAATTTGTGAAATTATGTTTATCACCATTCTTAAACAGTGGAACCACTTTTGCTATTTTCATAGCATCAGGGAAGACTCCAGTAGAAAGTGACAAATTACATATATAAGTAAAAGGATCAATAACAGATTCTATTATGGTCTTTACAGTCATCATGTCCAAATCCTCACAATCAGTTGATCGCTTATTTCCACAGTTTTTTACAATTTCTCGTATTTCCTCTTTTTCTACTTTGCCAAGGAAAATACTACTGACATTATTTACTACTGTATTCAAATTGTCTTCAATTAAAGTGTCATGACCCATCAAACTCCTCCCTACATTTACAAAAAAATCATTGAATTCATTAGAGATTTCTTTTACATCATAAATGTCTACATTGTCCTTGACAAAGTAATTTGGTACCTTAGATCTAGTTTTATTTCTGTTCGTCACACTATTTATTATTCCCCATGTAGCCTTTGTATTAGCCTTATTCTTTTCCAATAATTCGCCATAATAATCTTTTTTCCTTTTCCTAATTATTGCTATTAATTTATTTTTATATTTTTTATATCGGTCTTCTGCTACTCTTGTCTGTGATTTTAAAAAATTCCTATACAGCTGGTTTTTTTTGCACATGCATTTCTTATTCCTTTAGTCATCCATGGTTGATCTACCCTTTTACCACTACTTTTGAATAATTTACAATTATTATTATATAATTTCATCAATTTTTTCATGAAGGACTTATATGCAATGTTGACATCCCTTACATATACTTCCTCCCAATTCTGCATTTCAAGATCCTTCTTTAGCGCTTCCCATGCTCTAAATGATCTATCTCGTTTGTAATTTAACGAGGTTTCTTGCTTTATCAATTGTTTATTTTTCAGTACTGCAAAGACAGGCAGATGATCACTAATATCGGCTATCAATACCCCACTCCTCAATACATCATCTTTTTTATTTGTAAATATATTATCAATTATAGTAGCACTATGTGCTGTGATCCTGGTTGGTTTGGTGATTAACGGAAATAATCCTAAACTGTACATAGAATTGATGAAATCATTTGTTTTCTGTCCAGCAGGCTGCTCTATATTAATATTAAAGTCTCCACACAAGAGCAAGGTTTTGTTCTTTATGATTATTTCAGTGAATTCTTAATACACCACCAGGTGCTCTATAAACACAACCAACCAGATATTTTTTGATGTATTATTATTAATTTCCACAGTTATTACTTCCATGACCCCATCCTCAATCATTGTCATGTCTTCAACTAATTTACATTTCAAATCTGTTCTAACAAACAAAGCTACCCCACCTCCTCTTTTGTATGTTCTATTAGCAAAAAAAATTCATATCCCTCTATATGAACTTCATCCGTCATGTCGTTCCTGAGCCATGTCTCTGTTATTGCAATCACACTTCATTTATTTTCGAGTTTACTGAAATAATCTTGTATTATTTGTAATTTACCAAACAAACTTCTACTGTTGATGTGGATAATTGATAGCCTATTTCCTGTGATTATCTCACTGTTCAATTTTTCATCTTCATAATAATCACAATTTACGTTTAAATCAAAAAAGCTTTCATCTATCTTATTATCAATGTCATATATTTTTTCCTCTGTGTCCATGTAAACTAATTTATTTCCTCATTTTTTACTATTCAGTAGCCCTACTGGTAGCCTGCAAGTTCTTCATAATTTTTATTTTCTTTAATTTATCAGTATTTCTTATCCATATTATTCACTTGTATCTTTCTAGTTCTGCCATTTCTTTGATAACCAAAATCTTTGCCTGCTCTGGAGACCCGTTCAATTTAATGAACACTTTGCAGTTTGAGGTCCATGTTGATTGTATTTTTTTCTGCTTTCTCAGAAGTCTTGCTTGCCTTGCTATGTCTGCATATTTCTTAATCAGGTGTTCATTTATATATACATTTGTTCCCTTCAGCTTTCTTCCTTGTTTAAGCAATTCTTTCTTTTGTTTTCTGTTCACCAATCTGATAATGATTGCAGGTTTCTGATTTTTGTTCTTACTTGGAAGAGTATGGCACCCCTCTATATCCTTGCTATCTATGTTTATCCCTTTGCTGCCAAGAAAGTCTATTACCTGTTTCTCTAAGCTGTTTAATTCATGCTCTGGTGGATCTCTACTTTCTGCTGCTGTTACCCTAGCATAAGTCCTGTGCATTGTTTCAAGTCCAGTCACTATTACATCATTTATTCTAGAGTATTGTTCCAGCTCAGACACTCGAATTTCCAGCATAGCAATTCTTTTGTCCTTTTCTTCATTTTGTCTTCTCAAGTCTTTGATCTCTTCTACTAATTCCAATATTGCTTTCTGCTGCTTCGAGATTGTTGACATTTCTTCTGACATGAAGTTTAGTGATCTCTTTATGTCTTCCAATTCCTCCTCAGTCACGTTATTATTAATTTTTGGAGGCATCCTTGTTCACTCACCCCGTTTGTTGATAGTGGGCCCGTCACTTTGAGGTTTAGAGGTGAAGCCGGCCCTGGTCTGGCGGTTTGCTCCGCCAGCTGAATGGTTGTAGCGGGTAGCTCAGCCTGGTAGCTTTCCTGGATGGTTGTTGCAGGTAGCTCAGCCTGGTAGCTTGCCTGGATGACTGTAGCAGGTAGCTCAGCCTGGTAGCTTTCCTGGATGGTTGTTGCAGGTAGCTCAGCCTGGTAGCTTTCCTGGATGGTTGTTGCAGGTAGCTCAGCCTGGTAGCTTTCCTGGATGGTTGTTGCAGGTAGCTCAGCCTGGTAGCTTTCCTGGATGGTTGTTGCAGGTAGCTCAGCCTGGTAGCTTGCCTGGATGACTGTAGCAGGCAGCTCAGCCTGGTAGCTTTCCTGGATGACTGTAGCAGGCAGCTCAGCCTGGTAGCTTGCCTGGATGACTGTAGCAGGCAGCTCAGCCTGGTAGCTTTCCTGGATGATTGTAGCAGGTAGCTCAGCCTGGTAGCTTGCCTGGATTTCTGCTGTAAAGTTTCAAACATGAAAACAGTAATAAAAATAATAATTTTGAAACAAATTTAAACTATTTATTGGCTACATCTAATATAGAATCTATATAATAATCAGTTTCACTTCATTTTGATAAAACAGCAAAACAAGAAATAAAACATGTCCTTGCCACCTGTAGATCCTCCACCAGAGGGTAGTAAACATAAAGGACGGGATCAAAAAGCTGTCTTCACTTTTCAAATAAAAGTCTTGTGGAAATTATTGCTTCAGTAAAAATAAACAACTAACATGGTGAAACGTAACTATAAACCTTAAATCTGTCTGAGTTCAAACTAGAGAAGGGATCTGCTGTTGTGTTTGTAGTT
Organism: Nothobranchius furzeri; assembly: GCF_043380555.1. NCBI lineage: Eukaryota > Metazoa > Chordata > Actinopteri > Cyprinodontiformes > Nothobranchiidae > Nothobranchius > Nothobranchius furzeri. The sequence goes on from NC_091751.1 coordinate 38,978,101, forward strand.
CTGTGCTGCTGCAAACGTACAGCATGTGCTCGAGGCTAAAATGTGTTTGAAACTTTGCTTATTTGCATCAAACATAAAGTAAAACTGAAGACTATGGGGATGTTGCTGAGAGGAAACACTGGAGATCAACAAAGCTGGGAGAATCCAACCTCGGGGTCTACACTAATATCAAAGTTTCCAAAGTGCAATAAAACACAAACATTTCATATCACATCCAAAAACCTTTAATCTGCCACTGTAACAACCTCTACTCTTCTGGGTTCAGGTTTTCCAGCAGATTTTTAAAGCTGACAGCAATCAGAGCAGATCGAGGTCAGTCATTGATGTTAGTTGAGAGGATCTCGTTTTAGTCTTTCTCAGGTGCTGAAAGGAGCCGAGCTCAGGGCCAGGAAGATCAGTCAATTCCCTCAACTAAACTGAAATAATATTTCTTTATGGACCCATTTTTGTCTACAGATGTCTTGAGGCATGAAAAAGCTTTTATTTGAGCTGTAGCCACAAAGAAGAGTTTGTTCTGAGCTGAGTTGTATTATTAAAAGTTCTAGGATGAATTTTTGACCGACTTGTTGAAACACAAACGATCTACAGTGAGCTGAACCGTAAAACCAGCTGTCAGCGAGCACAAACAGGAAAAGGACACAGCGACATGACCAGATTCAGGTCAGGTTAAAGCACAAGATTCAGGTTTTCTAAAAGTCAAGTAAAATGGAGAGAATCATGCAGCGGAAACATCAGGAGGGATTCTGGTTTTTGATGCAGAAAGAGTAGGAAGATGGATGAAGATTCACTGGGGAGCTTGCACGAGGAAAGGATTGCCCTTCCTCACTTTGACAGCCTTCTGCTTTTCTGTGAGTTTTATTTTATCTGTGACATTTTTTCTTTTTTATACCAAAACTTTCTTTTCTCTTTCTATTTTGTTAAAATTCATGAGACATCAAGGTGAAAAACTTATCCTGAATCATCCTGATCCATTCACCATGATGGCCAAGTGGTTAAGTGCCTCTCATGGGCATGTGTCCTTATGTTTTCAAATACTAGTCCTTGTAAAAAAAGACCTAACTTGATCTTTAATTCAGAGTTCTTATTTCTAAATAATCTTCAAATCCAGCTCAGCTAAATATTCTCAGAAATGAGCTCCTTACACTCAGCAGGAAAAAGGAAGGCAGTGGCCTGTTTTCCAGAAATCCCAGAGGGCTGGTATGCAAGAATGTTTTAGTTGTTTCCCTAACCCACTACCCTTGATTCACCTATTCAGCAGCTAATTGGGCTCTGCAGAAGACTGTTTATCACCTGCTGATTAAAATCAGGTGTGTTGAAGCAGGAACAACAGTAAAACATGCTGGATACCGGCCCGTGGGGAAGGGAGTTGGGGATCACCGCTGTATTCCTTTTCAAGTAAAATTTCAAGCGTCTTTTCTGACTTTGTTACTTAGATTTTGTGGCTTTATGACAGTGCTAGTTTAATCTGTAATTCTACTTTTAATCTCAAGTAAAAATATGAATTATCCTTATTTCTACTTAATCATTAAATCTGTGGTGAAATCTAGTGTAACAGATAGAACAACAATAACAAACACATTGCACATTTGTGGTAGAAAATGGCCTCAAAAAATTCATCTACACACCACAAGCAACATTTTAGCTCAAATGCATTTATTTCAGAGTTTCTTCCGGTGACTGTGAATGTCCACCTTTGCCCTGATGACAAAGGTGGACATTGGACCACCTCAATTCCCTAAATCCAGCCCCTCTTGGCCATCCAGGTCAGAATCAAGTTGAAGATGGGTCACTCGTCTATCACAGGGTCAACAGAGAATTAAAAAGGGAGCAGCAAACAGATCTAAGTTTAAATCTTTCTTTCTAGAGCCAGATATCAGAATCTGAGTGTTCATGTAGGATCAAATCCCACCTCTGGCAGAAGTGTCTTTTGTACGTTCGTTCTGTGTAATCCATCAAATTCCATTGCTTGGTTCTTTTCTGCACACAGCGTAGTAAAAATTTGTTTTTACATTTTAAGCAATGGGTTTAAAAGGTAAAACAAATATTTGCTACACTGTGTTTAGAAAAGAACCAAACAATGGAAGAATCGGAAGTGATTCAAGGAGTTAAAGTCACCTTTTTATTACCCATTAAAGGCACTTTTCTTTGAAAAATTACTTGAAATTAGATGTGTATTTCATACATCTCAGGGTTTTCTGATGGACAATAGAATTGGCTCAAGATGCAAACTGATTAAATGGAAATCTATGACATTTGTGATTTGGTACTAAAAGGATTGGATGGAAATTTTAAATCCCAAATTTATGGGTAGTATTTGGGGACATTTTTACACAGAGAACAGAGAACTGTATGGCTGCATGTGTTTTCCAGAGACCAGCGGCATCCGGGCTCATCAGGAGGATTCAGCTCAGCTGTGCTCCTCAGCAGCCTGGAAGAGAGGAGGAGGAGGGGCAGTGTCCGGCTGATCACTAGACCTGGGTGATCATGGCTCCTACCCTTCACTCCCCAGGCCGGCAGCCGTGACACCCCCACACATAAACGAAAGAAAAAGGTTAAAAGTTAGTACAGGACACACTAGTAACTTTTAAAACTTTTTCTTTAAAAGCGAGGATCACATCAAAACAAGAGAGACCCCCGATAAAACAATAAAAACAGGCTATCTACTCCCTACTCTTCATGCAATTTGCAGGCGGGCAGATTAAGCACATGTGCTGTTGCACATTCTGACCAGCAAAGGGAGGGGGTTTAGCCCCTGCCCTTCCTGGGGTGCTCCCGAGATGGTGGAGTAAACCACCAACGCTAACCCGCTAGGTGCAACACCTGAGCCTGCCTGTGGGGGTCATCTCTGGATCCACGTCTTTTATCCTCCTCTCCTTGGGCTGGACCAGGCTCGAAGCTTCTGAGAGCCCATCCAGCAGTGGATCCTCCAGTGGGAGCTGGGCCTCCAGAAGCACCCGCCAGTCATCCACGAAGCCATCTGTTGTTTAAAACCTTGAAACAAATAAAACACCATTAAATACCACCACCAGGGATTGTACATTCCTTCACGGTCTGTTGTTAAAAAATTCCCTGACGAGCCCCCATTTGTTACGTCCCCGACATGAGATGGTAAAATGTGAAGGATGGGGATAACATACAAACTGGCGGAGGAGTTTAAAATGGGTTTATTTGTACAAAAAGGTATTAAAAACACAAGCAAAAAGATGGCGAGCATTATTAAGATAATGCTAAACAAAAATACTCTCAAAAAGTCTAACATTAAAAGAGCAGTTACCAACATTAAAAACACCTGGTTAAAACTTATTAAAAGTTTCACCAAAACAGAAGGTGTTTCTAAATCCACAAAGTTGATAAAAGTTCTAAAACAATTCATTGACATAAAACACCTGGTTAAAACTTATGTTTAAAGTTTTACCGGAACAGAAGGTGTTTTAAAAACGAAGTCAATAAAATTGCAACAAACGAAGTTAACCTTAAAAACCAACGAACACAAGATCCCACATGATCACTCAAGAGTTTCAACTATAAAAGTTAAACTTATCAAAACGAAGGCTCGAACGAACGAACGGACGGACGGACGGACGGACGGACGGACGGACGGACGGACGGACGAACGAACGAACGAACGAACGAACGAACGAACGAACGGGTTAAAATAAAACAAATCATGGAGAACAGCAGAACCCCTGCACTGCTGTCTCCCAGACTGCCGAAGGCACAGCCTTTTTATCCTAGGTGTGGCTCATCAGGAGGATTCAGCTCAGCTGTGCTCCTCAGCAGCCTGGAAGAGAGGAGGAGGAGGGGCAGTGTCCGGCTGATCACTAGACCTGGGTGATCCTGGCTCCTACCCTTCACTCCCCAGGCCGGCAGCCGTGACAGGCATCAACATTTGTTCCAAAGCCCTTGTAGGTACGAACCCTACTCCTGGTGGGTGATGTAACATTTGTTGAAAGGGTTCGGGCTTAAAATCTCACGATGACTGGTAATGGAATATAAGTGTTTCCTGGGGGCAACAGATCTAACCTCAACTGCATAGATTTGTTTCCTTATTCCAAATGTCTAGTTATGAGTTTGTAGAGGTTAGTTAGCTGAAGTAACCATCAGGATTGCCAAATGATAAAGGAATTGGACTTAAGGTCCAGTAAACACATGTCCTTGGGGGTTAAACCTCACTTTTGGTATGCGTGATTTGGTTAGGGTTAGCACAAGACGCTTAAAATCTCCTGGTCTTTGCAAATTTGAAATGATTTCTCTGAAACCTAAGACTTTAAAATAGATTGGTAGTCCATCTATCACAGTCAACATTCTATATACCGTAAATCCTCTAATACAGGCCCGGGCCTGTATTTGACTGTAGCTCATCAAGCTCCAGGCCTTTATTGGAAGGAGGACCAGAATTAGAGGCAGGCCTCAATTTCTATTTGAGCAAAATGAACTAATGGTTCGCTGGAGTTTTTAACAATTAAAATTGCGCCCACATTTTCAAAGTTAAACACATTTCTTTTAACAACGGTAGTTTCTGCTTCAGCCCTCTCCCCCCTCCCCCTGCGCAGCGGCCGCAAACTCACTGATGCGCCTGCAGCCTCTCAGAGTTCCTGCTGCGCTAAACATTAAAATAATTATTTCATTTTCTGTTCCTCACTTCTGATTACCTTCAATGGTGTCTGTTTGTTGCAACCATCAGGTACAAAAACTAACTTGTTTTTATTTGACTATTTTTCTGTCCTGCCTGTTTATTATCTTCCTGCATCTCCTCTCAATCCTAAAGAAAAGCTGCTACCTGCCTTAATATATATTCACCTTATGGGTTACCTTTTAACTGCAGTTCTAAAAGATCTAGCGACCGCTAAAACAGCGGAGTGCGTGCTGCTTGCCGGCCGCATCAGTGATCGGTGCGTCACCGGAGGACAAGGTGATGCGCCCTGCTCCACAGCAGCGAAACGCATCGGGCGCAAATAAAAGACAGAAAACATAAAAGGAAATGAGCTGACATGAACGATCGCGTGTTAAATTAGTTTTTGAGGTGTGACACCTGATTTGATAATGTTACTGTGGCCGTGCTCAGGACGCAGATGTCTGGAGCACGTCAACAATCAGAGCTTTGCATGCGCAAGCTGGTTAAGGTTAGGATGGGGTTGAGGGGAAGGTTAAATTGCAAGAGGGTAAATGTCACAATTTGGTTAAATGTCCATTTTACGGCGGGTGTCAGTACCGACGCTCTGGCACAGCACGTTGCCTCCCGACGCGCAGGAGCTTGTCATCTGCTGACAGCAGGCTGCTGTCTTTTCCGTGCACTGCATCTTGCCGGTCATTATTACGTGACAGCGACTAGTCGATGACAGGCATAAAAAGTCACTATAGAGCGGTGAAGTCGACTAGTGACTAGGTCACACAACCCCTACTGCTCCCCAGTGTTCTGCAGCATAATCAGCACGTTCTCTTTGAACTTGATATCAAATTTTCGCCTCCTCTTCATCTCCACATGGTTAAAGTTGCCGTCGCGGTCTATCACTGGCAAATCAAAAGTGAGACGGATGACACAAATGCCCCCCCCCCGTACTTGCTTGTTACCACATTCCACCCGGCCACAATAAAAAAACGGCCATTATTCACCTCCGCCGACTCCGACAAAAATATATTACCCGGCAGTTAATTAAATACAGGCTAATATTAGAGGATTTACGGTATATCCCCATATTTATGGGTAGTACAAGAACCAAAGGACAAAAGTCCTCGTGTGTTCAAACCCCACTTAAGGTAGGTTATCTAAAATTTGCTTAAATGGCTTCAACCTCTTCGTTGTTGACCATGATTGCAAGTCTCTGTGGAACCTAATACTTTCCGGTCGGCAACAAGATGGCGCCTGTGCTTGGCTTAGCCGCAGTCACCGGCCACTTTTTCAAACTTTTCTCCACTAACCTCCTAGTGTCGCTGCTACCATCTCCTATGATCGCCAGACTCTTTTGTCCTTCCGTTCGTTCACGATCGCCCAGATGCACCGAGGACGTACCGTCCTGTTTGTTTACCTGAGTGGCGCACTGGCCCGGAGCCGAACGACGATCACGAGCTACGCACCTCCAGCTATGTTTGTCCGGTCCCGGGAAAACGTCGGAGGAAAAGAGGTAAACGAGCAGGAATCAGGGTGAGAATAAGACTTCTCTTAAAGCGTGGTTCATCTAGTAAACATCGGCGCAATCTTCTAGCTTCTTGTCCTTTGTTTGGTGACCTGAGCGCCACTTCCGCATTCCCCCCAGGCCACGTTGCAGCGCGGTTCATCCGTCCAAGTTTTTTAAGGTCGGTTTATCCTCATTCCTCAGTGGTTTCTCCTCCTGTTCCCTCCATAAACACCGTGGATCTAACCCTGCTAATTTACGTCCACTATCTTCAGCTGTTTCTGTAGTTTCTGATTCCTCCACCTCACTCAGCATGGCTCTATTAAATACCCGCTCTGTTAACAATAAGACCTTCTTGCTCAATGATCTAATACTATCTAAAAACCTGGATTTTCTGTTTCTGACTGAAGTTTGGCAGCAAACATCTGATTATTCTGGTCTGATTGAGCTCTGCCTGAGTGGTTATTCTTTTCTTAGCCAGCCCCGGGGTTCTGGTCGTGGTGGAGGCCTAGCTGTTGTTTTCAGAGACCATCTTCCATGTAGCTCCACAACCTCTGGTCACTTTGCTTCCTTTGAACTGCAGCTTATTAAAGTTGGGCGTAAGGACCCGTTCTACTGTGCTGTGGTTTATCGTCCACCTGGTCCAAACAGTTCTTTCCTTCAGGAGTTTAGTGACTTTCTATCCTCCTGTCACGGCTGCCAGCCTGAAGAGGGAAAAAGCAGCCAGGATCACCCAGCTCTGGTGATTGACCGGACACCGCCCCTCCTCCTCCTCCCTTCCAGGCTGCTGAGGAGCACAGCTGAGCTGAATCTATCTGATGACCAACACCTGGGATAAAAGAGCTGTGCCTTCAGCAGTCTGGGGGACAGCAGTGCAGGGGTTCTGCTGTTCTCCATGATTCGTTTTGTTGTAACCCCTTCGTTCGTGCCTTCGTTTTGATGAGTTTAACTTTTAAAGTTTAAACTCTTGAGTGATCCTTTGGGATCTTGTGTTCGTTTGTTTTAAAGGTTAACTTCGTTTGTAGAAATATGACTGACTTCGTTTTTAAACACCTTTGTTTGGTAAAACTTATACGTTTTAACCAGGTTTTAATAGTTGATCATTCGTCTTTTAACGTTAACCTTTTTGAGTTTGTGTGTGTTGCATTATCTTTATAATGCTCGTCGTCTGTTTTGCTCATTTTTAGAAACTTTTTATAACAATAAAACCCTTTTAATATCCACTGTCCAGTTTTTATTTATCCCAATCCTTCACATTTTACCATCCCATGTCAGGGACGTAACACCTCCACTGTGAAGTTGTCCAGACTGGTGATTGTTGGTGACTTTAACATCCACGTTGATGATCCCTCTGATCACTTTGTCATGAATTTCTCCAGCCTTATGGACTCCTTCGGCTTTACCCAGCATGTTTCTGGCCCCACACACACACACCAGGGGGCACACTCTAGACCTTGTTTTTACCCTGAGTCTAAATGCTGACAGTGTTTATCCTGAGGATGTTTATATTTCAGATCACCATTGCATTTTCTTTAACTTGTCAGTTTCTGCGTCCCCACCTCCTGCTCGCCGTATGGTTAGTTCTCGTTTTCTTAATGAGAGCACAGCTAGCAATTTTTCTGCTGCTTTTGATCCGCCCTGTTCTTCTGATAACGACCCAGATTCCTTAACTTCTCAGTTTAATGAGCACTGCCTCTCCATTCTGGACAATATCTGTCCTGTCAGAAACAGATCAGTTCCTGCAGTAAACCCTACTCCCTGGTTTAATGACAGCCTGAAGCGCCAATGCAGAAAAATTGAGCGTTTGTGGAAGAAAACCCATCTCCACGTCCATCTGCTGCACTTAAATGATCTTCTGACATCCTTTAACTCTGCAGTCAGAGACGCCAGGGTTTCCTATTTCTCCAACCTGGTGTCGCAGAGCAAAAAGAACCCCAAGGTGCTGTTTAACACCATCAGCAGCATCGTCTCTCCTGCCACTCCTACAGCCTCCATCCACTCTGTTGCAGACTGTGAGCAAGGGCGTCAGTTTGTTTTCAGAATTGCTGGGGACAATAACCATACACTTGAGTGGGGTTTAAAAATTGCTGGGGACAATAAAGTAGGCTAGCACAGGGGTCGTCGGCTCTGGAACCGCATGCGGCTCTTCCATCCATCTGATGCGGCTCTCTGTGCTTGTGAAATAATGAATGGATATTTAAATAAAAAGCTTTATATTTTACGGCATTAATTTTACATCTGTAAGCTAATTCTAAATGTAAAGATTGTCTGCGTAAACCTGAACAGTTCCAACCCGGTCTTACTGTGAGATCGGGTGGACGGGCCACGCTTGTGCGTAATCATATCGGCGCTTCTGAGCTGCTATCTGACCTTCCCACCTACAAAGTTTAATTACAACAATCAAACGTGACAGAGCCTGGATTTGTATTCTGAACAGTCTAAACATGTTTTAAAAAGAAACGTAGGACAAAAGTGGCACCTGCTCAGTAAAACCATCAACAGGGTGAAAAATACCAAAAATTGAAGGCAGAGACGGGCTACAACTTCTGGATCCATTTTATATAAGTCGTTTTATTGATTATCGTCTAATGAAAGATAATTAAGACGTACATGAGCGACCAGGCGCGTTGCAAGCTTTTCAAAAGTGTGAGGGATGTTGTCTGTGCCTAAAATAATTTCTTGTTATTCATCTTGTTAGTTTAATTTCCGTAATAGTGGAGCAGGTGCAAATTTTAGACGCGTCACGCACGTCTCCGTTTCAAACATGTTTAAACTGTTCAGAATACAAATCTAGGCTCTGTCTCGTTAGATTGGTGTAACTAAAGTTTGTACTGAATGAAACTTTACATTAAACCATGTTGAAAAGTAAAGGATCCGATTAAATAGTTTCCCCCTCATTTACAGTCAGTACAGTGCAGTGCGCACGGCTCTGGGGTTAATCAAGTTTAATTGTAACATTAATGTGTTACTGGACACGCTGGTCTGGTTGGTTAGACCAGTGTTTGAAGTGGAAAACACACACACACACACACACACACACACACACACACACACACACACCAATTAAAATAATGCTGATAGCGTGGACTAGAAGACAGGTGATGGTTTACGTATTTAAATGATGATCAGGCTGCTGTAAAATGTAATCTCCATCCACATCCAGACACAATCATCCTCTATTCTTTCTCTATTTGCTCTGCTTTTGTCTGGGCTGATCAGCTGATGGTGCGCGCGGCACGCCTAACTAGCGGCTGATGCAATTTTACGCATTTGGAGAGGTGGACTGGATGCTTTGCGTTTACTGGAAGTTGGTCCACTTAATGCACGGGTGTAGACTACATATGAATGACAAATGAATGAAAATTAAATTGTGAGTTTTTACTTCATATTTTAGAAATAAAAATGACGGGGGAACACATTTATGACGTCTTTTTAAACTAAATTTTCCAGCGCGACCTAAGGCTTCACTTAAGGCACTGCTTATTAAGGTCAGTCCAAACTTACCGTGGCCCACCCAAAAATGAAAACCTGGCGCCACGCCAGTTATAAACCTCTGCAAATTGTTGTTCTTCACTTTATCAAACTCAGACTTTGTACAGCTAATGTCAAGATGTAAAATTATGAATTCAGTCGAGCTCTTCCGTCCCTCCCTCTCCTGCTCTCCTGGAAACCCGACATCGGCTGTCAGAAGAGGGAGGGGAAGAAGGAGATGAGGCAAACAGAGTGAGTGCGACGTAAAGAAACCAGACTGGTGTGGAGGTGAGCAAAACAGCTGGAAAAGTGAGGGTGTTGAATCCCCCACGGGTGCGATGCCCCCGGCTGCTGTCACCTGTTGTGAGCAGCGCTCTGCTGTCTGAGGGTAGGCCCCGCCCGCAACGCTGCAGCTGCTGCGGTGTTTTCTTTACTGTGGGAAATGGGTAATAATGGCTCTTTGATGGGAACAGGTTACCGACCCCTGGTATAAGATCTGAGCTGGTAAAACAAAAATCCTCATCAGCAGGCTTTTTTGAAAGAGGGGGGGGGACACAGCTGCCAATCACGAATTTTGCCGGGGACATGTCCCCGGCGTCCCCGGTTAAAATGACGCCTATGACTGTGAGAACTTTCTGTCTTTCTTTGTGGACAAAGTCAATAAGGTTAGATCTAGCATCTCTCCTTCAGCCTTATCACTGCCTCTCCCGACTCCAACCAGGCCCATCATCCTAGATAGCTTTGCTCCTGTTTCTTTGCCTGAGATAACCAAACTAGTTAACTCAATGAAGACCTCTGCATGCCCCCTCGTCATCTTACCCTCATCTTTGTTTAAAAGTGCTTTTCAGTCCATCGGTCCCAGCGTGCTCTCTATAATTAATGCTTCTCTGGTTTCTGGTCAGGTCCCTGCTTACTTTAAGAATGCTGTAATCATCCCACTTCTTAAAAAACCGAGTCTCGACCCCTCTCTCCATAGCAGTTTCAGACCCATCTCTAAACTTCCGTTCATCTCCAAGATCTTGGAAAAGGTTGTGGCTAAACAACTCTCAGCTGCACTTGATGAACATAACATCATGGCCAACAGTCTTAACATCTTCACCAAAAGTTGTTACCCTTTTTTAAACTTTTAGTTGTGAGTTTGTGGGAATTAATTTGTGAAAATAAGCCCCTGGATGCCTGAGTGTTTAAGACACTGATATTAAGATCCAATGGGCACAAGTCCTTGTGGGTTCAAATCCCACTCCTGGGATGATACCTAAAAATTGTTTAAATGACTCTAACCTTCTTGGTTGTTGAACATTATTGCAAGTCTCTGTGGAAACAAAGACTTTGATATATAAAGGTTATAAAGCAATAAAATAAATTACACCCTACATTTATGGGTATTTTTTGATGAAATTCCTATATAGAACTGTAAGACTAGAATGTGTCTCCTAGGGCCAACAGTCTGAACTTCTACAGCTAACTCTTGTCATACTTTTTCAAACTTTTGTTGGGAGATTATATGTGAATTACCTAGCCAAATTCATTTAACATGATGGCCGAGTGGTTAAGGCATTGGTCTTAAAATCCTGACACAAGTCCTCATGGGTTCAAACCTCTCTCCTGGTGTGTTGCCTAAAAATTATTTAAATGACTTTAAACCTCTAGGTTGTTTACTAAAATCATAAGTCTCTGTGGAACCTAAAGCCAGGCGTACACTGTGCGACTTTTTCACTCGCAGCGTTCAGCTTCAACTCAAACTGTACGACTTCCTCGCAGAGCAGATCTCACGAGTGGTGTGCTCACACTGCACGACCCAGTTCTCGCATGCGACCTGACTGCTCACACTGTACGTCTGGTAGCAACACGTCGGCCCTAATAATGTGCTAAAAATAGCAGTTTTTACTCAACACGTCAGACGTTTTTGTCTTGCCTGTTGTCCTTCGGGAGTGCTGCAGGAGGACACACAGGGATTTATGGGGATTGGATGAGGAAAACGAAATAAAGAAAGTGAATCTGTGTTTTGTGATCAGTTTAATTTGACATGAACACGACAAACACGCTTTCTTGACAATCTTTGTGAGTAAAAAAAACGTGTAGAAACAAAAACGAACAGCGTGTGTTATTAGGGAAATAGTGAGCGACCGGCGTTGATGCAGGATTGCGCGCGCATGCGCCGTGAGCGGTTCTGATACTTTTTTGGATCGTAGCTGCTCGCAGCTGCTCGCAGCGCCGCTTCAACAGTGCGATACCCTCACGAGGGACGAGCGAAATTTTAAACACGCCAGAAGTCCGTGCGACCTCACGACTGCTGATTGGCGGCTGGTCACGTGGTGTTAATCGCCTCTCGTAACCCCATGTACACTACACGACTGCTCGGCGCAAAACTCGCCCCGATGTCGTTGCTTCTCGCACGACTGGAAAATCGGCTCAAAAAAGTGAAAAAGTCGCACAGTGTACGCCCGGCTTAAGACTTTAAAATATAAAGCTTATAAAGCAATTAAAAACAAAAAAATTACTCCCTACATTTATTGGTAATTTTTGAAATTCCTATATGGAACAGTAAGACTTGAATGTATCTCCATGGGCAAACATCTTAACCTCTTCACCAAAAATTACTATTTTTTTAAACTTTTAGTTGTGAGTTTGTGGGAATTACATTGTGAAAAAAAACCCCACCAAGATGGTTGTGTGGTTAAGGTGTTTGTCTCAAGATCTAATGGACATAAATACTCTTGGCTTCAAATCCTACACATAGTATGTTATATACGTTTTTTTAAATGATTATTAATCTCTTGATTGTTGACCATGATTGCATGTCTCTGTGGAACCTAAGACTTTCAAATATAAAGGTTATAAAGCAATAAAATAAAAAGATGCACTCCACATTTATGGGTATTTTTTGATGAAATTCCTATATGGAACTGGAAGATTTGAATGTTTCCCATGGCCAACAGTCTTAACCTCTTCACCAAAAATGACCATTTTTTAAACTTTTAGTTGTGAGTTTGTGGGAATTACTATGTGAAATTAAGCACCAGGAGGGCTGAGTTGTTAAGGCTTTGATATTGAGAACCAATTGACACAAGTCCTTTTGGGTTCAAACCCAAATCCTCTTATGCTATCTAAAATTGTTAAATTGACTTTAAGTCTCTTGGTTGATGACCATGATTGCAAGTCTGATTGGAAGACTGAAATGTTTTCTCCCAGGCCCAACAGTCCGACCCTCAACAGTTAACTCTTGTCATACTTTTTCAAACATTTGTTTGGAGATTACGTGAATTACCTAGCCAAAACCAAATATCAGAATGGCCGAGTGGTTAGGGCATTGGACTTCAAATCTGATGGACAGAAGTTGTCGTGGATTCAAACCCCACTCCTGTTAAATTACCTAAAGATTGTTTAAATGACTTTAAATCTCTTGGTTGTTGACCATGATTGCAAGTCTCTTTAGAACCTAATACTTTGAAATATAAAGTTTATAAAGCAATAAAATAAAAAATCACACCCAACATTTGTGGGTATTTTTTTGATGGCATTCCTATATGGAACTGTAATACTTGAATGTGTCTCCCAGGACCAACAGTCTTTACCTCTTCATCAGAAATGTACTCGTTTTTAAAGTTTTAGTTGGGAGTTTGTGGGAATTACTTTGTGAAAATAAGCACCAGGATGGCTTATTGTTTAAGCCGTTGGAATTAAGATCCAATGGCCGTAAATCCTTGAGGGTTCAAACCCCACTCCTGGTATGATACCAAAAAATTGTTTAAATGATTCCAAACTTCTCAGTTGTTAACCATGATTGCAAGTCTCTGTGGAACCTAAGACTTTGATATATAAAGTTTATAAAGCAATAAAATAAAAAATTACACCCTACATTTATGGGTGTATTTTGATGAAATTCCTATATGGAACCTTAAGGCTTGAATTTGTCTCCCAGGGCCAACAGTCGAAACCTCTTCATCAGAAATTTACTCGTTTTTAAAGTTTTAGTTGAGAGTTTGTGTGCAATTCACTGTGATATCAACCACCAGGATGGCCGAGTGGTTAAGGCGTTAGACTTAAGATCAAATGGGCAATTGCCCACGTGGGTTCAAACCCCACTCCTGGTATGCTACCATAAATTGTTAAATTGACTTTCAATCTCGCGGTTGTTGCCTATTATTGCAAGACTCTATGGAAAGTATTAATTTGAAATGTAAACGTGAGCCATCAATTAAGAAGTTTACATTCAACAGTTATGGACAGTGGTTGGGAAATCCCTACAATTGGAACTGTAAAAATTAAATGTGTCTCCCAGGCCAAACAGTCTTTACCTCTACAGCTAACTCTTGTCATACTTTTTCAAACTTTTGTTGGGAGATTATGTGAATTACCTAGCCACATCCAATTATCATGGTGGCCGAGTGGTTAAGGCATTGATCTTAAAATTTAAGTCTTTGTGGATTCAAACCTCTCTCCTGCTGTGTTACCTAAAACTTCTTTAAATGACTTTAAACTTCTTGGTTGTTGACTAAAATCGTAAGTCTCTGTGTAACTTAAGACTTTCAAATATAAAGGTTATAAAGCAAAGAAATCAATGACACCCTACATTTATTGGTATTTTGATGAAATTCCTATATGGAACCTTAAGGCTTGAATTTGTCTCCCAGGGCCAACAGTCGAAACCTCTTCATCAGAAATTTACTCGTTTTTAAAGTTTTAGTTGAGAGTTTGTGTGCAATTCACTGTGATATTAACCACCAGGATGGCCGAGTGGTTAAGGCGTTGGACTTAAGATCCAATGGGCAATTGCCCACGTGGGTTCAAACCCCACTCCTGGTATGATACCATAAATTGTTAAATTGACTTTCAATCTCGCGGTTGTTGACTATTATTGCAAGACTCTATGGAAAGTATTAATTTGAAATGTAAACGTGAGCCATCAATTAAGAAGTTTACATTCAACAGTTATGGACAGTGGTTGGGAAATCCCTACAATTGGAACTGTAAAAATTAAATGTGTCTCCCAGGCCAAACAGTCTTTACCTCTACAGCTAACTCTTGTCATACTTTTTCAAACTTTTGTTGGGAGATTATGTGAATTACCTAGCCACATCCAATTATCATGGTGGCCGAGTGGTTAAGGCATTGATCTTAAAATTTAAGTCTTTGTGGATTCAAACCTCTCTCCTGGTGTGTTACCTAAAACTTCTTTAAATGACTTTAAACTTCTTGGTTGTTGACTAAAATCGTAAGTCTCTGTGGAACTTAAGACTTTCAAATATAAAGGTTATAAAGCAATAAAATCAATGACACCCTACATTTCTTGGTATTTTTGATGAAATTCCTATATGGAACTGTAAGACTTAAATGTGTCTCCCAGGGCCAACAGGCTTAACCTCTTAACCAAAAATTGTTACCCTTTTTTAAACTTTTAGTTGTGAGTTTGTGGGAATTACTTTGTGAAAATAAGCACCAGGATGGCTGATTTTTTTAAGCCGTTGGAATTAAGATCCAATGGCCGTAAGTCCTTGAGGGTTCAAACCCCACTCCTGGTATGCTACCATAAATTGTTAAATTGACTTTAAATCTCGTGGTTGTTGACCATTATTGCAAGACTCTGTGGAAACTATTAATTTGAAGTGTAAACGTGAGCCATCAATTAAGAAGTTTACATTCAACAGTTCTGGACAGTGGTTGGGAAAAACCCTACAATTTGAACTGTAAAAATGAATTGCGTCTCCCAGGCCCAACAGTCTGAACCTCTACAGCTAACTCTTGTCATACTTTTTCAAACTTTTGTTGGGAGATTATGTGAATTACCTAGCCACATCCAATTATCATGGTGGCCGAGTGGTTAAGGCATTGATCTTAAAATTTAAGTCTTTGTGGATTCAAACCTCTCTCCTGGTGTGTTACCTAAAAATTCTTTAAATGACTTTAAACTTCTTGGTTGTTGACTAAAATCGTAAGTCTCTGTGGAACTTAAGACTTTCAAATATAAAGGTTATAAAGCAATAAAATCAATGACACCCTACATTTCTTGGTATTTTTGATGAAATTCCTATATGGAACTGTAAGAATTAAATGTGTCTCCCAGGGCCAACAGTCTTAACCTCTTAACCAAAAATTGTTACCCTTTTTTAAACTTTTAGTTGTGAGTTTGTGGGAATTACTTTGTGAAAATAAGCACCAGGATGGCAGATTTTTTAAGCCGTTGGAATTAAGATCCAATGGCCGTAAGTCCTTGAGGGTTCAAACCCCACTCCTGGTATGATACCTAAAAATTGTTTAAATGATTCCAAACTTCTCAGTTGTTAACCATGATTGCAAGTCTCTGTGGAACCTAAGACTTTGATATATAAAGTTTATAAAGCAATAAAATAAAAAATTACACCCTACATTTATGGGTGTATTTAGATGAAATTCCTATATGGAACCTTAAGGCTTGAATTTGTCTCCCAGGGCCAACAGTCGAAACCTCTTCATCAGAAGTTTACTCGTTTTTAAAGTTTTAGTTGAGAGTTTGTGTGCAATTCAATGTGATATCAACCACCAGGATGGCCGAGTGGTTAAGGCGTTGGACTTAAGATCCAATGGGCAATTGCCCTCGTGGGTTCAAACCCCACTCCTGGTATGCTACCATAAATTGTTAAATTGACTTTCAATTTGGCGGTTGTTGACCATTATTGCAAGACTCTGTGGAAACTATTAATTTGAAGTATAAACGGGAGCCATCTATTAAGAAGTTTACATTCAACAGTTATGGACAGTGGTTGGGAAATCCCTACAATTGGAACTGTAAAGATTAAATGTGTCTCCCAGGCCCTACAGTCTGAACTTCTACAGCTAACTCTTGTCATACTTTTTCAAACTTTTGTTGGGAGATTATGTGAATTACCTAGCCAAATTCATTTAACATGATGGCCGAGTGGTTAAGGCATTGGTCTTAAAATCCTGACACAAGTCCTCATGGGTTCAAACCTCTCTCCTGGTGTGTTGCCTAAAAATTCTTTAAATGACTTTAAACCTCTAGGTTGTTTACTAAAATCATGTCTCTGTGGAACCTAAAGCCGGGCGTACACTGTGCGACTTTTTCACTCGCAGCGTTCAGCTTCAACTCAAACTGTACGACTTCCTCGCAGAGCAGATCTCACGAGTGGTGTGCTCACACTGCACGACCCAGTTCTCGCATGCGACCTGACTGCTCACACTGTACGTCTGGTAGCAACACGTCGGCCCTAATAATGTGCTAAAAATAGCAGTTTTTACTCAACACGTCAGACGTTTTTGTCTTGCCTGTTGTCCTTCGGGAGTGCTGCAGGAGGACACACAGGGATTTATGGGGATTGGATGAGGAAAACGAAATAAAGAAAGTGAATCTGTGTTTTGTGATCAGTTTAATTTGACATGAACACGACAAACACGCTTTCTTGACAATCTTTGTGAGTAAAAAAAACGTGTAGAAACAAAAACGAACAGCGTGTGTTATTAGGGAAATAGTGAGCGACCGGCGTTGATGCAGGATTGCGCGCGCATGCGCCGTGAGCGGTTCTGATACTTTTTTGGATCGTAGCTGCTCGCAGCTGCTCGCAGCGCCGCTTCAACAGTGCGATACCCTCACGAGGGACGAGCGAAATTTTAAACACGCCAGAAGTCCGTGCGACCTCACGACTGCTGATTGGCGGCTGGTCACGTGGTGTTAATCGCCTCTCGTAACCCCATGTACACTACACGACTGCTCGGCGCAAAACTCGCCCCGATGTCGTTGCTTCTCGCACGACTGGAAAATCGGCTCAAAAAAGTGAAAAAGTCGCACAGTGTACGCCCGGCTTAAGACTTTAAAATATAAAGCTTATAAAGCAATTAAAAACAAAAAAATTACTCCCTACATTTATTGGTAATTTTTGAAATTCCTATATGGAACAGTAAGACTTGAATGTATCTCCATGGGCAAACATCTTAACCTCTTCACCAAAAATTACTATTTTTTTAAACTTTTAGTTGTGAGTTTGTGGGAATTACATTGTGAAAAAAAACCCCACCAAGATGGTTGTGTGGTTAAGGTGTTTGTCTCAAGATCTAATGGACATAAATACTCTTGGCTTCAAATCCTACACATAGTATGTTATATACGTTTTTTTAAATGATTATTAATCTCTTGATTGTTGACCATGATTGCATGTCTCTGTGGAACCTAAGACTTTCAAATATAAAGGTTATAAAGCAATAAAATAAAAAGATGCACTCCACATTTATGGGTATTTTTTGATGAAATTCCTATATGGAACTGGAAGATTTGAATGTTTCCCATGGCCAACAGTCTTAACCTCTTCACCAAAAATGACCATTTTTTAAACTTTTAGTTGTGAGTTTGTGGGAATTACTATGTGAAATTAAGCCCCAGGAGGGCTAAGTTGTTAAGGCTTTGATATTGAGAACCAATTGACACAAGTCCTTTTGGGTTCAAACCCAAATCCTCTTATGCTATCTAAAATTGTTAAATTGACTTTAAGTCTCTTGGTTGATGACCATGATTGCAAGTCTGATTGGAAGACTGAAATGTTTTCTCCCAGGCCCAACAGTCCGACCCTCAACAGTTAACTCTTGTCATAATTTTTCAAACATTTGTTTGGAGATTACGTGAATTACCTAGCCAAAACCAAATATCAGAATGGCCGAGTGGTTAGGGCGTTGGACTTCAAATCTGATGGACAGAAGTTGTCGTGGATTCAAACCCCACTCCTGTTAAATTACCTAAAGATTGTTTAAATGACTTTAAATCTCTTGGTTGTTGACCATGATTGCAAGTCTCTTTAGAACCTAATACTTTGAAATATAAAGTTTATAAAGCAATAAAATAAAAAATCACACCCAACATTTGTGGGTATTTTTTGATGGCATTCCTATATGGAACTGTAATACTTGAATGTGTCTCCCAGGACCAACAGTCTTTACCTCTTCATCAGAAATGTACTCGTTTTTAAAGTTTTAGTTGGGAGTTTGTGGGAATTACTTTGTGAAAATAAGCACCAGGATGGCTTATTGTTTAAGCCGTTGGAATTAAGATCCAATGGCCGTAAATCCTTGAGGGTTCAAACCCCACTCCTGGTATGATACCAAAAAATTGTTTAAATGATTCCAAACTTCTCAGTTGTTAACCATGATTGCATGTCTCTGTGGAACCTAAGACTTTAAAATATAAAGGTTATAAAGCAATAAAATAAAAAGATGCACTCCACATTTATGGGTATTTTTTGATGAAATTCCTATATGGAACTGGAAGATTTGAATGTTTCCCATGGCCAACAGTCTTAACCTCTTCACCAAAAATGACCATTTTTTAAACTTTTAGTTGTGAGTTTGTGGGAATTACTATGTGAAATTAAGCCCCAGGAGGGCTAAGTTGTTAAGGCTTTGATATTGAGAACCAATTGACACAAGTCCTTTTGGGTTCAAACCCAAATCCTCTTATGCTATCTAAAATTGTTAAATTGACTTTAAGTCTCTTGGTTGATGACCATGATTGCAAGTCTGATTGGAAGACTGAAATGTTTTCTCCCAGGCCCAACAGTCCGACCCTCAACAGTTAACTCTTGTCATAATTTTTCAAACATTTGTTTGGAGATTACGTGAATTACCTAGCCAAAACCAAATATCAGAATGGCCGAGTGGTTAGGGCGTTGGACTTCAAATCTGATGGACAGAAGTTGTCGTGGATTCAAACCCCACTCCTGTTAAATTACCTAAAGATTGTTTAAATGACTTTAAATCTCTTGGTTGTTGACCATGATTGCAAGTCTCTTTAGAACCTAATACTTTGAAATATAAAGTTTATAAAGCAATAAAATAAAAAATCACACCCAACATTTGTGGGTATTTTTTGATGGCATTCCTATATGGAACTGTAATACTTGAATGTGTCTCCCAGGACCAACAGTCTTTACCTCTTCATCAGAAATGTACTCGTTTTTAAAGTTTTAGTTGGGAGTTTGTGGGAATTACTTTGTGAAAATAAGCACCAGGATGGCTTATTGTTTAAGCCGTTGGAATTAAGATCCAATGGCCGTAAATCCTTGAGGGTTCAAACCCCACTCCTGGTATGATACCAAAAAATTGTTTAAATGATTCCAAACTTCTCAGTTGTTAACCATGATTGCAAGTCTCTGTGGAACCTAAGACTTTGATATATAAAGTTTATAAAGCAATAAAATAAAAAATTACACCCTACATTTATGGGTGTATTTTGATGAAATTCCTATATGGAACCTTAAGGCTTGAATTTGTCTCCCAGGGCCAACAGTCGAAACCTCTTCATCAGAAATTTACTAGTTTTAAAAGTTTTAGTTGAGAGTTTGTGTGAAATTCAAGGTGTTACCATCCACCAGGATGGCCGAGTGGTTAAGGTGTTGGACTTAAGATCCAATGGGCAATTGCCCACGTGGGTTCAAACCCCACTCCTGGTATGCTGCCATAAATTGTTAAATTGACTTTCTATCTCGTGGTTGTTGACCATTATTGCAAGACTCTGTGGAAACTATTAATTTGAAGTGTAAACGTGAGCCATCAATTAAGAAGTTTACATTCAACAGTTATGGACAGTGGTTGGGAAATCCCTACAATTGGAACTGTAAAAATTAAATGTGTCTCCCAGGCCCAACAGTCTGAACCTCTACAGCTAACTCTTGTCATACTTTTTCAAACTTTTGTTGGGAGATTATGTGAATTACCTAGCCACATCCAATTATCATGGTGGCCGAGTGGTTAAGGCATTGGTCTTAAAATCTAAGATTTCGTGGATTCAAACCTTTCTCCTAGGTGTTACCTAAAAATTCTTTAAATGACTTTAAACTTCTTGGTTGTTGACTAAAATCGTAAGTCTCTGTGGAACTTAAGACTTTCAAATATAAAGGTTATAAAGCAAAGAAATCAATGACACCCTACATTTATTGGTATTTTGATGAAATTCCTATATGGAACCTTAAGGCTTGAATTTGTCTCCCAGGGCCAACAGTCGAAACCTCTTCATCAGAAATTTACTCGTTTTTAAAGTTTTAGTTGAGAGTTTGTGTGCAATTCACTGTGATATCAACCACCAGGATGGCCGAGTGGTTAAGGCGTTGGACTTAAGATCCAATGGGCAATTGCCCACGTGGGTTCAAACCCCACTCCTGGTATGCTACCATAAATTGTTAAATTGACTTTCAATCTCGCGGTTGTTGACTATTATTGCAAGACTCTATGGAAAGTATTAATTTGAAATGTAAACGTGAGCCATCAGTTAAGAAGTTTACAATCAACAGTTATGGACAGTGGTTGGGAAATCCCTACAATTGGAACTGTAAAAATTAAATGTGTCTCCCAGGCCAAACAGTCTTTACCTCTACAGCTAACTCTTGTCATACTTTTTCAAACTTTTGTTGGGAGATTATGTGAATTACCTAGCCACATCCAATTATCATGGTGGCCGAGTGGTTAAGGCATTGATCTTAAAATTTAAGTCTTTGTGGATTCAAACCTCTCTCCTGGTGTGTTACCTAAAACTTCTTTAAATGACTTTAAACTTCTTGGTTGTTGACTAAAATCGTAAGTCTCTGTGGAACTTAAGACTTTCAAATATAAAGGTTATAAAGCAAAGAAATCAATGACACCCTACATTTATTGGTATTTTGATGAAATTCCTATATGGAACCTTAAGGCTTGAATTTGTCTCCCAGGGCCAACAGTCGAAACCTCTTCATCAGAAATTTACTCGTTTTTAAAGTTTTAGTTGAGAGTTTGTGTGCAATTCACTGTGATATCAACCACCAGGATGGCCGAGTGGTTAAGGCGTTGGACTTAAGATCCAATGGGCAATTGCCCACGTGGGTTCAAACCCAACTCCTGGTATGCTACCATAAATTGTTAAATTGACTTTCAATCTCGCGGTTGTTGACTATTATTGCAAGACTCTATGGAAAGTATTAATTTGAAATGTAAACGCGAGCCATCAATTAAGAAGTTTACATTCAACAGTTATGGACAGTGGTTGGGAAATCCCTACAATTGGAACTGTAAAAATTAAATGTGTCTCCCAGGCCAAACAGTCTTTACCTCTACAGCTAACTCTTGTCATACTTTTTCAAACTTTTGTTGGGAGATTATGTGAATTACCTAGCCACGTCCAATTATCATGGTGGCCGAGTGGTTAAGGCATTGATCTTAAAATTTAAGTCTTTGTGGATTCAAACCTCTCTCCTGGTGTGTTACCTAAAACTTCTTTAAATGACTTTAAACTTCTTGGTTGTTGACTAAAATCGTAAGTCTCTGTGGAACTTAAGACTTTCAAATATAAAGGTTATAAAGCAATAAAATCAATGACACCCTACATTTCTTGGTATTTTTGATGAAATTCCTATATGGAACTGTAAGACTTAAATGTGTCTCCCAGGGCCAACAGGCTTAACCTCTTAACCAAAAATTGTTACCCTTTTTTAAACTTTTAGTTGTGAGTTTGTGGGAATTACTTTGTGAAAATAAGCACCAGGATGGCAGATTTTTTAAGCCGTTGGAATTAAGATCCAATGGCCGTAAGTCCTTGAGGGTTCAAACCCCACTCCTGGTATGCTACCATAAATTGTTAAATTGACTTTAAATCTCGTGGTTGTTGACCATTATTGCAAGACTCTGTGGAAACTATTAATTTGAAGTGTAAACGTGAGCCATCAATTAAGAAGTTTACATTCAACAGTTCTGGACAGTGGTTGGGAAAAACCCTACAATTTGAACTGTAAAAATGAATTGCGTCTCCCAGGCCCAACAGTCTGAACCTCTACAGCTAACTCTTGTCATACTTTTTCAAACTTTTGTTGGGAGATTATGTGAATTACCTAGCCACATCCAATTATCATGGTGGCCGAGTGGTTAAGGCATTGATCTTAAAATTTAAGTCTTTGTGGATTCAATTCTCTCTCCTGGTGTGTTACCTAAAAATTCTTTAAATGACTTTAAACTTCTTGGTTGTTGACTAAAATCGTAAGTCTCTGTGGAACTTAAGACTTTCAAATATAAAGGTTATAAAGCAATAAAATCAATGACACCCTACATTTCTTGGTATTTTTGATGAAATTCCTATATGGAACTGTAAGAATTAAATGTGTCTCCCAGGGCCAACAGTCTTAACCTCTTAACCAAAAATTGTTACCCTTTTTTAAACTTTTAGTTGTGAGTTTGTGGGAATTATTTTGTGAAAATAAGCACCAGGATGGCAGATTTTTTAAGCCGTTGGAATTAAGATCCAATGGCCGTAAGTCCTTGAGGGTTCAAACCCCACTCCTGGTATGATACCTAAAAATTGTTTAAATGATTCCAAACTTCTCAGTTGTTAACCATGATTGCAAGTCTCTGTGGAACCTAAGACTTTGATATATAAAGTTTATAAAGCAATAAAATAAAAAATTACACCCTACATTTATGGGTGTATTTAGATGAAATTCCTATATGGAACCTTAAGGCTTGAATTTGTCTCCCAGGGCCAACAGTCGAAACCTCTTCATCAGAAGTTTACTCGTTTTTAAAGTTTTAGTTGAGAGTTTGTGTGCAATTCAATGTGATATCAACCACCAGGATGGCCGAGTGGTTAAGGCGTTGGACTTAAGATCCAATGGGCAATTGCCCTCGTGGGTTCAAACCCCACTCCTGGTATGCTACCATAAATTGTTAAATTGACTTTCAATCTGGCGGTTGTTGACCATTATTGCAAGACTCTGTGGAAACTATTAATTTGAAGTATAAACGGGAGCCATCTATTAAGAAGTTTACATTCAACAGTTATGGACAGTGGTTGGGAAATCCCTACAATTGGAACTGTAAAGATTAAATGTGTCTCCCAGGCCCTACAGTCTGAACCTCTACAGCTAACTCTTGTCATACTTTTTCAAACTTTTGTTGGGAGATTAAGTGAATTACCTAGCCACATCCAATTATCATGGTGGCCGAGTGGTTAAGGCATTGGTCTTAAAATCTAAGATTTCGTGGATTCAAACCTTTCTCCTAGTGTGTTACCTAAAAATTCTTTAAATGACTTTAAACTTCTTGGTTGTTGACTAAAATCGTAAGTCTCTGTGGAACTTAAGACTTTCAAATATAAAGGTTATAAAGCAATAAAATCAATGACACCCTACATTTCTTGGTATTTTTGATGAAATTCCTATATGGAACTGTAAGACTTAAATGTGTCTCCCAGGGCTAACAGTCTTATTAACCTCTTAACCAAAAATTGTTACCCTTTTTTAAACTTTTAGTTGTGAGTTTGTGGGAATTACTTTGTGAAAATAAGCACCAGGATGGCTGATTTTTTAAGCCGTTGGAATTAAGATCCAATGGCCGTAAGTCCTTGAGGGTTCAAACCCCACTCCTGGTATGATACCTAAAAATTGTTTAAATGATTCCAAACTTCTCAGTTGTTAACCATGATTGCAAGTCTCTGTGGAACCTAAGACTTTGATATATAAAGTTTATAAAGCAATAAAATAAAAAATTACACCCTACATTTATGGGTGTATTTTGATGAAATTCCTATATGGAACCTTAAGGCTTGAATTTGTCTCCCAGGGCCAACAGTCGAAACCTCCTCATCAGAAATTTATTCGTTTTTAAAGTTTTGGTTGAGAGTTTGTGTGAAATTCAAGGTGATATCAACCACCAGGATGGCCGAGTGGTTAAGGCGTTGGACTTAAGATCCAATGGGCAATTGCCCACGTGGGTTCAAACCCCACTCCTGGTATGCTACCATAAATTGTTAAATTTCAATCTCGTGGTTATTGACCATTATTGCAAGACTCTGTGGAAACTATTAATTTGAAGTGTAAATGTGATCCATCAATTAAGAAGTTTACATTCAACAGTTCTGGACAGTGGTTGGGAAAAACCCTACAATTTGAACTGTAAAAATGAATTGTGTCTCCCAGGCCCAACAGTCTGAACCTCTACAGCTAACTCTTGTCATACTTTTTCAAACTTTTGTTGGGAGATTATGTGAATTACCTAGCCACATCCAATTATCATGGTGGCCGAGTGGTTAAGGCATTGATCTTAAAATTTAAGTCTTTGTGGATTCAAACCTCTCTCCTGGTGTGTTACCTAAAAATTCTTTAAATGACTTTAAACTTCTTGGTTGTTGACTAAAATCGTAAGTCTGTGGAACTTAAGACTTTCAAATATAAAGGTTATAAAGCAATAAAATCAATGACACCCTACATTTCTTGGTATTTTTGATGAAATTCCTATATGGAACTGTAAGACTTAAATGTGTCTCCCAGGGCCAACAGTCTTAACCTCTTAACCAAAAATTGTTACCCTTTTTTAAACTTTTAGTTGTGAGTTTGTGGGAATTACTTTGTGAAAATAAGCACCAGGATGGCTGATTTTTTAAGCCGTTGGAATTAAGATCCAATGGCCGTAAGTCCTTGAGGGTTCAAACCCCACTCCTGGTATGATACCTAAAAATTGTTTAAATGATTCCAAACTTCTCAGTTGTTAACCATGATTGCAAGACTCTTTGGAACCTAAGACTTTGATATATAAAGTTTATAAAGCAATAAAATAAAAAAGTTACACCCTACATTTATGGGTGTATTTTGATGAAATTCCTATATGGAACCTTAAGGCTTGAATTTGTCTCCCAGGGCCAACAGTCGAAACCTCTTCATTAGAAATTTACTTGTTTTTAAAGTTTTAGTTGAGAGTTTGTGTGCAATTCAATGTGATATCAACCACCAGGATGGCCGAGTGGTTAAGGCGTTGGACATAAGATCCAATGTGCAATTGCCCTCGTGGGTTCAAACCCCACTCCTGCTATGCTACCATAAATTGTTAAATTGACTTTCAATCTCGCGGTTGTTGACCATTATTGCAAGACTCTGTGGAAACTATTAATTTGAAGTATAAACGGGAGCCATCTATTAAGAAGTTTACATTCAACAGTTATGGACAGTGGTTTGGAAATCCCTACAATTGGAACTGTAAAGATTAAATGTGTCTCCTAGCCCTACAGTCTGAACCTCTACAGCTAACTCTTGTCATACTTTTTCAAACTTTTGTTGGGAGATTAAGTGAATTACCTAGCCACATCCAATTATCATGGTGGCTGAGTGGTTAAGGCATTGGTCTTAAAATCTAACATTTTTTGGATTCAAACCTTTCTCCTAGTGTGTTACCTAAAAATTCTTTAAATGACTTTAAACTTCTTGGTTGTTGACTAAAATCTTAAGTCTCTGTGGAACTTAAGACTTTCAAATATAAAGGTTATAAAGCAATAAAATCAATGACACCCTACATTTTTGGGTATTTTTGATGAAATTCCTATATGGAACTGTAAGAATTAAATGTGTCTCCCAGGGCCAACAGTCTTAACCTCTTAACCAAAAATTGTTACCCTTTTTTAAACTTTTAGTTGTGAGTTTGTGGGAATTACTTTGTGAAAATAAGCACCAGGATGGCAGATTTTTTAAGCCGTTGGAATTAAGATCCAATGGCCGTAAGTCCTTGAGGGTTCCAACCCCACTCTTTTATGATACCTAAAAATTGTTTAAATGATTCCAAACTTCTCAGTTGTTAACCATGATTGCAAGTCTCTGTGGAACCTAAGACTTTGATATATAAAGTTTATAAAGCAATAAAATAAAAAATTACACCCTACATTTATGGGTGTATTTTGATGAAATTCCTATATGGAACCTTAAGGCTTGAATTTGTCTCCCAGGGCCAACAGTCGAAACCTCTTCATCAGAAATTTACTCGTTTTTAAAGTTTTAGTTGAGAGTTTGTGTGAAATTCGATGTGATATCAACCACCAGGATGGCCGAGTGGTTAAGGCGTTGGACTTAAGATCCAATGGGCAATTGCCCACGTGGGTTCAAACCCCACTCCTGGTATGCTACCATATATTGTTAAATTCACTTTAAATCTCGTGTTTGTTGACCATTATTGCAAGACTCTGTGGAAACTATTAATTTGAAGTGTAAATGTGAGCCATCAATTAAGAAGTTTACATTCAACAGTTCTGGACAGTGGTTGGGAAAAACCCTACAATTTGAACTGTAAAAATGAATTGCGTCTCCCAGGCCCAACAGTCTGAACCTCTACAGCTAACTCTTGTCATACTTTTTCAAACTTTTGTTGGGAGATTATGTGAATTACCTAGCCACATCCAATTATCATGGTGGCCGAGTGGTTAAGGCATTGATCTTAAAATTTAAGTCTTTGTGGATTCAAACCTCTCTCCTGGTGTGTTACCTAAAAATTCTTTAAATGACTTTAAACTTCTTGGTTGTTGACTAAAATCGTAAGTCTCTGTGGAACTTAAGACTTTCAAATATAAAGGTTATAAAGCAATAAAATCAATGACACCCTACATTTCTTGGTATTTTTGATGAAATTCCTATATGGAACTGTAAGACTTAAAAGTGTCTCCCAGGGCCAACAGTCTTAACCTCTTAACCAAAAATTGTTACCCTTTTTTAAACTTTTAGTTGTGAGTTTGTGGGAATTACTTTGTGAAAATAAGCACCAGGATGGCAGATTTTTTAAGCCGTTGGAATTAAGATCCAATGGCCGTAAGTCCTTGAGGGTTCAAACCCCACTCCTGGTATGATACCTAAAAATTGTTTAAATGATTCCAAACTTCTCAGTTGTTAACCATGATTGCAAGTCTCTGTGGAACCTAAGACTTTGATATATAAAGTTTATAAAGCAATAAAATAAAAAATTACACCCTACATTTATGGGTGTATTTTGATGAAATTCCTATATGGAACCTTAAGGCTTGAATTTGTCTCCCAGGGCCAACAGTCGAAACCTCCTCATCAGAAATTTATTCGTTTTTAAAGTTTTGGTTGAGAGTTTGTGTGAAATTCAAGGTGATATCAACCACCAGGATGGCCGAGTGGTTAAGGCGTTGGACTTAAGATCCAATGGGCAATTGCCCACGTGGGTTCAAACCCCACTCCTGGTATGCTACCATAAATTGTTAAATTTCAGTCTCGTGGTTGTTGACCATTATTGCAAGACTCTGTGGAAACTATTAATTTGAAGTGTAAATGTGATCCATCAATTAAGAAGTTTACATTCAACAGTTCTGGACAGTGGTTGGGAAAAACCCTACAATTTGAACTGTAAAAATGAATTGTGTCTCCCAGGCCCAACAGTCTGAACCTCTACAGCTAACTCTTGTCATACTTTTTCAAACTTTTGTTGGGAGATTATGTGAATTACCTAGCCACATCCAATTATCATGGTGGCCGAGTGGTTAAGGCATTGATCTTAAAATTTAAGTCTTTGTGGATTCAAACCTCTCTCCTGGTGTGTTACCTAAAAATTCTTTAAATGACTTTAAACTTCTTGGTTGTTGACTAAAATCGTAAGTCTGTGGAACTTAAGACTTTCAAATATAAAGGTTATAAAGCAATAAAATCAATGACACCCTACATTTCTTGGTATTTTTGATGAAATTCCTATATGGAACTGTAAGACTTAAATGTGTCTCCCAGGGCCAACAGTCTTAACCTCTTAACCAAAAATTGTTACCCTTTTTTAAACTTTTAGTTGTGAGTTTGTGGGAATTACTTTGTGAAAATAAGCACCAGGATGGCTGATTTTTTAAGCCGTTGGAATTAAGATCCAATGGCCGTAAGTCCTTGAGGGTTCAAACCCCACTCCTGGTATGATACCTAAAAATTGTTTAAATGATTCCAAACTTCTCAGTTGTTAACCATGATTGCAAGACTCTTTGGAACCTAAGACTTTGATATATAAAGTTTATAAAGCAATAAAATAAAAAAGTTACACCCTACATTTATGGGTGTATTTTGATGAAATTCCTATATGGAACCTTAAGGCTTGAATTTGTCTCCCAGGGCCAACAGTCGAAACCTCTTCATCAGAAATTTACTTGTTTTTAAAGTTTTAGTTGAGAGTTTGTGTGCAATTCAATGTGATATCAACCACCAGGATGGCCGAGTGGTTAAGGCGTTGGACATAAGATCCAATGTGCAATTGCCCTCGTGGGTTCAAACCCCACTCCTGCTATGCTACCATAAATTGTTAAATTGACTTTCAATCTCGCGGTTGTTGACCATTATTGCAAGACTCTGTGGAAACTATTAATTTGAAGTATAAACGGGAGCCATCTATTAAGAAGTTTACATTCAACAGTTATGGACAGTGGTTTGGAAATCCCTACAATTGGAACTGTAAAGATTAAATGTGTCTCCTAGCCCTACAGTCTGAACCTCTACAGCTAACTCTTGTCATACTTTTTCAAACTTTTGTTGGGAGATTAAGTGAATTACCTAGCCACATCCAATTATCATGGTGGCTGAGTGGTTAAGGCATTGGTCTTAAAATCTAACATTTTTTGGATTCAAACCTTTCTCCTAGTGTGTTACCTAAAAATTCTTTAAATGACTTTAAACTTCTTGGTTGTTGACTAAAATCTTAAGTCTCTGTGGAACTTAAGACTTTCAAATATAAAGGTTATAAAGCAATAAAATCAATGACACCCTACATTTTTGGGTATTTTTGATGAAATTCCTATATGGAACTGTAAGACTTAAATGTGTCTCCCAGGGCCAACAGTCTTAACCTCTTAACCAAAAATTGTTACCCTTTTTTAAACTTTTAGTTGTGAGTTTGTGGGAATTACTTTGTGAAAATAAGCAGCAGGATGGCAGATTTTTTAAGCCGTTGGAATTAAGATCCAATGGCCGTAAGTCCTTGAGGGTTCCAACCCCACTCCTTTTATGATACCTAAAAATTGTTTAAATGATTCCAAACTTCTCAGTTGTTAACCATGATTGCAAGTCTCTGTGGAACCTAAGACTTTGATATATAAAGTTTATAAAGCAATAAAATAAAAAATTACACCCTACATTTATGGGTGTATTTTGATGAAATTCCTATATGGAACCTTAAGGCTTGAATTTGTCTCCCAGGGCCAACAGTCGAAACCTCTTCATCAGAAATTTACTCGTTTTTAAAGTTTTAGTTGAGAGTTTGTGTGAAATTCGATGTGATATCAACCACCAGGATGGCCGAGTGGTTAAGGCGTTGGACTTAAGATCCAATGGGCAATTGCCCACGTGGGTTCAAACCGCACTCCTGGTATGCTACCATAAATTGTTAAATTCACTTTAAATCTCGTGTTTGTTGACCATTATTGCAAGACTCTGTGGAAACTATTAATTTGAAGTGTAAATGTGAGCCATCAATTAAGAAGTTTACATTCAACAGTTCTGGACAGTGGTTGGGAAAAACCCTACAATTTGAACTGTAAAAATGAATTGCGTCTCCCAGGCCCAACAGTCTGAACCTCTACAGCTAACTCTTGTCATACTTTTTCAAACTTTTGTTGGGAGATTATGTGAATTACCTAGCCACATCCAATTATCATGGTGGCCGAGTGGTTAAGGCATTGATCTTAAAATTTAAGTCTTTGTGGATTCAAACCTCTCTCCTGGTGTGTTACCTAAAAATTCTTTAAATGACTTTAAACTTCTTGGTTGTTGACTAAAATCGTAAGTCTCTGTGGAACTTAAGACTTTCAAATATAAAGGTTATAAAGCAATGAAATCAATGACACCCTACATTTCTTGGTATTTTTGATGAAATTCCTATATGGAACTGTAAGACTTAAAAGTGTCTCCCAGGGCCAACAGTCTTAACCTCTTAACCAAAAATTGTTACCCTTTTTTAAACTTTTAGTTGTGAGTTTGTGGGAATTACTTTGTGAAAATAAGCACCAGGATGGCAGATTTTTTAAGCCGTTGGAATTAAGATCCAATGGCCGTAAGTCCTTGAGGGTTCAAACCCCACTCCTGGTATGATACCTAAAAATTGTTTAAATGATTCCAAACTTCTCAGTTGTTAACCATGATTGCAAGTCTCTGTGGAACCTAAGACTTTGATATATAAAGTTTATAAAGCAATAAAATAAAAAATTACACCCTACATTTATGGGTGTATTTTGATGAAATTCCTATATGGAACCTTAAGGCTTGAATTTGTCTCCCAGGGCCAACAGTCGAAACCTCTTCATCAGAAGTTTACTCGTTTTTAAAGTTTTAGTTGAGAGTTTGTGTGCAATTCAATGTGATATCAACCACCAGGATGGCCGAGTGGTTAAGGCGTTGGACTTAAGATCCAATGGGCAATTGCCCTCGTGGGTTCAAACCCCACTCCTGGTATGCTACCATAAATTGTTAAATTGACTTTCTATCTGGCGGTTGTTGACCATTATTGCAAGACTCTGTGGAAACTATTAATTTGAAGTATAAACGGGAGCCATCTATTAAGAAGTTTACATTCAACAGTTATGGACAGTGGTTGGGAAATCCCTACAATTGGAACTGTAAAGATTAAATGTGTCTCCCAGGCCCTACAGTCTGAACCTCTACAGCTAACTCTTGTCATACTTTTTCAAACTTTTGTTGGGAGATTAAGTGAATTACCTAGCCACATCCAATTATCATGGTGGCCGAGTGGTTAAGGCATTGGTCTTAAAATCTAAGATTTCGTGGATTCAAACCTTTCTCCTAGTGTGTTACCTAAAAATTCTTTAAATGACTTTAAACTTCTTGGTTGTTGACTAAAATCGTAAGTCTCTGTGGAACTTAAGACTTTCAAATATAAAGGTTATAAAGCAATAAAATCAATGACACCCTACATTTCTTGGTATTTTTGATGAAATTCCTATATGGAACTGTAAGACTTAAATGTGTCTCCCAGGGCCAACAGTCTTAACCTCTTAACCAAAAATTGTTACCCTTTTTTAAACTTTTAGTTGTGAGTTTGTGGGAATTACTTTGTGAAAATAAGCACCAGGATAGCTGATTTTTTAAGCCGTTGGAATTAAGATCCAATGTCCGTAAGTCCTTGAGGGTTCAAACCCCACTCCTGGTATGCTACCATAAATTGTTAAATTGACTTTAAATCTCGTGGTTGTTGACCATTATTGCAAGACTCTGTGGAAACTATTAATTTGAAGTGTAAACGTGAGCCATCAATTAAGAAGTTTACATTCAACAGTTCTGGACAGTGGTTGGGAAAAACCCTACAATTTGAACTGTAAAAATGAATTGCGTCTCCCAGGCCCAACAGTCTGAACCTCTACAGCTAACTCTTGTCATACTTTTTCAAACTTTTGTTGGGAGATTATGTGAATTACCTAGCCACATCCAATTATCATGGTGGCCGAGTGGTTAAGGCATTGATCTTAAAATTTAAGTCTTTGTGGATTCAAACCTCTCTCCTGGTGTGTTACCTAAAAATTCTTTAAATGACTTTAAACTTCTTGGTTGTTGACTAAAATCGTAAGTCTCTGTGGAACTTAAGACTTTCAAATATAAAGGTTATAAAGCAATAAAATCAATGACACCCTACATTTCTTGGTATTTTTGATGAAATTCCTATATGGAACTGTAAGACTTAAAAGTGTCTCCCAGGGCCAACAGTCTTAACCTCTTAACCAAAAATTGTTACCCTTTTTTAAACTTTTAGTTGTGAGTTTGTGGGAATTACTTTGTGAAAATAAGCACCAGGATGGCAGATTTTTTAAGCCGTTGGAATTAAGATCCAATGGCCGTAAGTCCTTGAGGGTTCAAACCCCACTCCTGGTATGATACCTAAAAATTGTTTAAATGATTCCAAACTTCTCAGTTGTTAACCATGATTGCAAGTCTCTGTGGAACCTAAGACTTTGATATATAAAGTTTATAAAGCAATAAAATAAAAAATTACACCCTACATTTATGGGTGTATTTAGATGAAATTCCTATATGGAACCTTAAGGCTTGAATTTGTCTCCCAGGGCCAACAGTCGAAACCTCTTCATCAGAAGTTTACTCGTTTTTAAAGTTTTAGTTGAGAGTTTGTGTGCAATTCAATGTGATATCAACCACCAGGATGGCCGAGTGGTTAAGGCGTTGGACTTAAGATCCAATGGGCAATTGCCCTCGTGGGTTCAAACCCCACTCCTGGTATGCTACCATAAATTGTTAAATTGACTTTCAATCTCGCGGTTGTTGACCATTATTGCAAGACTCTGTGGAAACTATTAATTTGAAGTATAAACGGGAGCCATCTATTAAGAAGTTTACATTCAACAGTTATGGACAGTGGTTGGGAAATCCCTACAATTGGAACTGTAAAGATTAAATGTGTCTCCCAGGCCCTACAGTCTGAACCTCTACAGCTAACTCTTGTCATACTTTTTCAAACTTTTGTTGGGAGATTAAGTGAATTACCTAGCCACATCCAATTATCATGGTGGCCGAGTGGTTAAGGCATTGGTCTTAAAATCTAAGATTTCGTGGATTCAAACCTTTCTCCTAGTGTGTTACCTAAAAATTCTTTAAATGACTTTAAACTTCTTGGTTGTTGACTAAAATCGTAAGTCTCTGTGGAACTTAAGACTTTCAAATATAAAGGTTATAAAGCAATAAAATCAATGACACCCTACATTTCTTGGTATTTTTGATGAAATTCCTATATGGAACTGTAAGACTTAAATGTGTCTCCCAGGGCCAACAGTCTTAACCTCTTAACCAAAAATTGTTACCCTTTTTTAAACTTTTAGTTGTGAGTTTGTGGGAATTACTTTGTGAAAATAAGCACCAGGATAGCTGATTTTTTAAGCCGTTGGAATTAAGATCCAATGGCCGTAAGTCCTTGAGGGTTCAAACCCCACTCCTGGTATGCTACCATAAATTGTTAAATTGACTTTAAATCTCGTGGTTGTTGACCATTATTGCAAGACTCTGTGGAAACTATTAATTTGAAGTGTAAACGTGAGCCATCAATTAAGAAGTTTACATTCAACAGTTCTGGACAGTGGTTGGGAAAAACCCTACAATTTGAACTGTAAAAATGAATTGCGTCTCCCAGGCCCAACAGTCTGAACCTCTACAGCTAACTCTTGTCATAGTTTTTCAAAATTTTGTTGGGAGATTATGTGAATTACCTAGCCACATCCAATTATCATGGTGGCCGAGTGGTTAAGGCATTGATCTTAATATTTAAGTCTTTGTGGATTCAAACCTCTCTCCTGGTGTGTTACCTAAAAATTCTTTAAATGACTTTAAACTTCTTGGTTGTTGACTAAAATCGTAAGTCTCTGTGGAACTTAAGACTTTCAAATATAAAGGTTATAAAGCAATAAAATCAATGACACCCTACATTTCTTGGTATTTTTGATGAAATTCCTATATGGAACTGTAAGACTTAAATGTGTCTCCCAGGGCCAACAGTCTTAACCTCTTAACCAAAAATTGTTACCCTTTTTTAAACTTTTAGTTGTGAGTTTGTGGGAATTACTTTGTGAAAATAAGCACCAGGATGGCAGATTTTTTAAGCCGTTGGAATTAAGATCCAATGGCCGTAAGTCCTTGAGGGTTCAAACCCCACTCCTGGTATGATACCTAAAAATTGTTTAAATGATTCCAAACTTCTCAGTTGTTAACCATGATTGCAAGTCTCTGTGGAACCTAAGACTTTGATATATAAAGTTTATAAAGCAATAAAATAAAAAATTACACCCTACATTTATGGGTGTATTTTGATGAAATTCCTATATGGAACCTTAAGGCTTGAATTTGTCTCCCAGGGCCAACAGTCGAAACCTCTTCATCAGAAGTTTACTCGTTTTTAAAGTTTTAGTTGAGAGTTTGTGTGCAATTCAATGTGATATCAACCACCAGGATGGCCGAGTGGTTAAGGCGTTGGACTTAAGATCCAATGGGCAATTGCCCTCGTGGGTTCAAACCCCACTCCTGGTATGCTACCATAAATTGTTAAATTGACTTTCAATCTCGCGGTTGTTGACCATTATTGCAAGACTCTGTGGAAACTATTAATTTGAAGTATAAACGGGAGCCATCTATTAAGAAGTTTACATTCAACAGTTATGGACAGTGGTTGGGAAATCCCTACAATTGGAACTGTAAAGATTAAATGTGTCTCCCAGGCCCTACAGTCTGAACCTCTACAGCTAACTCTTGTCATACTTTTTCAAACTTTTGTTGGGAGATTAAGTGACTTACCTAGCCACATCCAATTATCATGGTGGCCGAGTGGTTAAGGCATTGGTCTTAAAATCTAAGATTTCGTGGATTCAAACCTTTCTCCTAGTGTGTTACCTAAAAATTCTTTAAATGACTTTAAACTTCTTGGTTGTTGACTAAAATCGTAAGTCTCTGTGGAACTTAAGACTTTCAAATTTAAAGGTTATAAAGCAATAAAATCAATGACACCCTACATTTCTTGGTATTTTTGATGAAATTCCTATATGGAACTGTAAGACTTAAATGTGTCTCCCAGGGCCAACAGTCTTAACCTCTTAACCAAAAATTGTTACCCTTTTTTAAACTTTTAGTTGTGAGTTTGTGGGAATTCCTTTGTGAAAATAAGCACCAGGATGGCTGATTTTTTAAGCCGTTGGAATTAAGATCCAATGGCCGTAAGTCTTTGAGGGTTCAAACCCCACTCCTGGTATGCTACCATAAATTGTTAAATTGACTTTAAATCTCGTGGTTGTTGACCATTATTGCAAGACTCTGTGGAAACTATTAATTTGAAGTGTAAACGTGAGCCATCAATTAAGAAGTTTACATTCAACAGTTCTGGACAGTGGTTGGGAAAAACCCTACAATTTGAACTGTAAAAATGAATTGCGTCTCCCAGGCCCAACAGTCTGAACCTCTACAGCTAACTCTTGTCATACTTTTTCAAACTTTTGTTGGGAGATTATGTGAATTACCTAGCCACATCCAATTATCATGGTGGCCGAGTGGTTAAGGCATTGATCTTAAAATTTAAGTCTTTGTGCATTCAAACCTCTCTCCTGGTGTGTTACCTAAAAATTCTTTAAATGACTTTAAACTTCTTGGTTGTTGACTAAAATCGTAAGTCTCTGTGGAACTTAAGACTTTCAAATATAAAGGTTATAAAGCAATAAAATCAATGACACCCTACATTTCTTGGTATTTTTGATGAAATTCCTATATGGAACTGTAAGACTTAAATGTGTCTCCCAGGGCCAACAGTCTTAACCTCTTAACCAAAAATTGTTACCCTTTTTTAAACTTTTAGTTGTGAGTTTGTGGGAATTACTTTGTGAAAATAAGCACCAGGATGGCAGATTTTTTAAGCCGTTGGAATTAAGATCCAATGGCCGTAAGTCCTTGAGGGTTCAAACCCCACTCCTGGTATTGTTGCGAGTCCCACATGCCAAAGACAGTGGCAAGTACGGGGTCAGAAGGTGAGCCACACTGGACTGGCTTGTGCGAGCAAAATCAGCCAGTCAACAGGAGCTGGGCTGCAGGTCAAAAAACTGTGGTCAGAAACAAGGGTCACACAAGGGTCACAGGGACAAGAGGACAGAACTGGGCGAAGGGTCAGGAGACTGACCCCACCTCTTTGCCCCACCCCTGGCTTGGAAAGATGGGATTGGAGGAGAACAGAATGAAGACAAGCCCATCAGATCCAGAAGCCCTCTCGGGAACATTGGAGAGAAACTGAAGAATGCTGCAAAAGATGATGCAATGACCTGTGTTAAGAAGGAAAATGACACCAAATGTTTTGTGTTGAGCTACAAAGTGTGTATCTGGTAAATGACCCCATGACCTTAAGCTGGTCCAGGAAGGGTATAAAAGAACAGCTCTGAACAGCAGAGAGGGTTTGAGAGATTCGACAGCAGCTGGGGCAGAGGACAAGAAGAGACAGAGCAGATTTGGAGGGGTCATCCCCCGTCCAAGCCTGGATGGGGGATGACAGAAGAGACTCTTAGGAGAGAAAGAGAGAGAGGGAGAGTTCCTCCGTGGGGGATAGCAGTTGTTTTTTCATCTACCCATTTTTGTATTTTGATTTTGTAATAAACCTTTTTTGAAAAAGAAACATAATCCTGATTCTTTCAGGTTTTCTCTAAAGCTTCACGAGTGGGGGGCTCTGATCATTAATTGCACAGAGGTAAGCACATTAATTATGGGTTCTGGAATTATCAGGACTTACTTTACGGTTTGTGACAGATTAATATAAAGAAACCTTAAGATAACGGGATTGCTTAAAAAGAAGTGAGCTACTACAGAAGGAAAGGTCTTACATATTATTTCACCTTTAAAATAAAAGATATGATTCTAACTTAGGACGCCCAAACCAGGATCTAATACCATAATACTCACCGACATCCCCATCGAACCCTGATGGATGCACCGTCTCATAAGTTCTAACGGAACTGGGTTTTAAAGGAACCGGTAAATGGGACGGGCACGCGACAGTATGATACCTAAAAATTGTTTAAATGATTCCAAACTTCTCAGTTGTTAACCATGATTGCAAGTCTCTGTGGAACCTAAGACTTTGATATATAAAGTTTATAAAGCAATAAAATAAAAAATTACACCCTACATTTATGGGTGTATTTTGATGAAATTCCTATATGGAACCTTAAGGCTTGAATTTGTCTCCCAGGGCCAACAGTCGAAACCTCTTCATCAGAAGTTTACTCGTTTTTAAAGTTTTAGTTGAGAGTTTGTGTGCAATTCAATGTGATATCAACCACCAGGATGGCCGAGTGGTTAAGGCGTTGGACTTAAGATCCAATGGGCAATTGCCCACGTGGGTTCAAACCCCACTCCTGGTATGCTACCATAAATTGTTAAATTGACTTTAAATCTCGCGGTTGTTGACCATTATTGCAAGACTCTAAGGAAACTATTAATTTGAAGTGTAAACGTGAGCCATGAATTAAGAAGTTTACATTCTACAGTCATGGACAGTGGTTGGGAAATCCCTACAATTGGAACTGTAAAGATTACAGGTGCTGGCCAGTAAATTAGAATATCATCAAAAGGTTGAAAATATTTCAGTAATTCCATTCAAAACGTGAAACTTGTACATTATATTCATGCAATGCACACAGACCAATGTATTTCCGATGTTTATTACGTTTAATTTTGATATTTATAGGTGACAACCAATGAAAACATCAAATCTGGTATCTCAGAAAATTAGAATATTCTAAAGGCCAATGAAAAAATGTTTGTTTCTCTAATGTTGGCCAACTGAAAAGAATGAACATGAAAAGAATGTGCATGTATAGCACTCAATACTTAGTCGGGGCTCCTTTTGCCTCAATAACTGCAGTAATGCGGCGTGGCATGGACTCGATCAGTCTGTGGCACTGCTCAGGTGTTATGAGAGCCCAGGTTGCTCTGATAGTCGTCTTCAGCTCCTCTGCATTGTTGGGTCTAGCGTATTGCATCCTCCGCTTCACAATACCCCATAGATTTTCTATGGGGTTAAGGTCAGGCGAGTTTGCTGGCCAATCAAGGACAGGGATACCATGGTCCTTGAACCAGGTGCTGGTGGTTTTGGCACTGTGTGCAGGTGCCAAGTCCTGTTGAAAGGTGAAGTCTGCATCCCCATAAAGTTGGTCAGCAGCAGGAAGCATGAAGTGCTCTAAAACTTCCTGGTAGACGGCTGCATTGACCCTGGACCTCAGGAAACAGAGTGGGCCAACACCGGCAGATGACATGGCACCCCACACCATCACTGACGGTGGAAACTTTACACTGGACCTCATGCAACGTGGATTCTGTGCTTCTCCGCTCTTCCTCCAGACTCTGGGTCCTTGATTTCCAAAGGAAATGCAGAACTTGCTTTCATCAGAAAACATAACTTTGGACCACTCAGCATCAGTCCAGTCCTTTTTGTCCTTGGCCCAGGCGAGACGCTTCTTGCGCTGTTTCATGTTCAAGAGTGGCTTGACACACGGAATGCGACACCTGAATCCCATGTCTTTCATGAGTCTCCTCGTGGTGGTTCTTGAAGCGCTGACTCCAGCTGCAGTCCACTCTTTGTGGATCTCCCCCACATTTTTGAATGGGTTTGTCGTCACAATTCTCTGCAGGGTGCGGTTATCCCTAGAGCTTGTACACTTTTTTCTACCACATTTTTTCCGTCCCTTCGCCTGTCTGTTAATGTGCTTGGACACAGAGCTCTGCGAACAGCCAGCTTCTTTAGCAATCACCTTTTGTGTCTTGCCCTCCTTGTGCAAGGTGTCAATGATTGTCTTTTGGACAGCTGTTAAGTCAGAAGTCTTCCCCATGATTGTGGTGCCTTCAAAACAAGACTGAGGGACCTTTTAAAGGCCTTTGCAGGTGTTTTGAGTAAATCAGCTGATTAGAGTGGCAGCAGGTGTCTTCTATATTCAGCCTTTTCAGAATATTCTAATTTTTTGAGATACCAAATTTGGAGTTTTCATTAGTTGTCACTTATGAATATCAAATTTAAATGTAATGAACATTGGAAATACATTGGTCTGTGTGCATTGCATGAATATAATGTACAAGTTTCACGTTTTGAATGGAATTACTGAAATATTTTCAACCTTTTGATGACATTCTAATTTACCTCCACAATATTTTCTATTTCTCATGTGGCCCCATGGAAAAAATAATTGCCCACCCCTGATGTAGGTGGTAAAGAATCATACAAAAAACATGCGAAGATAAACATGAGTGTATGTGTGTGTGCGTGTTTGTGTGCGTACGTGTGTGTGTGTGTGTGAGAGCGTGCGCATGCGCGCGTTTGTCAGTCCAGTCCCTTTATTTTGAGGAGACAAATGGCTTGTGGAAAGAAGCTGTTGCACAGTCTGGATGTGTGTGCCCGAATGCTTCGGTACCTTCTTCCAGATGGCAGGAGGTTGAAGAGTGTGTGAAAGGGATTTGACCAATGAGCCACAATGCTGGTGGCTTTGCGGATGCATCGTGTAGTGTAGATGTCCTTAATTGAGGGGAGAGAGACTCCGATGATCTTCTCTGCTGTTCCCACTATCCGCTGTAGTGTCTTGCGGTCGGAGATTGCACAGTTACCAAACCAGGCAGTGATACAGCTGCTCAGGATGCTCTCAATAGTTCCTCTATACAGAGCCGGATTAAATAAATGGACTACACTAGGCAGGCTGCATTTTTAGCCCCCCCCCCCCCCCCCCCCTCGATGTTATGTAATGAATTGAAATCTGACACTTACAAAATTTACTTATAAAAGTTTATTCACAGTTTACATAGCCTAGTTTTTGGTTACAAATTGGTTGTTTGTATGCCAAAATAAGTCATGTGTTGTAGGCTGTTGCCTCTGCTGAATCAGAAATTCTGTCAATTTTCTGAGTGTGAACTTATTGTTTTGCTATTTGAACATTAATAAAATTATTTGACAAATAATTAATAAAACCAGCAACACTTACCAAGGAAACCATTTAGCATTATCTACTCCGGGATAATCTTTAGCCTTCCAGCATCACATGCCTCAATCACAGCAGAAACACGTCTAAAGAAATGTTCCTTGGTTAAGCTTCAGTCTCCAGATTTCCTCTGTGATGCAGAAGAATATCCAATATTTTGAGAGGGATAGTTTAGTGCAAAGTACTCATCAGTTTGGTACCACTTTGCAGGATCAGATGGGTAGCTAGTTGTTATTACCCTGTCTGGGTCTAGAGGCTCCTATAAGACTATATTGGGCTCACTTCTGGCTGGCTGCTGTTCTTCCAGTTTGTCCTTCTGTGAAGGCGCTGATGTTGACGGCGTTGGCGCTACATCGTCTTCCGCCGCATCTTCCACTGCGTCTTCGGGTTGTGTCTCCTCCGGGTCTGACTTGGGCCCGGCCTCTGGCTCTGCTGACTCGAGCATGTTCACAGCTGTCGGACGGCTGCCAGAGCAGCCCGACAGAAACTTGTGTAAAGCCACTCCCGCTGTCTCTCTTCTTTAGTTCCTCTTCATTTTTTTTTTACGTTTTGCCACACCCGAAAGCATCGTGAAAGTTAGCCTACTCAAAAACACCTGCTAGCTTTGTTGTGTCCCGCTCTAACTCTGACCGCTTCTCTGACGTCCTTAATTGGGTGCCGCCTTAACCCTCTGGGGTCCAGGGTGTAATTTGCCGTGAGTTTTCCTTTGTATTTCCAAAATAAAAACCATAACCACTGCCTTATGTGGTATCAATCTTTTCAGCACAACCTGGACTTTATGAATCTATACTTATTTTTTATACTTGGACATAAAGGGGTTGCATATTAGACCTTAAATCACTCAAAAACATAAAATCAGAATAGGAAAAAAGTTGTTTATTTTACTGTGAAACCAACAAACATTTATGACAAATGTTTTTTATCATTTAGACTGGTAATCTAGACTGTACATTTATAAAAAATATGACTAAATATAGCAAATAACTAATTTAAATAAATTATTAGGTCTCTGGGATCCAGAGTGTAAATCACCGTTTTTGACTCATTTTGGGTTTTCTTTTGTATTTTCTAATAAAAACAATAAATATTGCCTTATGGGGTATCATTAATTTCAGGACAACCTGGACTATCTGAATTTATACTTATTTTATTAATTTGGCAATAATATACATGGATTTTGGAGAGAGAAGCGTGGCTCCATCACGCCGAGATCTGACAGCTGCGCGGCGCCGCCCACTCCTCTTGTTGGATCTCCGATGAGCTGGATCTCTGCCTTCATCCTCTACCTCATCATGACCCAACTCTTCTATGAGGAAGGATGGATCTGCCACATCATCATCAACATCCTCGCTGTTTGCCTCAGACTCCGGCTGCGAGTCTCCGTCCACTTCCTCTGCTTCCAGTTCAAAAAACAGCCGTACTATCTGAACTGCCTGGTGGACATTTATCCTTCTCATCATCCTTTATATAAGCCTAATAAAAGCCTACTAAACTGCAGAGACAATATATCTGTCCGGATCGCTCCAAAATACAAAGTTTACCGTCAATATCTGTCTAATTGTTTGTTGTTACTCCGTTCGCGCCACTACTTTCCCTGCGAAGCGGCTCCATTTTGCGCACATCTTTTTACTCGTGCAGCCTTCCTCTCTCTCTCAGCTACATAATGATACTTTTCATCAACTGAATATGTGAGACTTCCACCAACAGCAAAAGGATCTCGTGTTTTTGTGGGTTTTTAATGTTCACAAGCACATTCCCGCTCACAGATTACTAAACCGCTGTTTTGACAAGTTATCAGATTGTCTAAAAATAGGTCATTTTTTAGTTTAGTATAACTCCGCTTTTACGTTGCCTATTAACAAAATTTAAAAACTGGGGTGTAGTTTATAATCTCCTTTTTAAAGCTGAATTGAAACCGAAACTCGGGGAGGCGGAGTCTTGCTGCTCCAGCGTCCCAAATCAGACCTGTTCAAAAGACGCGTATACTTGTCCATGGACCCCAGAGGTTTAATGTGACGTAGCCAATGA
Organism: Nothobranchius furzeri; assembly: GCF_043380555.1. Classification (NCBI taxonomy): domain Eukaryota; kingdom Metazoa; phylum Chordata; class Actinopteri; order Cyprinodontiformes; family Nothobranchiidae; genus Nothobranchius; species Nothobranchius furzeri. Next base: position 39,019,948 of record NC_091751.1, read on the forward strand.
AACGGTCTATGGTTAAGATAAACATTGTCACTATTTTTAGTTAATTGATAAATTATTGAAACAAATTGTAGATAGGAGTCCTAGCTACAAATTCTATCATAGGACATTTGTACATTTAATTTTTAATTTATTTATTTATAATTTTGTTCCTCTGTCTGGGCCCCATCCAGCCAATCAGGCCCTAGGCACGTGCCTACTTTGCCTTTGCGTTAATCCGGCTCTGCCTCTATAGAAGGTGGTCAGGATCAGTGGTGGAAGCTGGGCCCTTCTCAGTCTTCTCAGAAAGAAGAGACGCTGTTGGGCTTTCTTGTGCAGGAAGCTGGTGTTGAGGGACCAGCTGAGGTCTTTGTCCAGGTGAACTCCCAGGAATTTGATGCTGTTGACAATCTCCACAGAGGAGCCGTTGATGCTCAGCGGTGAGTGGTCACCTCGTATCCTCCTAAAGTCAACAACCATCTCTTCTGTCTTGTCAACATTCAGAGACAGGTTGTTGTCCTTACACAAGTTCGTTAGCCTCTGCACTTCCTTTCTGTACGCTGACTCGTCATTCTTGCTAATGAGACCCACCACGGTCGTGTCATTCTGCTGAGTTTTATAAATCACTTTACTCTCCAACTGTAGAATAACACCACTGAGACACTTAAACATCAGTTTTATGAAAGAAAAAGCTTTAAACTGTCAGAACTTTTACGCTCATAAGAACCCCCCCCCCCCCCCCTCAAAAAGTCACCTCAAGAATGTTTTTTGAACAAACCAAACAACAAGCGGATCTCTTCAGCAACTTTGGACTTCTTGATGTCTTTCAAAATACTTTACTTTATTCTTAATTTAATGCTAACATCATGAAACTGTTTCTGAAACTCTTTCCTCACTAACGCTTCTTAAAGATTTCACACAAAAGGTATAAAGTTACCAAAGGTAGGTTGGAAAAGTCACACCAAACTTCCTTTTGGCGTTCAACATAAAGCTTCCAAAATGGCGTCGGACAGTGGATCAGACGGTTCAGTACCAGAACCGCTCCAGTCCATCAAACCCTCAGTGGGAGGAGACAGGCCCGCCTAAATCCTCAGAAGCTTCTGTGTTTATCCACGCTGTCATCAGCCAGATGAAAGGCAATCAGTCTGCAGCTCAGCACCTGTGTTTCTCAGGTGAGCTGGTTTCATTACATCCATTTCCCTGGAGCCCCCCCCCCCCCCCCACACACACACACACACACACACACATACACACACTGATCCCAGTTCTGCAGGATTCTCAGACCTTCTCATTAACATCAACAAATGGTTCTACTCCATTTATTCCTTCATGACAATCCTCTGATAATACCTACTATTTTTCCCAGCAGCAACTTTCCTGATTTTCTTTCAGTATGATTTACTTTTATGTCCTGCTTTGATGTAAAAGCAGCCATAAATCACGAGCCTGAGCAGTCTGAGGGTTTGTTTTCTCGTCCAGCATGCAGTCTGTTGTATCCGTCTCGCCCCAGAAGACCGCTGGCTCGCAGCTTGTTACTGCTTCTACTAGCTGACCACCCACGACTCAGCCTGCGTGGCTTGGCCTGGCCCCAGAGGCTCATGGGTAGTCTGTCATCCAATGTCTGTGAGCTAACAGACGCATCCCATTTCATCGTTTGCCAAGAACGCAAATCCACTCCCGCTCAGCCTTAATTAACTGTACAATCAGAAACACAATTACTGCTGCTCAGCACAGACAGTTCCTTTAAAAGCTGTTTACCGCTTCGAAACTCCAGGAGACAAACGCCGGTGCTAAAGTCCAAGTAATCATGTAAAACGCTCATATTTCTCTTTGCAGGAGTTTTAATTTAGTGTTTAAAAAGAGCCGATTTAATTCTTCCACTACGTATTTCAGGCCAGTCTCAGTAACCGTCTGCTCTGAGTATTGATTTTATTTTTAATCTACATTAAATTTCGGGACAGAATGTAATCACTACGTTTCAATCTCCATGTTTACTCCAGCTGCAGTGGAAGAAAATGAAATATGCAGCTTGAAATAATCCTCATTGATTCGGCCAAGTGTTTTCTGCAAACACGGCGTTGTCGCCGTAGGGTGAGCCGATTAAGATTGACGCAGGAGATTGTCTTCAGATGACTTTTTGTCGTATTTTGTCACCTTAATTTAGAGAGAGCGGTGACAACAGATGGGAAATATGGTTAACGTGAAGGAGCGAGAAACAAGCTGTAATGCATTTGTGATTATGTGCCATGAAAATCTGCTGGAGACTACAAGATGCAAAAAAAGTTTGGCAAAAGTGCACAAAACTTTGGATGAGTCCATGTGTAGTTGTAAGATGTAGCTAACTCTAACCCTAGAGGGTGGTGCCAGTGCATCCGTGATGTCATAAACCGTGTCAAAGTGTGGCCTGGGGGCCGTTTGCAGCCCTCGGAATAAATTTATGTGGCCCACATCTTGCATTTCTATGATTCATTTTGTCTCTCAAGCAGGCTGCTGATGTAGGCTGACATTTTCTAACATTTTTATGTTGAAATTAGTATTTTTATGCAAATTTTGGATCTAAAAATAATAAAATTCACATAATTAATGCATGTATAAATAAAGAAAAGCCCATTTCTGCGTAACTTTTGACTCTCGTCTACGTTTTGAGGTGAGGATTTGTCTAAAATTCTGATTGTTAGCTGTTGTCAGCTTCTAGAGGAACATAATTCATGTCTTACTGACAAGGAATGAAGAGCTAACCGCTAGTATGACTCCTCCCAACACCAGAATGTTTTGCTACCTTCTGAAAATGGACACGAAACTCCATATTTTCAGAGCTGATAAGGCAGTATTAAATTTTAAACGTTTACACCAGTGGCCCTCAAATGGCGATACGCGATCCACAAATTAGGAATCAGAGAAAAACACTCAGTGGGAACTGAAGAAACAACGCTTATGCCTCTCCAGGGCCCTCAAACGTTTCTATAAACAGTCCTATATTCCATCCTATGAATGAAATTCAGAATGTTCTTATGAGCGGCCAAAATCCTGATTTAAGAAACATGCGGTGGCCACCTCTACATACGTTCCTTCACAACCAAGTGTTGACAAATCCTACCTGTGTGTACCCAGGTGCTCGTATCTGTTGACAGTCATTTACATACAGAAACACCCTCAATTAACCAAATTGGGTCACACCACATCCTCACCTGATGAACTTGTTCCTGATCTGTATTTGCTCCTTGGATTTTCCCTCTTGCCTCGCCCCATCTGGATGCCTTTGCACACCTCTGATTCCTGGGTTTTGATCCTGGACCTGTCTCCTGACTCCTGCTTCAGCCTGCCCCATTTTGGATTACTCTGCTCGTTGTCTTCCTGGTTCTGATCCTGGCCTGTCCTCTGACCATCCTCCTGCACAACCACTCAGATCAACCACTGGGTAATATCCCTGAGCCACCAGTTGTCATATCCCTGCCTCTGCTACTTAAGGATTTTAATAAAAATCTTAAATGTTTTTTATTGTGTCCGGTGTTCTGTTCAGGTCCTCACAGTCAGCCATTACAAAAATTTTACTGACAGTGAGATCGAGGCACTGCCGAAGTAGAAGAGAACCAAACAAGTGGCAGAGGTTGCAAACGTGATTGGGACAGAGGAGACGTCCTGGCCAGGTAAAGGAGTTGGAAGCTTGTTCTGTCTGAGTGTAGAGCTGGTTTTCTGTTTGGTTACCTTGGCAATGCATGTATTTTTGGGGAGGAGGTTCTGGGGGGTTCTTAAGAGGAATTTCACAGGGTGTTTGTTACATTCAGCTGCTTTTGTTGAAGCTGAGAATAAATGCGGAAAGCAAACAAGCCTGATTCTTCAATCTTAAACACTGCTGCGCTCATAATGTTAGCATGAAAGCTTCCGGTGGCAAAACATCCTAAAGTTGTCAATAACTGAATATGGACTGGAATTGGATTTGTTTGGGTCCCACTCCATGGCATAGCTCCAGAAGGATCTTTTTTGGGAGCGCACTCGTGGAAGATGCGTTCCTTCCTGAGTGCCAACTCCTCCAATAACACCAGATCAGCCATGATGCCAAATTCCCATCGGTCACAGGTTCTGACAGCAGTTGTGTGATGAAGCTGTTTCTGCCACTAAAAGCTAACTGAGACCTTGTGGTTCCCGTTCTACCACCAGACGCTGTTCGTCCTCATGGTGAGAGCTGCTCTGATGTTTAGGAAAATGTTTACGTGCAAAAATTTCAACGCTAATAAATGGAAGACCCAGAAAGTGCAGTGGTTTGGCGAGACCAGCAATAGGATGGTCTAATAGTGGCTGTGGATTCGAAACGTGTTAACGGTGGAGGTTATTAGAGAATCCCTCTATCATTATTTAATACTAACTGTATGTTAGAACGGTGTTAAGAGCCATGAAAAAAGGTTTTAAACTACGTTGGGCAAAAGGAGATCTGATTTGTGTTCTGCAAGTCTTACTTTTAACTTACATTTAGTTCTCCCAATATAAAAGCAACCACATTGCTTTTATATTGGGAGAACTAAACGTAAGACTTGCAAAACACAAACAAGCAATCGGATCTGGTAATCCTCTATATTCTATGGCAGTGCATTATAAAGACACAAACCATGGAAGCTGTAACTCTCATAAAATCACAGGGATTGAACATATAAAACATTTAATTAGAGGAGGTGATAGGCTTAAAAAACCTTTGCTAAGAGAATCATTTTGGATTTAGACATTAAAAGCTATGAAATTTTCAGGTCTTAATGGAGATGTGGATTTCGCTCCTTTTTTGAAATTCTGTTTTATTACCATATTTGTACGATGTTTACTTAAATGTATTTCTTTTTCTCAATTCTCTAAGTGTAATTTCACATTTGTAAGTATTTCTCCTTACAATAGGATTGTTTAGAATGTAAAAGAGTGTTTTTTGTGCGATATTGGTCATCCAATCATGATGCTGTCTACCTGCCCAACTTCAGCAGGTGTCACCGATTGGCTTTCTTAACAAGGAAGTGAGAGGACCTACTAACATTTTGAGTCCTGACGAAAGCCCTGTGGGCTGAAACGTGTAGGCATTTATGTTTTTAACTATTTAAGCCCTGCGCCAATAAAGGCTTATTAATTTTGCATCTCCTGAGTGCCTCAGATCTCCTTTTGCCCAACATTCATGTGGATCCCTTGGCTGAAGAGTGAGAGCACCAGATAAAATTACACCTCTGCAGCACTTCCAGCATTTTTTCTATTTTCAAGGATTTAAACTAATTTGTTTTCCAAATTTGTCACAGCAGCTTTAATGTCTGACGATTAAATAAAAGTAAAAACATGTTTTAAAAACTGGAAGCAACTTTTCATCTGACAACAAAATGAGTCATTGTTCTGAGGAGTCTGGCAGCTGCAAAAACAACTATAAAGTTCCCACAATCCACCAACAGAGATCTGACAGCCAGACGGGAAGTTTTCAAAAGTTCGGGCTCCCGTTTGGATTCAGTCCACTAACCATAACCCCCCCAAATGCTGCAGAATGCCTTCTTTCCGTTGTTTGACAGTTCTGACAGCAGAATAATCAGAACCTGACACACTGATACGACTGCAGGTTTCCCACCTGACCCACTTTCTACCCCCTCACTCAAATCACTGGAGAGCATCTCCATTGAGTCGGGAAATAACTGCAGAAATTCTCTGCTCAGTTAGCGGAAAAGCTTCAGAAACAGCTTTGAGTCTTGCGTGGCGCCAAAAAAAATGATCATAGGAGATCCGCAGCTTTTTACATCCTTGTTCAGGTTTAAGAGGCTGATGGAAATAATCTGATACTTTTATTTATTTCATTTACCCGACCCCGGGGAAGAGGATGATAATGATGGATGGATGGATGGACGTGCTTTCCTCAGCCAGATGACAGATGGTGATGAACCTTCAACATCAAACTTAGAACATTAGTCTCTGAACACCTTTTCTGATGTTCGGTGTATCTTCTAGATAGCACCCACCTCCTGATTCTTCTGGTTAAATCCTTCATTAAGTGTTGACTTAATAGCAGCGGCTTCCTGATGTTGTGTTTGTCCCAGCAGAGCTGGACAGAAGACACACTCCTGTGACATTTGCTGAGCACAATGATCAAAGCGAATGTGATTGTTGTTCATAGTCCCACTCTGAAGAACCTACAGGTCATTTTTCACCCGGCCCCTGATGCTCCAGAGTGAAACAGTCCAAAGAAAAACACATTTTTCCCTATTCGGTGAAATCCGTCTCTGTCTGGTGCGGTTCAAAGCCACACAAAGTGATAATCCATCACTGTACTCTGACCTTGGGACACAAACAGCATCACAACACGAGCAGTCACGGCTCAGCGCTGCAGACGACCTTTAACACCCGCTCTCTGACTGGCTCGCTGCCCGTTCTCATCACCAAGGCTCTGAGGTGGAACTGTTTTACATCCCAACTAAAAATGTTACATTATACGCTGATTTAAGCACCGTAAGCCCACGTTTAACGGCTCTTCCCTTTCAGAGAAGCACCCAGATGGACGAGAAGGGAATAAACAACAACGGAGAGCTCAGTCTGCCCTGGACGCAGCACTCAATCACAGCTGTTTTCCTTTTCCTTCTAAAGTTTCAATTTGTCACTTGGTACGGGAGAGGATTTCTCAACAGGATCCACATCACTCCTGAATTTCAATCAGAGTCTCAGGGTCTACACACAGACTTCTGCCAGTGGCCATTTTGCTATTTAACATCGTTCCTGGTGCGGCGTTCAGGTTTTCCTGCAAGTAATTTTAATTTGTACAGACTTTAATCAAGGCTGCTCTCTCGCCGAGGTTTGGGACGCCTACGTTACAAAACAATAAATAACAAGAAGAGGGAGGAGGAGGAGGATTGTGCTCTAAACATCTGCCTGATGGGGAAATTAAACTGCATCTTGAAGTCAGCTCTTCTGCTCTCTGTGAGCAAAACAAATAAACCCTTTCTCAGCTTAAATAGATCTCTTTACAGATACATTATTCATGTGCCCTTCGGTAGACATGGCTTTAAATTATAGCTGGAAAACATTTCTTTTCTCGCCTCGTTGCTGTGTGAATATATTGCCCTTTTAAAGCATCGGCAGGGCTGGGCTGACACTAATGATTCCAGCAACACTCGACTATAACCTACTTTACGTTTGCATGGGTTGGAAAAATAAATCCCTCTGTCACGAGGTCTGGAGATGTGTGGTCACAGAGCCTCAGCTTAGAAATCGTTTTAGGAGTCTGATGAGGCAGAAAATCCTAAAATGTCTCTTGGTGGTCACCTGGAGAAAGCTCAAAGTGAATACATGCAGCTGCTCGCGAGAGTTAAATTCAGATTCTTTGAAATTAGAGAAAGCAGATCAAAGAGGAAGGACGTTTATGGAGAGACGGGATGATAATCTGGCCTCCGCTGGGCAGAAGCAGCACCATTTCCCTGTGAGAGATTATAAACAGGAGGCTTCTGTAAATGTCATGTGGGCGCGGATAATAGGAGGTGTGCCGCAGGGTAAATGAGAGTCTTTAGCTGGAAAAAGCATCATGATATTTACTGGAATGGGGCAGCTTTGGTCACACCTGAAGGCAAATGGAGGCGTCCAGCTGGGATAATTATGTAGGACAGTGTCATTGTCATAAAACCGCGGGAGAGACGTGGAACGAAGGCAGGAAGCGCCGAGTCATTTAGGACAAATGGGAAATTGGCTTTCGGGCTTCAGGTGGAAGGATCTCCAGTTTTATGAGACAAATCTGTTAAAGCCCTGCAGCAGAAACCGTTTTACTTTGCCGCTTGTTTTGAAAAAATGTAATTCACATTAAACTTCAGCATAAACATGAGAACTAATAGGTTGCATCGCTGACCAATTAAACTTTTAAGTGGGAGAGAAAATCCAGCTCTTTATTTGAAAGGCAGAAGGACCCAGAACACAGAGAGGACACGTTGGGCAGATTAACTCTTCTTGGGACGTCAGAAATCCCTCTTCAGGAAGCTTTAATCTTCCGTTTCCCTCCCTCCGCCATTGCTCGCTGCTGCTAAGCTACTCCACCGTTTATTTCATGTTTGATGTCTCGTGGCTCCCGTTGAATGCTGGGATTAACAAAAGCAATATTTATGAGGAGGAGGCTTGAAGTCGGTGCAAAGAAACTGTACAAATGTGCAAAATGACTCATTTTAGTGCCTTCACTAAGAACTTTTGATGCACTTAGAGAATAGAATTTTGTCAGGAAGGAAGTTTACATTTTTAAAAACCATCTAAACTTTCTGTACCAACTAAAATCTTAAAGGTTAGCAAATAAATAGCCTAATTTTCTTCCATTTATTGGACTCTAGATGTAAAAACACCTAAAAAAACAGATTCACGTTGTTATCAAGCTATAAATGTGTACAGGTGATGGATTTAAGCTGCAGGGAGACCAACTAATCTCTGTTGTACAGTAAAGTTTAACAGAAGAAGGTCTAGTGTTGTCTTGGATCTTTTTTGTTGCATATTTCTTACAACCTCCCGTTCCCATCTCTGCTTCAGTATTCTCTTCCCTGACACGGAGGTTATGCATCTCCCTATAGTCACAGGGCTGGAGTTTGCATGAATGATAAACCAGTAATCTCACTGGTCTGTGATGGTAATAAATAACCATCTGGTTTATAGATGCTGCAAAGACAAGAGCTCTAAAGCTGCCATTCAGCCTATAAACAGAGAACTGACCCAGACTGCTTCTCATTAAAGCCGCAGACGTCCAACGGTGGTGTGGGATTTTGTTTGCGTAAATGTGGGACTAACAGGTTCTTCTATAAGGTCTAAGAGCGGTTCCAGTGTGGGACTTCTTACTAATACTTTCAAAATAAAGGTTGACAGGCAAAAATCTCATCTCCAAACCGTTTCTGTCTCAAACGTATAATTGCATTTAAGGTGATTAGATATTTGAACACTAAATAATTCCCAACATGTTGATATTTATGTAGTTGGGAAAGAACGCCTCTTTGGCAGACATGGAAAATTGATCAGATTCATAGTTTGCTTTGTTTTCTGTGCTTAACTACTTTATTTGTATTTTTTTAATAAAAAAAAAACGTTCACCTGCTTCCAAGTCAGAAAGTCGCCTTATAATACGAAACACAGTCCAACTGCTTTTCTTTCGGGGCTCCGAAACAAAAACTAACAACACAAGTCTAATTATAAACCTTTCAATGTGTTTGCGACTTTACTCGTTTAAGCTTGAGTAACTTTGGGCACTAATACCAGTTATGAGTCATTTATACATTCCTGATCCTGGTAGTGTTAAAGGCCAAGTTCACTGAGAAACTGTGTTTTACTCAGTCATGCAGGTTAAACGTGAAAAGTCTCACACCTGACAGACGGCTCCTGGCTGGCTCGCCATTATGGAATGATAGTAATTTACATCTAATTAAGGACCGTAAGACATTAAGATTGCACATCGAGTATGAAATCCATCTTACGGACCACTGGGTTATTTAATCAGAAGATTGGAACTTTTTAATGCAGGGATTAGATAAGTTTTTTTATTAACTGAGAGACAAGAGAAGAGAGACAATCCTTCAAACGTTTAAGATGATTTATTACTAAAGAATTTTAAAAAGTTTAAGCAATACTAACTCTCTAATGATGGATGTTCTGTTTGAATGAGGTGTGAGATGGATGGTGTATGTGAATGAGTGTTATTCAGAACTCTCGTATCCGGAGAAGCAAGTCTGAGTGAGATATGATGTTTTGCTCCTAACTGATCAGAGTTTGACCGGAGTAGTCATAAACACATGAGACACCATATTGTCGCATCCACACATACCCTCAGGGAGACGTCCTTCACGGATCCAGAATGTCAGGTCCACGGACCCTCCTCTCGATACTGGAGCCAATGGTACAGCGTCACAGCACGACAAACTAGTCCTTGGATTGTCTCCAGGTAAAAAGTGACAGGTGGTTCACAGCGTCAAAAGGGGACCCTCCTTGGGTCAGCAAGTTCAGCTTTTATTCTGAAAGGAACCGTTGCTTGGTTGGTAAAAACAACAGATTTTTCCAGCTTGATGGTTCTCAGCTTAAAAAGGGGAGGTTTGGATGGCCGGTCCGATTACTCCGCTTAGCATGCAGTGAACTCAACGAGATGTTGAGAACTGGTCTAAGATGGCGTTGGAACTAGTTTAATTAATCTGGACGTTTTGAATTCTGGTCGAATCAAAGTTGGCAGATTTATAAACACCACAGAGACTATGCCACGCTTCAGACTAGGAAGGTTCTGATTGGATCAGCAACAGCAATGTGTCATGCGATTATTTTCATTATGTGTGTCAGTGTGTCTAGTGAACTAGATTAAGTCATATTACTTATTAAAACATATTAATCATAACATTGTGATTTCACAGATTGGTTACATTGTATTATTGACTAACAGTTGTTTTGATTAGCTTTATTAAAATAGAGTTGTTTGATTTAATAAAAGAAAAGAGTCTTTTAATCTTCTTTCTTCTTTTGCTGGAAAGTGAACAGTTTAGAAGCAAATGCATGACCTTGAGGCTGTCTCATTTACTCTAGCACTGTGCCAGAGGCAACTGTTGAAAGAGGTTAAATAACCTTGAGGAATAGCTCCTTCATCACGTTACAGTGAAATGCAATAGGATGAAGAAATGGGAGCATTTATCTCCAATCTTGAATGAGGTGGCTGCATGTTAGGCACCGTAAAGCAATGAAAGTGCTAGTTTTTGCTTTTCAAGCTCTGGCAGGAACAGCTCCACCTTATACCTACCTACCTACCTACCTACCTACCTGCCTGCCTGCCTGCCTGCCTGCCTGCCTGCCAGCCAGCCAGCCAGCCAGCCAGCCAGCCAGCCAGCCAGCCAGCCAGCCAGCCAGCCATTTATATAGCACTTAATCATGCAATACATGCAACTCACTGTGTTTAACAGATTAAAAAGGCACCTCCATTCCCTCCCATCCCCAGATTTTTAAAAAACAGTCTAACAATAAAAAAAAACCTTCACAACACTCATCCTACGGCACACGCGTGTGCGCGCACACACACACACACACACACACACACACACACACACACACACACACACACACACGCACACACACACGCACACACACATGCACACACACACACACACATGACTTTAGGGATGACAAGGAGACGGCTGCCAGAAGAGCACAGAGACTGCGTGGGTTCATACGAGATAAGCAGTTTATATTGTCGAGTCATTGACAAGATACATCCTGTAGAGAAGATGCTCTTACATTTAATTAGAAACCATAGAATGTGAAATATCATAAAATATGAAATATCACCTTAATGGATCACTGAGTAAATTTAACCAGAAGATTGGATCTTTTTATTGCAGGAATTGAGCAACACTTCATATCAACTCCAAGAAAGAGAGAGAGTCATGTTCAAAAGTTAAAAGATTTATTTCCAACCAAATTAAACAAGACTAACTTTAAACACTATGTGATGATGAACCAAGGTGGAGTAAGACTGAGGATGGTGTGTGTGTGAAATATGTTCAGAACCAGCAAATCCGGAGAAACGATTAGTTTTGACGGGAGTGAAATGGTGTTTCACTCTAAGCTTTTGGTTGGAGATTATAACACACATTGAGACGCCATCTGTTGGTCTACGTACCCCAATGGAAGTCCCCGTTTAGATCCGGAATGTCGGGGGTCCAGCTTTAGACCCTCTTGGAACCGACGCCTGTAGATATGCAGCGGTTGTCGACCCTTCCAGTCTTGAGTTACTCCCAGGTCATGACAGGTTATTGGCATCAGCGAGACCCTGAAGGGGTCGACGGTTCATCTTTTATTCTGAAGGAACCGTTGCAGCAGGTAGAACATGCAACAGATATAATCCAGCTTGTCGTTAGGTTCTTTCGGCTTTAAGAGGAAAGTTGCGGATTGGCCACTCCGACAACTTCTCTAGAACGCTTGGAACTCAAGTTGAGATGACGTGGGGCATAGTTTTATAATTTGGATGTTTTGATTTATGGTCTAATCAGAATTTGCCACAAAAGGGGATTTACCAAGCACCAACAAAACCACGCCTCGCGTCAGATCTGGAAGGTTCTGATTGGATCAGAGAAAGGAAATGTCGTGATTTTTAGCATTACGTGTGATCAGTCTAGTGTCTAGTTTAAAGTTATATTACTTATTAAAAATACTATCATAGGATTATAATATCAAATAATTAATATTCTCATTTCACAGATTGGTTGAACATTAGCTTCACCTGATTATTTGATTATTATTTAATAGAGAAATAGCTCTGTTTCTAAGAGTTCTTCTTTCTTATGCTGTCCAAGGAAGCAACAGTTTAGATAAGAGCACAGAGCATGAGTGGCCTTGGCCCATATCTTGTACATTAGGCTTGTGTCAGAAACTTGTGTTTCTGCTTGGGCAGAGCAAATAGAGCAGGGTCTTTAGGTCAGAAATGGACAATTCATCACGCTACAGTCCCCACACAATCTCTCCACTCCTCCGAGAAAGGCCTGGTTTTTCCTAGGTTCAAACGAAAATGTCGGGAGGAATGAGCACCTAAACTTTGGACTTAAGGCCCATCTGATGTTAGAAGTTCATCGTCGAGTTAGATCTTTAAAGCCTGACTCATGCCGTATTTTAGGTCTACTGGCTCCCCGGCTGGCTCCTTTTATTAGTAACTGGAGTAAGGTGGGCTTGCTTTCATTTATTTAAGTTATTTAAAAAAGATAGTTTCTTTATTTTATTTATGATGTGATAGGGAAGGTGTAACACCTGGCGGCAGTAGGGTTTTATGCATGTACGTATTTTATTATTGTACTTTTTTAGTTTTGTGACTTACTGCTGGCTCTTTCTACTCTGTATAATCATTGCTTAGTGTGTTCAACACTTTGAGTGGTGGCAGTAAAGTGCTTTAAATCTATGTCACAGTGAAAATTAGCATTTGTGGACTCATCCATCATGGCTCGTGACAGGGAAGTTGGCTTAGCATCCAGGAGAGAGTAGAGTACGGTCGTTTCTCAATACTCAACTTCGCTAGTTTGTTCTTGAGTTCTTCAAAAGTATGTTCTTGGCAAGTACAGCAGAAAGTTCGTTCAACTGAGTACGGGAGGGCAAGGATGGCATTTGGAACCGAACTGCACTGACGCATAAATAAAAGTCCAGTTTGTCCCTTAAACAACAAAATAACAATGAATACATACTATTTTTATAATATTTTGTCCACTTTTGATCAAACTGGATAAAATCCAGCATTTTCTGCTGTGAAATGTAGGAAATAAGCTTCTTTTTCATCAGATCAAAGCTATTTAAGGCAACACTGCTTTTATTTTGATAGTTGGTTAGCTAATTAGCATTTTGAGTGATCGTGAAGAGTCTAAAACAACAAATACTCAGCTAATTTTACAGGTTACATGCAATTATTAACAAAAACAGACACATTTACATTTCTTCATTTGTATTTCTGATTTAAACACCACAGTTATGAGCTTCTCCTCTGCCGTTCAGAGTACAATGGTTCGCAAAGCAATGCATTACGGGATACTTTTCTGTCCCAAGTTGGCAGAAAGATGCATTGCTGCACCCTTGATACAACTGGCGGAGTTAGAACACTTCTGGGAACTGTCATGATGCCATGATGCGTATTTAGAATTTGAATTACTTGGGTGATCATTGATGAAGCGTCACAAGGATGTGAGTACAAGTTCAAATGAGTACGCATATTGAGAAACGGCCCATGTCTCATATGGTGGAAGCTAACCGTTAGCATTTGCAGACCTCCTTCAGGCTTGTGTTATTTGTGGAGACAAAGATCAATGTTGTAGCCAATCGGAGACGAGATGTCTGAATATGAAAAGAAAACGTCTCCAAATCCTGTCATGTTCTGTTCCCCTCTGCTTTGGCTGACGTTTAGCTCCTGAAAGAGGAGCGCCAGAGCTTTTTTCTCCACGGCATTCATTTACACTAGAGAGCACTGCAAATGAGTTGAGTAAAACAAGTGAACTTGGTCTTCAAACGTTGATCCTGTGTTAAACGTATAACATCAGGGGGGAAAAGGTAAAAGATCAAAGTTTTCAGTGAACATTTATAGTCGAGCTGAAAATGTTCTACCATTGTATTTCTATTTGTTGCTGAAGTGAACGTTGCTCTTGCTGCAAAACTAGCTATTAGTGAGACCTACTCTGGCACTGATTAGGTCCATTACATGTCCAAAATAAAGAGTCTTCCTGATTCCGTTTAAAGATTTCTACTAAATAAACCCGGAGTTTTGTTGCCAGATGAATTTCACACAACATCCTCCTTTGGGTCACTGCCTCCTTTGAGTCACAATGGTCAAAGGTGAAATTTAAATCACAAAAACAGAAGTTAATTAAAAGTAAAACAAACACGTGCCCATTTCTAATTTGTTCTACTTGTATTTATTTACATTTTCAAGCTAGAAATCGAAACAGTTGTGAGTCTGGGCTAATGAGAAAACCAGAAACAACAGCTGAAAGGCCCAAAGAGGAAGAAATAAATGAGTAAAGCTTTATTTACTCACAGATTAAAAGGTCTGCTGCGGGAGGTGGTCTGACCATCCTGAACATCAGAAAGAAGCAGGAACCAGATGTGATGCAGAAACCACACAAGAAGAAACTGAGAAACTCAGAAAGATTAATTTGTGTTGAGTTTGAAAGATCCTGACTGGTCAAAGTAAAATCCTTCATTTCACATTGACAGCTTTTACCGGTCTCTGTGGGACATAACAGGATGAAAAACGAAAGCAGACAGGAGGAGGAAACTTTCTTCAGCTCTGCAGAGAATGATTATGAGATGGTTTCCCTTTAGTTTAAAAGCACCTTGACTTTTTCTGCGTCTCCATCTCAATGGGAGATAAATCTCTGATGAGAAACCGGTCCGCAGTGGAGCAGAGCTAATCTGGGACAAAGAAGTCGGTGAACAAAGCAGTCGCTGGCACTTTTAGGGCCGTTTCCTTTAAATATTTCCTGTGTTTTCAGGTGTGATTAATTGAAAATGCATTTTAATGATTATTTCTGATTCTAATGGGTTACTCTGAGTTTTTCATGCAGGTTGACCAGGAAAAAAAGTCTCCTACACCTATCTCCTGCTTTAGCTGCTGATAGAAAACAGACTGTGAAACTCTAGGAGTAGAAAAGCCTGACAAGAGTGACATCACACTGTCACTTAACATTCATGGACTCACCCAGCTTGACTCACAACAGGGAAGGCTGCTGTTGGTTTACCGTCCAGGAAACAGTAAAAAACGTCCACTAGTAGAAGCTAACCATTAGCATTATCAAATCCACCACACAGCAGAACTCCTCCAGGCTTGTGTAATTTGTGGCGATATAACATCAACATTGCAAGTAATGTGGTAGAGTCGTGTTGCTGTTATCCAATAAGGGGCAAGATGTCCAAATATCAGGAAATAAGATTACAAAACCTGCCATCCGAAGCTCAGCTGTGATGTGGGTAACTTTGAGGTCCAAGAAATGGTGCCCCGGTATATTTGTTCCCTTTGAGAACGACTTACAAGGCGTTCATTCCTACTAGAGACTACTTCAAATGTATTGATTAAACGAGTCACCCACTCCTTCAAAAGGATATCCTGCTGGTTAATGTCCTCTACAAGTTTTCCAGGTGTGACCCACTGTGAGGATTCCCAGGTGCAGTCTCAGAGCTCAGTTGAGAGAGTTACATCCTTTTTGGCCTGGGAACTCCTTGGACCCCACTGGAGGAGCTGGAGTGCATCACTGCAAAAAGGGATGCCTGGAATTCACTCCTAGTTCTGTTATGACCCCAAAATAAACGAACAGATGAATGATTTATTCAACTTCTGTTGAATAAAAACTCAAAAAGGGGCTGTGTGTGAAATGCAGACAAGAGTTTTAAAGGGCCATCATGTTATTTTGCACCTTCCAGCACAAGGGTAGGCACAAGATATAATAAAATAGTACCGTTGGTACTATGAGATGTAATTTTTTATGAAATATGTTATTTTAGTGAGCCATTCCTTATATTCCCCAGCAGTAGACAGTCGCAGACCCAGAGATTCACGCTGCCATGTCTCACTCATGGGTTCTTATTTCATGAGTAGATAAGGAAGAAATCGCTTCTTCACAACTGTGGAGATTAAACTCCCTGCGGAGAGACTGGGTGTCAGCGTTTACGGTCCGGGGAGGAAGGGTCTGGACTAGAGACTCCCTGAATGGGGAGTAGTGAGGGGTGATGACGCAGCAACGAACCATCCAGCTGAATGCAGATGCTGAAGCTGAGACAGGAACATGCATGTGTGAAGCTTTTGGCTCCACATTAGGAGCTTTTGACTGTGGAAGAAGGATGGGTTACATGTATCCCATCATCTTTTAAAGGACTCATGGCACAAATATCAAAGGGTGGTGAAAGACTCTAAAAGTAATTACCTGTCTAACCTGGTGGCCACAAACAAGCATAATCCTTGAGTACTTTTTAAAACGGTTAACTCTGTTCTTCAACTTCCTCAGACTGATGATATAGAACCATCTATTGAGCTATGCAATGACTTTCTGAATTATTTTATCCAAAAGGTGGCTGATATTAGGACAGCTATCCCAGTGCCAAATTTGGATCTTCCAGAATAAGTGATTCCTATGGGGGCATTTGACAAGTTTACACCCATTAACTTGACCTTATTGGAAAGGCTTGTCAATGACATGAAACCTTCTGGTTCTCCTTTCGATGCTGTTCCTCCTCGCCTTTTGAAGCATGTTTTCCCTAGTATTGGGCAACTTATACTGGCTATTATTAATACTAGCCTGTCTGCTGAGGTGGCCCCTACGACTTTTAAGCATGCTGTTGTCCGACCCATGTTAAAGGGAAATAACTTGGATAAGTCGGTACTGGCCAACTACAGGCCAATTTCTAGTTTGCCGTTCCTATCTAAAATTTTAGAGAAGGTTGTCAACTCCCAATTAACTAGCTTTTTTGGGAGTAATAATATGCTTGAGGTATTTCAGTCCAGTTTAAAAAACTTACATAGTACAGAGTCTGCATTGTTAAGGGTTTCAAATGATATCCTCAGAGCAACTGATGAAGGGGCATACGTCATCCTCATCCTGTTGGACTTTTCTGCAGCATTTGACACCATTGATCATGGCATTCTATTGAATAGACTTAAAGAGTCTGGTGTCAGTGGCACTGCTTTAAATTGGTTCTCGTCCTACCTTTCTGATAGATCCATGTGTGTGAGCCTTGCAGGTTTTAGCTCTGCTTCCTCTCCATTGACATGGTGGTGGTGGTGGTGGTGGTGGTGTGTGTGTGTGTGTGTGTGTGTGGGGAGGGGGTGTTCCCCTTTCCCAGGGTTCAATTCTGGGTCCCATCCTGTTTTCAATTTATCTTTGTTCTTAAGGTATCATGTTGCATAAGCATGGAGTGGCTTTCCACTGCTACGCAGACGACACACAATTATACTTACCTGTGAGAAAGGGTCAGTCAGTATCCATTCTCTTGCCCTGCCTCCAAGACATCAAAAATTGGATGGCGCAGAGCTTTTTAAGCTTTAATGATAAGAAGACGGACGTAATGGTTTTTGGCCCCACTAATAGTTGCTCACCTAGTGATATTGATTTGGGACCGATGCCATCACATGTGAACAACTGCATCTCTAATTTCCCTCTGGGATTAATAAAGTATCTTTGAATTGAATTGAATTTGAATTTCAAATCTGGGTTTTAAGATGGACAGCGATTTTAAACTGGAACACCAAATTAGCGGTACCGATCTTCAGTCCAGAGGTATCTCGGGTCACAACAGTCAGGATAGAACCGTGCGTCTGGGACTCTTAAAGAGCAAGTCAACCCCTACCAGAGTCTAACTCCACTCCCACTTCATGTTTGAAAAATGCAACACATGCTGTTGCCTGGCAGACCGAGGGGGCGGAGCCGCTAACAAATACACACACACTCAGGCTCACCACAGCATTGTGACATCATAATGTACCAGTTTACATCATAGCATACTTCTTAGCCAATAGCGGTGGCAGATTTAAATTAAAATACAGTGCAGAGTTTTTACTTGACAACGGCACAACACTGCCAGTTTTAGGCAGAATATTTAAATTTTAACTAAGATGCACTGAAGTGCCAAATTATTGACGACACGTGTCTGCAGCACGATTAGACACTCGTTTATTTAGTTTATCAGCAAAAAAAAGTTATTTGGGGGTGACTTGCTCTTTAAGGAGTCTAAACAATATCAGCTTTGTTCTGCAGGAACAGTTTGCTCATCAGCTTTGCAGGTGCAAAAAGGTTTTGACGACGTGTCAAAATCTTTGATGGTTGCAGAATTTTTGCTACAGATGGCCGGTCTGAGCGATTCTCTAGAACTGTCGAATCTCTCAGCATGTTTTAGTTTAAAAGTTTAGTTGTTATGGTTTGGACGGCCAATCAGAGGCTGACAAGTTTGGAGATGTTACCAAGGCAACTCAGAAACACACCCTCTTTGATATGGAGGCTCTGATCTGGGTAAAAGGTTAGCTATGTGTAATGGATTTAACTTAGTCGTACTTGTTATTGTGTGGAGCAGGTGTGAGGACCTTGTTGTCAAAACATGGTGAACACAATGCAGGTTCTATTAGACAAGCATAACATCCATTCAGTGAGCACAGATTAATGAAGCATTTCATTATACTATAATTATCATAAGTAGTAATAAACAAATGTTTATTTAATGATTATCTATATTATAAGTCATAGAAGGAGTTATTAATCAATCTTGTGTAGTGACATGAATGACTTAGTATTTGTGACCCAAAGGTCACACTTTCCCAGCTGGGTCGAGCCGCAACTTTTGTTCCACAGATTACCCATCAGGAGCCGTGATGCCTGCTAAACACCATCTTTATCTGGCTGCTGTTCTGACCCAAGATGAAGGACACTTCAAGATTTTTAAATAATAATTTTAATAAACTATTTTTACTGTTTATTACAATCATATAATAATCATCATAAATAATCATCATGGTTCAGTATAAATGTATTTAATTACTGAAATGACTTATTATGCTTTGGGTTAATAATAATTATTATTCATGATAATCAGTAATGTGTGATCAGTAACCAGAAGGTCATTGGCACGTGTACACCTCATGCAGGACTGAATCCAGGGTAAAAGTTAACCACCTCACTTGTCTTTGCTCCATGACAAAAGCTTTCTGATGCTGAGAGGGCGTGTTCTGAGATTTTGTTAAAACCAAATCTCCGCAGCTCAAGTTCAGTTCTTGAACCCACCAGAGGACGAGGGACGGCCACCCAAGCCTCTACTAAGCTGTTCTGTGATGCCGGTAGAATTGCTCAGAATAAACGCACCTGTAACCAGCTGACGCAAAAACTCCTTCAGAGTTATTGATTTTGAGACGCAAATAGTTTCATCAGTCATTGTGACCCACGGAGACATCTCAGGACCGATTTGAGTCGCACCGAGGTCCCTCTACCAACCTCGTGCCCGGAGTAAACCATCTCCACCTGACATCTCGGATCCACGGAGGGTCTCCAGAACTGGGTAAGGTAGGCACTTTCCGACAGATGGTGTCTGTATGCTGTTCTCTCTAAGAAACCATCAGTTAGCTGCAAAAACGTTTTCACCCAGAACGCGTTTCTCTCTCTGAAAGAAATCTTCTGAGATATCATTCACGCATCCAAACCTCGCATTTCATTTTAGCTTTTCATTCAGACACAGGTAAAGCTTTGTAGCGTCACTGAAGGTCCTCTAATTTGTGGCAAAGGGCACATCTACCCAGCTGGGTCAAGCTGGGTCAAACAGTACTTTTAAATCCACAGATTAACCCAAGGAGCCACGATGTCTGCTCAAGATCATATCCATATCTGCTGCTGTTCCATCCCAGGAGGAGGACACTTCAAGTCACGATGATAATAATTAAAAAATTAATAAAACTCATTGATTTTACTACTGTTTAATATAACCATCATAAATGACCACTTGGTTCAGTATAAAGGTATTTTAATTACATGAAATGGATTATTATGCTTTGGGTATAATAATGATTAATTATAATAATATTATGATGACAGTAAAAGATGTGCTCAGCAAAGAAGGTCAGTTCACCTTATCCAGCTAACACAGAGTCCAGATAAACGATAACTGCAACACACATGCATGATCAAGGCTTTCTTGGGGAGAGAGTGGGAGTGTCCTGAGAACTTGGTAAAACTGAACCATCACCAGCTTCAAGTCAGTTCTTGAACCAACACCACGGAGAAAACCGTCCCTGAAACCTCCACCTGCTGTTCCAGTCATGCCGACCAGAGTAGCTAAAGGATAAACGAAACTGTAACCAGCTAACGAAGACTCTACCCAGAGTAATTGATTTCTGAGTTAAGATGAGAACGTCCATCTGCCAAACGCTTGACAACTGTGTACCCGGGACATCTCTGGACCAGATGTTCGGACACTCGCGTCTCCCCTGCCGGACCGAGTGTCATCTTGGATGAATGCATCCTCCTGATCTCCGGATCCACAAGAGGGTCCTGTTTGGGTGAGGTAGAACACGGGAATGCGTTTGATGCTGTTTTCTCTAAGCGAATAACTCAGTTAGCCGCAAAACATCTTTTCGTCCAGAACGCTTCCAACTCTCTGAAAGAAACCTTCTAATAATTCCATCCACGCATCCAAACTCGTATTCTCAATTTAGTTTCCATCCAGCCACAGGTTTGCTTTTAAAACAAGTTTAATATCAAAGCTGTTAAAAATTGTCATTAAAATTGCCATCCATGAATTGTTGTTTATAATTGTTGTTTCAAATCTTTCAGTTTAAAATTGTTAGTAATAAATTTCTTCACTTTTAAACTTGCCTCATTATTGAAACGAAATACAGAAAAGGTATAATATTTCTGGTTATTGACAAGCAAAGATCCTAGCTTCTGATTCAAAATAACTTTTGCTATTAAATTTAACTATTTAAATTAAACGTAATCTTTGGATTAAAATTAGATCAAACAGGTTGATGTATGAACTTAGATCGATATATAAGTACCCGGATATTTATACATGATCCAAGCCTCATAGGTTAATTTTTCAGAATCTAACAACTGATAGCAGTGTTGATTCTAGTGTGTAGTTTAGTTCTCTACACCTTTTAATAACAAGTTTAATATCAAGCTGTTACAAATAGTCAGTTACAAATTGTCATTTCAAATTGTCATCTTTAAAATTGTTAGTAATAAATTCTTAACTTTCTAAACCTGACTCTTCTTTGAAATAAAACACAGAATGGTTATATTTGGTTATTGAAAAAGCAAAGATTCCTTTAAGCTTCTGATTCAATAAATAAACTTTTGCTAAAATTTAATTATCTTAAATTAAACATGAATCTTTGGATTAAAATATAGACCAAGACAGCTGGTGTATGAACTTCTATTGATTGCATTAATATCCTAGATATTTATGCATAATATAAGTTGTAATGGAATAGAATTACAATTTAATTAAAGACCATAAGACATTAGAGATCCATATCTACCACGTATCCCATCTTATGGACCCTGGGTTATTTAAATCAGAAGATTGGTTCTTTTTATTACAGGGAAATTAAATAAACACTTTGCATGAACTGAGAGACAAGAGAAGAGAGAGAGACTTTCAAACGTTTAAGACTATTTATTACTAAAATGATTTTAAACAATTTAACAAGACTAACTCTCTAATGATGGATGTTGTTGGAACGAAGTGTGAGGTGGAGTGTGTGTGTGTGTGTGTGTGATGTCAGTTCAGAACCTCCGTTTCCGGAGAAGCGAGTCTGAGTGGGATGTGATGTTTTGCTCCTAACTGATCAAGTTTGAGCCTTGGTCAGAAACACATGAGACGCCATTTGTGTCGCATCCACATACCCTTCAGTGAGACTTCCGTACAGATCCAGATGCCAGGTCCACGGACCCTCCTCTGGTACCGGAGCTGATGAAACAGCATCACAGCACGACAACCCAGTCTTTGGACAGTCTCCAGGTAAAAAGCGACAGGTGTTTCACAGCGTCAAAAAGGGAACCTCCCTTGGGTCAGCGAGTTCAGCTTTTATTCTGAAGTAACTGTTGTTGATTGATAACGACAGGTTTTTCCAGCTTGGTAGTTCTTAGCTTAAAAAGAAAAGTATAGATGGCCTGTCCATACTTCACTTAGCATGCGGTGAACTTCAGGGGATCTTGAGATCTTGTTGAATACTGAACTTGGAAATGGCGTTGGAACTGTTTTTTTAATCTGGATGTTTATGATTCTGGACAAATCAAAGCTGACAAATGAAATAAACACCACAGAGACTCGGCACGCTTCAGACGGGGAAGATTCTGATTGGATCAGCAACAGCAATGTGTCATGTGATTATTTACCTTAGTGTATCAGCATGTAGTGACTAGAATAAGTCATTTACTTATTAAAACATATTAATCATAATATTGTGATTTCACAGATCGGTCACATGGTTATTATTGACTAACAGTTGTTTTGATAAGCTTTATTGAAGATAGAGTTCTTTGGCTTTTAATAAAAGAAAAGAAATGAGTCTTCATCTTCTGTCTTCATTGCTGGAACGTAAACAGTTTAGAAGTGAATGCATGACCTTGAGGCTGTTTCATGCACTCTGGCACTGTGTCAAAGTGGAACAGTGGTTAGAGAATAATAACCCTGAGAAATGCCTCCTTCATCACGTTACAAAGTTCATATGATAATGTGTCCGATCTTTTCTCAGGATCTAACTAAACTGAAGCAAACAGTGTAAAATCCTAGTATGTAGATGTGCCCACGCTACACTTGAATTTAGCAACTGATTCGAGCTGGATCTTCTTCTGGAGGCAGACAGATGGGACCTTGGGAAGAAAGTTGTTGCTTATCTTTCAGATTTGCAGAGTCTGAATCCCAGCTGGTGTGAAGGCTCATTTAAAGGGAACACATGCAATGTTGTCACCTTTCTGACCAGATGTTGAATAGATGGTGAAAGGTCAGGCTGTACCTAAACTGACCATTGCTGGAGGCTGCACAGGGGTTCATTGCCCCAGGACTGGTTTGACTTTTGGTTTTCCTGTAAAGCTCAGAAGTTCTGAATTTTCATCTTTAATCTTGTGAATTTAAATTTATTTCAACAACGTTTTGATTATTTCCCCCAAAGTTTAGATTTTTATCTCTGCACTTATTTGTATCTCCATTATCACCATCACAGATTATGAGCCAAACACCATCACATATTAATAACTTCACGTTAAATGGTTAAAATGTTCAGTTGTCAAATGTCCCTACTTCTTATTTTCCTCAGTGATCGAGTCCTCACACAAGTGAAACGACTCATTTGAGCATCAGCTGATGAATGAAAGACAAGAAGAAGGGAATAACTTGCTGTAGGTGGGCTGATAATTAGCAGGACAAACTCTGGTGCCTAATTACTCCACAGCTGATTAAGTCTGAACCGTGGGGGGGCTGGAGCATTGCCAGAAGCCTGACATGAACGATGAGGCGGGAGTAAAAGAATAAGACAAAAAAAAAAAAAACGACTGAGACAAAATCCTGACACAAATAAACACATGTTTTTGCTTTGAGTGTCAGATGGATCTGTAAGTCCCAACAAACCCCAGCAGTGAAGCAGGAGTCAAATATAAACCACAGCCCTAATTCACCCATCTTTATTCTTCTGGTCTTTCCTCGGATTGCATCCCATTCACGCTTTCCCACACCTGGCATTTAGGTCATTTTACCGACTTAAATCCCTCAATTATTCCCCTGGACGTCCATGCAAACAGCAGCTCTAAACTCAGTAATTACATCACGTCCAATCGTATTAGCGGCTGCTGAGATGACGGCGAGGGTTTAGAGGGACAGATCTGCATGTTAATGAAGCAGACGGGGAGGTTTTCTGTGGAAACAGTGCAATGACACCAGGAAGCTGACATACAAGATGATGCAGTAATCATGTAAGCTGTTGTTGCTCGTGTGTGTCATCAGCAGACAAACGGGGGTCAGCCAAGTCTCTACAGATAACCTGGTTTTGCTTCATGACATAAAAAACATCCCAGAGGTGTTTCTTGCTCGGTTACATATGCGTGGAAAGTTTTTGTGTGAGAGGCTGAATGTTTGAAATACTCGAGAATGTGCTGTTTACGAGACAAAAGAGGTACAATATACTTCTGCCACACATTCTCACACCCAAAGCGTCGAAAAAGGACGAAAGGTGACCAAGCATTTGTTTCCGACGCGTTGTGCCAGAGCGCCGCTTTCCGGCGTGTGGTAAAATGGACATTTCACCGACATTTAACCTCTAACCTCTAGCGATTTTACCTTCCCCTCACCCATATCCTACCCTACTGTTTAAAAGGCCAGAGGACCAAAGAAGATGTGAAGACCTAGAAGCCTGTAACTGTAACTTAGTCTCTGAAGTCCTACCAGTCCAGAGTATCAAACAGATAACCTGATGCAAACCTCCCCATCACATCTTTCTGTGCTGCCATGTGAATCTTTACTGCCACCATAATCACTTCATACACGAATAAAAACGTTAATCTGATTTCTGTTTGGGCTCAGGAAGTATTAGCCTAAAATGGTAAATGGTCTGTATTTGTTTAGCTACTTCTTAGGGTTCTAGAACCCCCCAAGGCGCTTCACAGCACAGTCATTCATCCGTTCACACGATGGTGGTGATGAGCTACACTGTAGCCACAGCTGCCTCGGGGAGCACTGGTGCCACTGGTCCCTCCGACCACCAAGGACACCAGCAGCATTCGCTTGGGGCCGGGATCGAACCTCCAACCTTCTGATGACAGTAAGACCCGCTCTACCTTCTGTACTACTGCTGTGCCAAAATGAGCTGTTTCAAAAATTCCCTCATTATGATGTCACAATAAGGAAAGATAGCATAGACCCCTCGCTCACTGGTCAACACTGGAGGAGCAGCAGCTCTACTCCAGGCTCCTCCTGGACATCCTAGCTCTCGATCATATAGCAGTCAATCAGTGTGTGAGGGTGTGTCCAGCAGCTCTGAAATGGCTCATTCTGGAAGGTACTGAAAATGTAAAGAATAAAACAGCTGAATTGTTTTATGTGAAAGACATTTATTGCAAGTATGACATAAACATGTTCTGTGTGAACCATAGAACTATTATAACTTAAGAAAAAGTCATAATATGTCCCTTGTAGGACCTGAACACCAAAGGTGGTGGCATTAAAGCCCATAGAAACTCTATCATTTATGAGGCCAGTGCACCAAAGGTGAGAATGCTCATTTAAGCCCTCGTGCTTTTCCATCATTCTCACCCAATTGTGACGCTTCAGCCTGACTGGAAAAAAAAAAGGTGAGAAACCCCATGTTTCACACAGACGTCCAGGTTTAAATTATCATCCTAACCTGGAATATTTTACTCCTTTACAACAAATACATTAACTCTGACTGCTCGGATCCCCGAATGCTTCACCCTGACACACTCGAGTCAGTAGAGAGCCGGTCTGGATTATAGTCATCAATAGACATTATTTAATCATAATGATGTTTTATTCTCACAGATGCTTCAGATGCCAGTTATCAGCCTCAAATCTGGTCTCAGATCTCAGCCAATCACTTTACTTTTTATTTATTGATTGATTAGCATTCAAATATCTCAGTGAAAAACAAAATATTAAAGAAATAAAAACAAAAAAATCACCACAAAGACAAAAATAATCAAAAGGTATTGGCTGAAGCATTTGCTTATTTCGCCAACCCTTCTAACAAAGATCTATTTGCATGAAGCTCCAGTACACAGGAGCTGCATGCAGAAAATGAAACAAAGCAAAACAAACACGCAAGCAAACAAACAAACAAAACAAAAAATGCCCACCTTAAGTAAGTAACTTCATCAAAGCAAAACAATCAAGAGTTACAGTGTTATTATTTTTGCTCTTTTCATTCTTGATTTTTATATTTTTCTAAAACTCTATTTTTAAACACGTTTTTAAACAAGGAAAATAAACTACACCTTTTTAAGTCACTGTCATAACTATTCCACAGGTTAACTCCTCCAACAGAAACACATCTCTGCTTTAAATGTGTCCTTATTCTTCGTCTTCGTCTTCCTCCGCTAATCAGGGTCCAGGTCGCGGGGGCAGCATCCCAACTAGGGAGCTCCAGACCGTCGTCACCCCGGCCACCTCCACCAGCTTCTCCGGCAGGACCCCAAGGCGTTCCCAGACCAGATTGGAGATGTATCCTCTCCAAAGTGTCCTGGGTCGATCTGGGGGCCTCCTGCCGGCAGGACATGACCGAAACACCTCCCCGGGGAGGCGTCCAGGAGGCATCCTGACCAGATGCCCAAACCACCTCAACTAACTCCTTTCGATCTGGAGTAGCAGTGGTTCTACTCCGAGTCCCTCCAGAATGTCCGAGCTCCTCACCCTATCTCTAAGGCTGAGCCCGGCCACCCTACGGAGGAAATTCATTTCGGCAGCTTGAATCCGCGATCTCGTTCTTTTGGTCATTACCCAAAGCTCATGACCATAGGTGAGGATTGGGACGTAGATTGACCGGTAAATCGAGAGCCTGGCTTTCTGGCTCAGCTCCCTCTTCCCCACGACAGATCGGCTCAGCGTCCGCATTACTGCAGATGCCGAACCAATCCGCCTGTTGATCTCCCGATCCCTCCTACCCTCACTCGTGAACAAGACCCCGAGATACTTAACCTCCTCCACTTGAGGTAGGACCTCTCCCCCGACCCGGAGTTGGCAAGAGCCACCCTTTTCCGGTCGAGAACCATGGTCTCAGATTTGGAGGTGCTGATCCTCATCCCAGCCGCTTCACACTCGGCCGCGAACCTACCCAGCAAGAGCTGAAGGTCAGAGCTGGATGAAGCTAGGAGGACCACATCATCCGCAAAAGCAGAGACGAGATTCTCCTACCACCAAACTTGACACACTCCACACCTCCTCAAAGTATTCCCTCCACCGTCCGACTATAGCCCCAGTTGACGTCAGCAGCTCCCCATCCCCACTGAAAACAGTGTGAGCGAGTTGCAGCCTTCCTCTCCTGAGGCGCCAGCCAGTTTGCCAGAACCTCTTTGGAGCCGATCGATAGTCTTTCTCCATGGCCTCACCAAACTCCTCCCATGCCTGAGATTTTGCCTCAGCAACTGCCACTGCTGCACCCTGCTTGGCTATCCGGTACCAGTCTGCTGCCTCCGGAGACCCACAGACCAGCCATGCCCTGTAGGCCTCCTTCTTCAGCCTGACGGCTCCCCGAACCTCTGGTGTCCACCAGTGGGTACGGGGGTTGCCACCACGACTGGCACCGGCCACCTTGCGACCACAGCTAGCAACAGCCGCCTCAACAATCGCAAAGTGGAACAAGGCCCACTCGGAGTCAATGTCCCCCACTGCTCTCGGGACGCGGTCAAAGCTCTGCCGGAACCTCTGGTGTCCACCAGCGGGTACGGGGGTTGCCACCACGACTGGCACCGGCCACCTTGCGACCACAGCTAGCAACAGCCGCCTCAACAATCGCAGAGTGGAACAAGGCCCACTCGGAGTCAATGTCCCCCACTGCTCTCGGGACGCGGACAAAGCTCTGCAGGAGGTGGGAGTTGAAGACCGTCTTGACAGGTTCTTCTGCCAGGCGTTCCCAGCAGACCCTCACTATGCGTTTGGGTCTGCCAGGTGTACGCGGCATCTTCCCCTGCCATCTGATCCAACTCACCACCAGGTGGTGATCAGTTGACAGCTCCACTCCTCTCTTCACTCGGGTGTCCAAAACATATGGCCGCAGGTCAGATGATACGACTACAAAGTCTATCATCAACCTGCGACCTAGGCTGCCCTGGTACCAAGTGTACCAATGGGCATCCTTATGTTCGAACATGGTGTTTGTTATGGCCAAACTGCGGCTTTCACAGAAGTCCAATTATGAAACACCACTCGAGTTCAGATCAGGCAGGCCGTTCCTCCCAATCACACCCCTCCAGGTCAAGCTGTCATTGCCCAAGTGAGCATTGAAGTCCCCCATCAGGACAATGGAGTCCCCTGATGGAGCACTATCTAGCACTCTTCCCAGGGACTCCAAAAAGGGTGGATACTCTGAAATGATATGTGGCCCATAAGCACAAACAACAGTCAGGACCTGTTCCCCGACCCAAAGGCGCAGGGAAGCTACCCACTCGTCCCCCAGGGTAAACCCCAACACACAGGCAGAGAGTCTTGGGGCTAACAAAAAGCCAACCCCAGCCCTCCGCCTCTCACCCAGAGCAACTCGAGCAAAGAAGAGTGTCCACCCCCCTCAAGGACTTGGGTTTCAGAGCCAATGCTATGTGTCGAGGTGAGTCAGACTATATCTAACCGGTGCCGCTCAACCTCTGCCACAAGCTCCGACCCAAAGGCGCAGGGAAGCTACCCTCTCGTCCCCCAGGGTAAACCCCAACACACAGGCAGAGAGTCTTGGGGCTAACAAAAAGCCAACCCCAGCCCTCAGCCTCTCACCCGGAGCAACTCGAGCAAAGAAGAGTGTCCACCCCCTCTCAAGGACTTGGGTTCCAGAGCCAATGCTATGTGTCGAGGTGAGTCCGACTATATCTAACCGGTACCGCTCAACCTCTGCCACAAGCTCCTGGTCCTTCCCCGCCAGCGAGGTGACGTTCTATGTCCCAAAAACCAGTTTCCTTGTCTGGGGATTGTGCCGCCCAGGCTCCCGCCTCGGTCTGCCCCCCGATCCACACTGCACCGGACCCTTCATGTTCCTCCTGCGGGTGGTTGGTCCACAGTTGGATGAGCCCTTGTATCCGGTTTGGGCTGGGCCTGGCCGGGCCCCATGGGCGAAAGCCCGGCCACCAGGCGCTCGCCCACGTGCCCCAACCCCAGGCCTGGCTCCAGGGTGGGACCCCGGAAACCCTCCGGGCCGGGTACTCCGACTCTTTGAATTTACATCCATGAAAGATCCTTTGAACCGTTCTTTGTCTCACCCTTCACCTAAGACCAATTTGTCATGGGAGACCCTACCAGGGGCACAAAGTGCCCCAGACAATGTAGCTCCTAAGATCTTAAGGGCACTCATACTCCTCCACCACGATAAGGTGACGGTCCTTATTCTGTTTTTGTTAAAGAATTCAGTTCCCCTTAAGTCATACTGACTCTCTCGAGTTTAAACAGCTTCTGAGTACTGTGCTTTATACATTATCTGTGCTATTTTAAATTCAGTTAAATCATAAAATGTCAGGGTATTCAGATTAATAAACATAATGTTAGTTGGTTCTATATAGTTAGATTGATTTATAATTCTTATAGCTTTTTTTGGTAACTTGAAAATAGGAAGAGTATTTGTTTTATATACATTACCCCATATCTCAAGACAATAAGTCATATATGGAAGCAACAGAGTGCAATAAAGTGTGTGTAATGATTTCTCGTTCAGGACATACTTTGTTTTGTATAGTATAGCAATGGTTTTTGACATTGTTGTTTTCACATGATTTATATGAGACTTCCAACTGAACTTGTCATCAATTATCACTCCAAAAAAATTATTTTTGTACACTCTTTCAACTTCAATTCCATTATCCCTGATTTTAGATACATTTTTCATTTGTCTAGTGTCAAAAACAATCAATTTAATTGTCTTTATATTTAACGATAACTTATTTATTCCAAACCAGCTTTTTAATATATTTAACTCTTTTTCCACTGTAGTCAGAAGCTGTTCTAGATTTGTACCTGAGCAATGCAAAGTGGTATCATCAGCAAACAATACATATTTTAACAGTTTGGGAACACTACATATATCATTTATATGTAGTATGAATAATTTAGGGCCCAACACAGAGCCCTGAGGAACACCACAAGTAACTTACAACTGCTTAGATTTTACATGCGCAGTGGTTAGAGCTGTTGCCTTGCAGCATCCAGGTAACTTTTCCTCCATTTGTATGCTATCCCTCTTATGCCATATCTCTCTAGTTTATTCATTAATTTAGAGTGATCAATTGTGTCAAACGCCTTTTTAAAATCTATAAAAACACCAACAGTATATTCATTATTGTCTATTGCATTAGATATCCCTTCTACAAGTTCCATCACTGCCATCGAAGTCGACCTTTTCGCTCTAAAGCCATATTGGTTATCACTTAGGAGATTATGCTACTCAATGTATTTATCAAATCTATTAACAAATAACTTTTCTAAAATTTTTGAGAACTGTGGGAGTAGTGATATTGGCCTGTAATTAGTAAACTGACATTTCTCTCCGTTTTTATAGATTGATATAACTTTTGCTATTTTCATTTGTGAGGGAAACACACCAGATCGAAAGGATAGATTACAGATATATGCAAAAGGTTTCACCATATATTCTATAATACTTTTCACTAATATTATATCAATACCAAAACAGTCAGTGGACTTTTTATTTTTAAATGTTTTCACAATGCTAATTATTTCTCTCTCTGTTACAGCACCAATAAACATGGAGGACACATTCTGAGTTTAATGTTTATTTAGATCATTATTAATTCTTGACTCTGGAATTTCTTTTTCTAAATTAAAGCCACCATTTACAAAGAAATTATTAAATTCATTTGCAATGTTTTTGATTTCATCAAGCACAATATCTTTATCTTTTTTTAAATAGTCTGGATAATTCTTATTTTTTGAGCCATTTTTGATTACACTATTTAATATCCTCCATGTTTCTTATGTGTTACTTCTGCTTTGCTCCAATAATGTGTGGTAATAATCTTTCTTACTTGTTCTTATAATATTTATTAATCTATTTTATATAACTTGTACATTAATTCAGCATCTTTTGTCCTCTGTTTTATGAATCTTTTATATAGATTTTTTTTACATGCATCTTCTATCGCCTTTGTGATCCATGGCTTATTTGGTCTGTAATGCTTTGTAGTGATTTTCACTAAAGGACAATATTTGTCATATAGTGAAATTACAGTTGCTAGGAATGTATCATATGCACTATTTGAATCTTCATTAGCAAAAACCTCATTCCAATTGTGTTCCTTTAAGTCCACCTGGAGGGCAGTAATGGCTCTTGTAGTTGTATGTCGTTTCATATCAAATCTTTGATTCTTTTGTTTAGTTCTAATCCCAAAATAATTTTGAAAAATTGCAAAAACAGGAAGATGATCTTTTATGTCAGTTATAAGAGTCCACCTACTATTTCATAGTCAGTTTTATTTGTGAATATATTATCTATCAATGTAGCTGTATCAATTGTTATTCTACTTGGTTTTATAATTACAGGGAAAAGGGAGTTACTATACATTGTAGTAATGAAGTCTGTTGTTTTCTGATGTCCATTTGAGTTTAGCAAATCTATATTAAAATCACCACAAATTATTTGCACTTTTTTAATCATTTAGGTTGCTAAACATAGCAGCAAGTTTTTCATAGAATGTCTCAAGACATGATCCCGGTGTCCTATAAATGCAACTTATTATTAATAAGAGGAGACTTAAACGAATGGAGCGGGGATTAGTGATCTGAGGAGGCTGAGTCATCTTGTATCCTCGGGCGTCTGAGCGTTTAAACAAACAGAGAGGCTAAGTGGCTCTTCACGGAGCATCACTCCGACACCCACTGCTCCTGAGCGCTGCACAGCTTTACATATTCCTCTCATCTCTGGGATGTTAACAACCATCAGAAATGTCAGAGCTGAAGGATGCGCTTCCTCCCACTAGGAACACATGCAGTGAAAATACATAAATGCCCAGCAGCCTAAACCAAAATAAACCAAATCGCTGGATTCAGACATTTTGTGAAAACATAAATTCTCTTTTATAAATGAACTGAGGAAATTTCAGAAATGTAAGACAATTTTTACTCTATTTAAACCTCCAGAAATTATTCAAAGAACTTAAAAAAACTGATGTCTGTTTCCAACAAATGTTCATCAATGAGGATTTTTATATGTTGGATCATTTATATTTCTCTTTAGAAAAAGCCTGTAAAAATGTTTTTGGAAGGATTAAAATTTTTGATTTGCTATTGCTTTTTGTCCAACCCAAAAGGGTTGAAAATGTCCTCATCCTTTTAAAGGGATATTCCACCCAAAACTTTAATTTTGTCTGTTGACATATTTCCCAACGTTAGATAATTTTTAACCAGCCCAGTCATTCTCCTGCCCTGGCTGTACTCCTTTAGCTTTAGCTTAGCATAAAACACAGTAAGTGTGTCAGGCTGATCAGACTGGATGAAGGAGACGAACAAGGTGAGACGTTTAACAGTTTTATTATTTCTCTGGTCGTATCTCTGTGAGGAAGAAACGATGACTGAGATGAGAAGCCGGTCACGGCGTCTTCCATATATAGCCTTGCTTGGCTGTGACGTGGAGGGAATCCCCGCGAGGAGCACGCTGGGAGCTCCCCACGAGGGGCATGTCGGGAGTTGTGGTCCGAAGGTCAGCCGGGAGATACCTGAGTCCTGACAGGACCCCCCGGTCCAGGGACGGCTCCAGAAGTCCCAGCGCGACCCCGGCGGACCCAGAAGTCAGAGATCAGGGAAGGGTCCAGGATGGACCGAGCCGGCTCCCAGGAGCGTTCCTCGGGGCCATAGTCCTTCCAGTCCACCAGGTACTGCCAGCCCCGACCCCTGCGGCGAGCGTCCAGGATGCGCCGGACGGTGTAGATAGGCTCACCGTCGAGGCGCCGGAGCTGGAGGCGGGAGAAGGGAGGACTCCACGTAGGGCTTGAGCCGGGAGGTATGGAAGGTGGGATGGATGCGGAGAGTAGCCGGCAGCCGCAACCGGTACGTGACCGGGTTGATGACCCTTTGGATGGGGTATGGGCCGAGGAACCGAGGGGCGAGTTTCTTGGACCCGGCACGGACCCGAAGGTCAGCCGTGGACACCCAGACCTTGTCCCCAGGAGCATAGGAGGGACCAGGACGGTGTCGACGGAGATGCTGGTGAGCATAGCTGGTGTTAGCTCTGGTTATGGAGGCTCGTGCTTTGATCCAGTCGCTCTTGCAGCGTCTCACCATGGCTTCCGCTGCCGGAACGGCAACCTCGGGTTCTTGGTGGGCAAAGACCGGGGGCTGGAAGCCATAGCAGACCTCGAAAGGGGACAGCCGAGTGGCAGATGAGGTGTGAAGATTGTGGGACAGCTCCGCCCAGAGGAGGTATTTAGGCCACTGCGAGGGTTGAGCCGAGACAAAACAACGAAGGTACCGACCCAGCTGTTGGTTAGCCCGCTCCGTCTGGCCATTGGTCTGCGGGTGGTAGCCTGAAGATAGACTGACCGATGCTCCCATCAGCCGACAGAAAGCTTTCCAGAACCGGGCCGTGAACTGGGGCCCCCGATCCGAGACCACGTCGACTGGGAACCCGTGAAGGCGCACCACGTTCTCCAGGAACAGTTCCGCTGTGCGTTGGGCTGAGGGGAGACCCGGAAGGGCGATGAAATGGACAGACTTGGAAAAGCGGTCCGTAACCGTCATGACAGTGTTGAGGTTATTGACCGGCGGGAGACCCGTGACGAAGTCCAGCCCCACGTGGGACCAGGGGCGGCTGGGCACTGGAAGAGGTCGGAGGGCACCAGCCGAGGCCTGGTTGGGGTTCTTGGAGCGGGCACAGACGTCACAGGCGCTGGTGTATTCTTTCACATCCCTCGCCATGCCTGGCCACCAGAGGGCTCGCTGGAGGAATTTAAGAGTTCTGGAGAAACCAGCGTGGCCAGACAGGCGTGATGAGTGGGCCCAGGACAACGCCTCGCTGCGACAGGCCGTGGGGACATAGAGGCGACCCGCGGGGGTCTCTGGAGGCGCGGGGTCGTCCCGGAGGGCGTTCTGGATAGCTTCCTCCAACGGCCACCTCAGTTGGCCCAGGAAGCGGTGTTCCGGGAGGATTGGCGCTGGCTCGGACGAGGGCGTGGAGTGGGTGAATTGGCGGGAGAGGGCGTCCGCCTTCTGGTTCTTGGCTCCCGGGCGGTAGGCGAGATGGAAGTCATAGGGTTCAAAGAAGAGGGCCCAGCGAGCCTGGCGAGGGTTAAGCTGCTTGGCAGATTTAATGTGGGTCAGGTTCTGATGGTCAGTCCAGATCGTGAAAGGCCGAGTGGTGCCCAGAAGCCACTGCCTCCATTCCTCCAATGCCCATTTTATGGCCAGTAACTCACGGTCGCCCACACCGTACTTCTGCTGGGTGGTGGAAAACTTCCTGGAGAAGTAGGCGCAGGGATGGAGCCTGTCGTCGGGCCCGCCTTGAGACAGGATGGCGCCGGCGCCGACGTCAGAGGCGTCGACCTTGACCACAAAGGGAACTGCAGGATCTGGATGGCGGAGGATCGGGGCCGAGGTAAAGCGGGTGACCAGGTGGCGGAAGGCCCGAATGGCGTCGGGAGTTAGACGAAACAGCTGGCCAGGGGAGCCTGGTCGAGTGAGAGAGGTGAGAGGGGCTACGAGGGTGCTATAGTTCTTTATAAAACGGCGGTAAAAGTTGCAGAAACCCAGAAAACTCTGCAGTTGTTTCAGGCTGGTTGGCAAGGGCCAGTCCTTCACCGCCTGGATTTTCTGAGGGTCCATGGTTATCCCTTCATCCGAGATCTTGTAGCCCAGGAAGGATATGGACTGCTGATGGAAGGAGCATTTCTCGGGTTTACAGTACAGGTTGTGGTCCAGGAGCCGGGTCAGGACGGCGCGAACATGATGGATGTGTTCGGCCTCGGATTTGGAGTAGATCAGTATATCGTCCAGATAGGCGAACACCCACCGTCCCAGCATGTCGCGGAGGACATCATTAATGAGACGTTGGAAGACAGCAGGGCTATTGCATAGTCCGAAGGGCATAACCAGGTACTCCCAGTGGCCGGTGGGTGTTATGAACGCGGTCTTCCACTCATCCCCGGCCTTTATACGGACCAGATTGTAGGCGCTCCGGAGATCCAGTTTCGTAAAGATCCGTGCCTGGGAGATGGCATCCAGAGCGGTAGTGAGGAGCGGCAGAGGATGGCGGTCCTTGACCGTGAGCTTGTTCAGACCCCGATAGTCTATGCAGGGGCGAAGATCGCCTTCCTTTTTCTTCACGAAGAAGAAGCCAGCGGCACCCGGAGAGGAGGAGGGTCGGATGAACCCCTGCTGGAGGGCCTGGGCGATGTATTCTTCCATCGCTTTGGTCTCGGGAGGCGCGAGAGAGAAAAGGCGCCCGCGGGGAGGACTGGTTCCGGGTAGCAGCTTGATCTCCATATCATATGGCCGGTGAGGTGGCAGGGAGGTGGCGCGCCGCTTGTCGAACACCGCGGCCAGGTCCCGATAGGGCAGCGGCAGGTGGGGCGGTGTGGAGCCGGGGCCCCCGTCCGGAAGACCCGCCGAGGATGGAGGAGGAACGAGGTGGGTATGGCACGAGGTCCCCCAGCCCAGCAGGCGGTTCTGGGACCAGGAAATATGAGGGTCGTGGAGACAGAGCCAGGGGAACCCCAGGATTAGAGGAGAAGAGGGAGCAGAAATGACCAGGAAATGGAGGGTCTCCTGGTGGCCTTGGGTGATCATACGGAGTGACTGGGTTCGGTCTCGGACTGGGTAGGGTTGGAGAGGCCTACCGTCCACCGAGGTCACTGCTATGACTCTCTCCAGGGGTTGTAGGGGGATCCGTAGGCGTTTTGCCAGATCTAGGTCCATGAAATTGTCCGCGGCCCCCGAGTCCACCAATGTGTTTACGTGGAGTGAGGCCTCACCATGGAGGAGGGTGACAGGAATAAGGAGACGGTTAGTAGCGACAGGGGTAGAAGAAGACCCAGACTGAGCGACCCCAATGCTCAGTGGGGCCCCCCGTTTCCCGATCGTAGCGGGCAGTCCAGGCGTCGGTGGTCGGGAGAGCCACAGTAGGCACAGAGGCCCTCGCGCCACCGTCGTTGTCTCTCCTCGGGGGGAAGGTGGCCGAGCTGCATGGGCTCCTCCGCCAGCATGGGTACAGGAGCTGGCGTGGGTGAACGAGGGCGAGGCACCGGCGTCCTGGGTGGACGCTTGGATAACTTGGGTCGAACCAGAACCCGCTGGTCGATGCGCAGCGCCAGATCAACCACCTCATCCAGGGTCTGAGGCAGCTCCCTTCCCACCAACTCATCATGGATGTAGGGTGCCAGCCCCTCCAGGAAGGCGGCCCACAGAGCGGAGTCATTCCACTGCAGCTTGGCGGAGATGGTGCGAAACTCCGACGCATAAGCGCACACCGAGCGTTCTCGCTGGCGGAGTTTGAGAAGGCGTGTCTCTGCTCCCACTTCGCTGCTGGGGGGAACAAAGGTCTTCCGGAGAGCGGACACAAACGCAGCATAGTCGTTGCAGGCAGGGGATTTGGAATTGTAAAGCGCAGCAGCCCACTCCGCGACGCGTCCGGAGAGCAGGGAGGTGAGATGCGCCACTCGGGAGTGCGCAGATGGGTAGCGTCCAGGTTGGCACTCGAACTGCATGTCCAGCGTGGCGAGCAGACCATCGGGGCTCCCCGTCTCCCCGTTCCACCTCTCCGGCAGGCTGAAGTGGGGCTCCTCCCTAGGAGCAGAGCGGGTTGGCTGCTGGAGTGCAGCGATCTGTTGCTGCTGATCGTTTGCCTGTTGTTGGAGAGCCGTGAGAGCCGTGGATAGACGCAGGGTGTGGTCGGACAAGGAGTTCACCTTGGTGTTGAGCTGATCTACCATGGAACGCAGCTGCACGTTCTCGTGGCGGAGACGATCGATCTCCGTCGAATCTACTCGGTTCTCAGTCATCCTGTCAGGCTGATCAGACTGGATGAAGGAGACGAACAAGGTGAGACGTTTAACAGTTTTATTATTTCTCTGGTCGTATCTCTGTGAGGAAGAAACGATGACTGAGATGAGAAGCCGGTCACGGCGTCTTCCATATATAGCCTTGCTTGGCTGTGACGTGGAGGGAATCCCCGCGAGGAGCACGCTGGGAGCTCCCCACGAGGGGCATGTCGGGAGTTGTGGTCCGAAGGTCAGCCGGGAGATACCTGAGTCCTGACAAAGTGAATGGATCCATCTAGCATTGTGAGTAAAAACGTCCTTAAAATGAAAAGCACAGTTCTGCTTGGTGACCTAAATAATCAGACTAACTGCAAGTGAAAATATTTAATAACATACAAATCACAGATGCCGATTTAGACTTGGGACGACGAAGCCCAGCTGCAAGCCTCCTCTGAATGGTGCAAGGTTGCCCCAAAGACACCTGCTTCTGTAAACACAGGGTGTTTCTCAATATCAAGGTGCCTGGCCTTGTGAGGCGATGTCTTGCGGGGCGCCCCAGGCGCCTTGCTTACGAGGACAATGTCCATCGTTTGTCAAAGAAAACGGTTAAATGGAACAGACTTGCATCACGTGACCGCGGCTTCTACGGGGGTCACGTAACGTCACGTGACACAGGAGATAACGTTATATTTTATATTTGTTTCAGTATAAATATATAATGAGCCTTTTACTTTTTAAATTGTGTATATGTTTATCCATCCATCCATTTTCATCCACTTATCTGGAGTCGGGTCGCGCGGGCAGTAGCCTAAGGCAAGAGGCCCAGAATTCCCTCTCCCCAGCAACTTGGGCCAGCTCATCCGGGGGAATCCCAAGGCATTCCCTGGACAGGTGAGAGACATAGTCCCTCCACCGTGTCCTGGGTCTGCCTTTAGGTCTCCTCCCAGTTGGACGTGCCCAGAAAACCTCACCAGGGAGGCATCCAGGAGGCATCCTGACCAGATGCCCGAGCCACCTCAACTGGCTCCTCTCGATGTGGAGGAGCAGCGGGTCTACTCCGAGCCCCTCCCGAATGACCGAGCTTCTCACCCTATCTCTAAGGGAGAGCCCAGCCACTCTTCAGAGAAAACTCATTTCAGCCGCTTGTATCCGCAGTCTCGTTCTTTTGGTCACTAACCAAAGCTCATGCCCATAGGTGAGGGTAGGCACGTAGATCGACCGGTAAATCGAGAGCTTCGCCTTCTGACTCAGCTCTCTCTTTACCACGACAGACCGGTACAACGCCCGCATCACTGCAGATGCAGCACCAATCCGCCTATTGATCTTATGCTCCAGTTTTCCCTCACTCGCGAACAAGACCCCGAGATACTTAAACTTCTCCACTTGGGGCAGGACCTCATCCCTTACCCAGAGAAGGCATTCTACCCTTTTCCGAATCAAGACCATGGTCTCTGATTTAGAGGAGCTGATTCTCATCCCAGCTGCTTCACACTCGGCTGCGAACCACTCCAGCGAAAGCTGAAGATCACGTTCTGATGATGCCAACATGACCACATCATCTGCAAAAAGCAGAGACCTGATCCTCAGGCCACCAAAACGGATGCCCTCCACACCTTGACTGTGCCTAGAAATCCTGTCCATAAAGGTTATGAACAGAATTGGTGACAAAGGGCAGCCTTGGCGGAGTCCAACTCTCACTGGGAACGAGCCCGACTTACTGCCAGCAATGTGGACCAAGCTCTGACACCGGTCATACAGGGACCTAACAGCCTGTATCAGAGGGCCTGGTACCCCATACTCCCGGAGTACCCCCCACAGGGCCCCCCGAGGGACACCGTCAAACACCTTCTCCAAATCCACAAAACACATGTAGACTGGTTGGGCAAATTGCCACGCACCCTCCACGATCCCCCTAAGGGTATAGAGCTGGTCCAGTGTTCCACGGCCAGGATGAAAACTACATTGCTCCTCCTGAATCTGAGGTTCAACAATCCGGCAGACCCTCCTCTCCACAACCCCTGAATAGACCTTACCAGCAAGGCTCAGGAGTGTGATCCCCCTGTAGTTGGAACACACCCTGTAGTCCACCTTTTTAAATAAGGGGACCACCACCCCAGTCTGCCAGTCCAGTGGGACTGCCCCCGATGTCCACGCGATATTGCAGAGCTGTGTCAGCCAACACAGCCCCACAACATCCAGAGCCTTAAGGAACTCCGGGTGGATCTCATCCACCCCTGGAGCCTTGCTACAGAGGAGCTTTTTAACCACCTCAGTGACCTCAGCACCAGAGATTTGAGAGGCCACCCAAAAGTCTCCAGACTCTGCTTCCTCACTGGAAGACGTGTCAGTGTGATTGAGGAGGTCTTCGAAGTATTCTGCCCACCGATCCACAACGTCCTGAGTAGAGGTCAGCAGCACACCGTCCCCACTATAGATAGTGTTGGTAGTGCACTGCTTTCCCCCCCGAAGCGCTGGATGGTGGACCAGAATCTCTTCGAAGCCGTACAGAAGTCTTGCTCCATGGTCTCACCGAACTTCTCTCATGCCCGGGTTTTTGCCTTGCCGATCACCCAAGCCACGTTCCGCTTGGACTGCCGGTACCCATCAGCTGCCTCTGGAGTCCCACAGGCCAAAAAGACCTGAGAAGACTCTTTCTTCAGCCTGACAGCATCCCTAACCGCCGGTGTCCACCAGCAGGTTCGGGGGTTGCCACCATGACAAGCACCGACAATCCTGCGACCACAGCTCCGGTCAGCCGCCTCAACAATGGAGGCATGGAACAGGGTCCATTCAGACTCAATGTCCCCCGCCTACCCCGGAACATTTTGGAAGTTCTGTTGGAGGTGGGAATTGAAGCTCCTTCTGACAGGAGACTCTGCTAGACCTTCCCAGCAGACCCTCATGATACGTTTGGTACTGCCTGGTCTGACTGGCATCCTTCCCCACTATCTGAGCCAACTCACCATCAGGTAGTGGTAAGTCGACAGCGCCACCCCTCTCTTCACCCGAGTGTCCAAGACATGCGGCCGCAGGTCAGATGAAACAACAACAAAGTCGATCATCGAGCTGCGGCCCAAGGTATCCTGGTGCCAAGAGCACATATGGACACCTTTATGTCTGAACATGGTGTTCATTATGGACAATCCATGACTGGCAAGGAAGTCCAATAACAAAACACCACTCAAATTCAGATCAGGGGATCCGTTCCTCCCAACCACACCTCTCCAGGTCTCACTGTCATTGCCCAAGTGAGCGTTAAAGTCCCCCAGCAGAACGAGGGAGTCACCGGAAGGAGCACTTTCCAGCACCCCCTCCAAGGTCTCCAAAAAGGGTGGGTAGTCTGAACTGTAGTTTGGTGCATAAGCACAGACCATAGTCAGAACCTGTCCCCCCACACGTAGGCGGAGGGAGGCTAACCTCTCATTCACTGGGGTAAACCCCAACATACTGGCACCATGACAGGGGGCAACTGGTATGCCCACCCCTGCTCGGCACCTCTCAGTGGGAGCAACTCCAGAGTGGTAGAAAGTCCAACCCCTCTCAAGAAAACTGGTTCCATCGCCAGAGCCATGCGTTGAGGTGAGTCAGACTATATCCTGTCAGAACCTCTCAACCTCACACACCAACTCAGGCTCCTTCCCCACCAGAGAGATGACATTCCATGTGCCAAGAGTAGGGATGGGTACCGAATTCGGTACTTTTTAAGGTACCGACCGAATTCCATAGTACCGACCGAGCAAAGATTCACGTCATTTCAAACGGTGCCTCGCTTCGGTACCCATCCTTCATAATGAGAACTTGCCAAGAAAGCTGCGCATGCACAAGAGCGTTATGTCGTCGGTCACTGCGAGCCAGTTGTAAACAGAGCAGCATGGTAGAAAGAATGCACGCTAAAGCTTGGGTCCACTTCACTAAATGTGATGGGTATCTGGATGATGATGAAACCAGCGACAACGATCTAAGTGAGACATCCTCATCTTAATCTGCTCCGGTAGGTAAATAAAATGTTTAAGATAATGTTAGCTTGATATGTTAGCTTCTGTTTCACTAATGGTGCGTTCGCTTTCTCCTCGGAACTCCGAATTTCCGACTAGAAGAACATGAACGCGCTCTAAAGTTTGGCTTCACTTTACTAAATGCGACGGGTGATTAGGTGAAGATGAAACCAGCGACAGCGATCTAAGTGTGAGGCATCATCCTTTTAATCTGCTCCAGCAGTTAAATAAACTTAAAGATAACGTTAGCTTGATATGTTAGCTTCCATTGCCACCATTGTTATCAACTAATGGTGTGTTCGCTTTCTCCTCGGAAATTCTAACTTCCCAGGAGGAAAAATCAAATGAAAACGGATGGCAAAAGGAATTAAGATACACAGTAAATTTAGGTCACAGAAAAGATGTTTGCTTCAGTTTAATTATCAGCTTATAAAACTACAAGGATGATGTTAAAATACAAACAGTTGTATGCTATTTATCGTGATATTTATCAAATATGGTTATATATTGAGAAAAATATATATTAATTATAAACAAGAATTAAAATATTAAATACTCAAAAGTATCGAAAATTGGTACCGTTAAGTACCGGTATTGATTCCTAGGTACCGGGAATTAGTACCGAATCGATTCAAATGTCAAAGGTACCCATCCCTAGCCAAGAGCCAGCTTCTGTAGCCGAGCATCAGACCGCCAAGGTCCCCACCCTAGACTACCACCCGTCACACACTGCACCCGACCCCTTTGGCCCCTCCCACGAGGGGTGAACCCATGGGAAGGGGGACCCATGTTTCCTCTTCGGGCTGTGCCCGGCCGGGCTCCATGGGTCAAAGCCCAGCCACCAGGCGCTCGCCAACATGCCCCACCTCCAGGCCTGGCTCCAGAGGGGGGCCCCGGTGACCCACGTCTGGGCGAGGGATCACGGTTTCCATTTATATAATTCATCGTAAGAGGTATGGCTGCTCTTTGTCTGATCCCTCAGCTAGAACCTGTTTGCCATGGGTGACCCTACCAGAGGCAGAAAGCCTCAGACAACTTAGCTCCTAGGATCATTGAGACACTCAAACCCCTCCACCACAGTAAGGTGGCAGCCCAGGGAGAGGCTGCCACCTTACCTTAATTTAATATGTTTATTAAATAAAAAATATAAGCAAGTTACTTCCCGCTAGCCACCGAAGCTGCCACTACTAAGCAACTAACCAACAACAGATAACTTATTTGGGTCTAAACAAAAACCATTTTAAATTAGTTGACTTACTTTTAAACTTGAAAATTGTCCCCGAAGTAGCTGCCGGCTTCTGATCCACCATCTTTTAGAAAATACCGCTGTGTATTGTGGGTAATTTTTGACCAAGGCTAGGCTACAAGACACTTCCCGTGTATCCTTGGTCAGCTAGCTAAACGGCTAACAAACGGAGAACACGTGCCTCGGTAGAACATGAACATTGGAACCGATTGGAACATGTCTTGGTGGCTCTCGATGACGTATCTCCTAGGCAACCGGGGCGGGGCCAAGACTTCAAGGCAAAGTTCCTTGGCATTGAGAAACACCCACAGATGCACGTTGTTAGCAAAATGGTGTAAAACACACGAACACATGCACACACACAAGCTCCAATCTCTCCTGCACAAATGCAATGTGCTTATTTTTCTATCATTGTAATTTTTTCTGAAACAGACAAATAAAAATTTTGTGTGGAAAATCCCTTTAAAGACTAAGTTCACTAGTTTGTTTCAGGTTTTCTTTTCCTGATAGTTGGACATCTCACCTCTGATTGACCAACAGCAAAACGACTCTACCACGGACTATTTGCTTTGCAACACTGATGTTTTATCTCCACAAATAACATAAGCCTGAAGGAGTTCTGCTATGTGGTGGAGTTGCTAATGCTAACAGTTAGCTTCTACTAGCCGAGACATGCTCTGCTTACTCATGGACGCTCAACCAACAACAACCTTCCCTGTCATGAGTCAAGATGGGTGAGCCCATGAATGCTAACTTGACATCATGACGTGCAAATGTCTAATCTCTATCGGCAGCAAACACAGGAAATAAGGGTAGAGGACTATTTTCACATTTAGCCTTCAGGACAAATCCTAGACTTTGTTTTAAAAGTGGAAACAATTTCGTGAACTGAGGAAGTTTCTTGGATGGGAAACTTGTAAGCTGGAAAATGATAACATGAAGACATTTTCAGGGGTTTCATTTGGAGTCTCTCTGATTAGGTAAAAATGACACTTTTACACAGAGTCAGATTATCTGGGGCACAACATAATTTAATGTCTTGTGAAACTGCACAGCCTCACAGTTGGCAGCTCCATTTCCTAGCATTGGAAAAGGTCACAGGTTCAACTCCCGGCTGGTGATGGACTCGAGACCTGTTCAAGATGTCCCCCATCTTCCACCCACGACTGCTGGAGTGAAACACCATGACTGAGTGAATTTGGTCTTGAGTTACTTTATTCGATAATC
Source organism: Nothobranchius furzeri (assembly GCF_043380555.1). Lineage (NCBI taxonomy): Eukaryota > Metazoa > Chordata > Actinopteri > Cyprinodontiformes > Nothobranchiidae > Nothobranchius > Nothobranchius furzeri. Next base: position 39,063,009 of record NC_091751.1, read on the forward strand.
ACTTGCTTAAACAAAAGTTATTAAAACATTTAAAGCTGAACGTTGCTTTAAAATAGAGTAAAAAGCAGTTTTAGGTCATTTTTTCAGGGCCAGATGGAAACGATCCAAATGTCGTTTCTGGCCACGTACAAGCTTCAAGGTTAATGCCATTTTCAAATTTTAATATATTTTCCAGCTGGCCAACATTTAATAGATTTGTCCTTTGCCTGTGCTCCAATTCTCATACAGATGTGACATTTGGTGTACTCTTTGTAATTCTGCTGAGAGACAAAGAATAAATAACTATTTAACCTCCACACCAGGAGGTTAAAACATTTGACTATTGATGGAGGTTCATTAACCCAGAAATCACACGTGAATCCAGTTTTAGAGATAAAAGTGGTGAGTTTTTTCCAGATTTGAAGGTTTGCTCTGAATACAGTGTTATGTTTGCGTTAGCTGCAAAAATAAAGATTAAAAATGTGTTTCATAACAAACCTAAAGGTGGGGTAAGAGACGTTTATCTGCACTTTTCTTGCCATAATGATTGAAATGCTCTGCACTGATGGTGACCAATAAATTGAGCGTTAAAAAATCGAACCATTTTAATCGCTTCTGAAACTTACAATTCCGGAAAAAATCTCAGTCATTTTGAAAGTCCTGCTCTTAATGATTGGACCCTGATCCATCCATCCATCAAACTTTTATCTGACCATCCTTCGCTCCTCTGCTCATAGCGTCTTTGTGCACAGACGTCTGTCAGCGTGGAGCAGCTGAACAGGAAGCAAAGCCAAAGGGGAGACAGAGGTGAAGAGCATTAAAGGTGCCAACACAGGTCAAAGAGGTTCAACAATGTTATGTTTTGATGGTGTTGTATGGTTACTTGTATCTGTTGCGTCTGGTGTTCTTCTGTGTTCTAGAGGTGTGGCTTAGAGGGCGGAGCCTGAACAAAGGGGGTTGCACTTTCAGTTGGGTTTTTCAAAATGTAAATAGCTTGAAAAGCTTCCAGAAAGTTCGGCCTTAAACAACAACATGTGGGTCAGCATCTTTCCTTACAAAGCCACTATCTCACTGTTTGGTGAAAACATTGGTGAAGGTTTTGATTTTTTTCCAGCGAACTGCAGATTCTTGTTCTCCCGCTGTTGGAAGTTCAATCAAGTTCTAAAATGAGCCGAGTCCATTTTTGTCTCAGAATGGTTGGAAACCTTTCCATCTTCATTTTCACGAGTCAAGCGTAAGAAAAGCAAGACAACCATGGGGTGGTTGGTGACTGACTAGAGACAGTAAATAAAAAAGTGTCACCAGATGTTTTACAGGTACAACAAAAGCCAATGTTTAAAGACACTTTTGGCTCAATTTGTGACACAGATTTGCACATAATGCAGCAAATGTTTCAGCTAAATAGTAAATTTGAGGCAATTCTTCTTTCCAATTTTAATTTCCAACAAACTTGTCAGCAATACACTGTTCAGATATAATTTTCTCGCTAGTGTAGGATAATTCTGTTGGATCTGGATGGAAATGTATTAAGCACTGGCTACAGCATTAATATGCACACATTTAGCTGTTATTTTAATGACTGACGTAGGCACATACTTTACAGCTTCCTCACGACCATATATGAAGTTTATTCACACCGAGGTAAAAGTTTAGGGTGAAACCTAAAGGGATCCAGCCGGAACCGCCTCCAGGGGCTGCAGGAGGTGAAAGGGGTTGTCTGCCGGGAACGCCTGCAGCAACCACAGCTGTTGTATTCTTTGCTCGACTGAATTAGAACTTCTTGTATCAGGACCAAACACTTATTGAATATCCTAAAACAGTTTTTGCTGTGATGGTATTTTTGAACGATCCGCCTACAATTGAGCCGGGTGGTAAGAATTCAGGTGAAGGTTATAGCTTTCCTAAACGTGTGCCGACAGAATCCTTTCATTGCCTGAAAACAAACGTATTTTAAAAAGACCACCAATGCATTCTCTGATTGTTAATTAACCTTTCAGCCTCCTCCTGCTCAGTTTGACAGATTATCTGTTACCTGCTGAGTTCCTCTTTGTAATCAGTTGCTGCTCTTGTGTGTGCATGGGGGTGAAAGGTCAACTCTCCTCTTCATCAAAGGATGAACTCTGAAATCAAGGCTTCTGCAAAGATAATTCACTACTGCATTGCATGGCAGGAGGAGTAATAATTATAAATTTTAGAAGTAAAAAGTAGAATAATGCACTTTGAAGATTTTGTAACTTTTGTCACTAAAATCCCATCTGTGCTTCGGAGTCTCGCAGAGCGACGCCAGTTTGTGTCCCGACGCAGCTGCTCATCCTCCGTCTACACACAAGGTTATTATCACTCTGGGAGATTCGCTTCATTTTTCACTGCTAATATCACGTCTCTTCATTATACCTGACGAAAGTCTTCCAAGTTGTCTTCCTGTCGCCTCTCCCTGCCTGCCACCGGATCACGATCCACCTGTCAGATCAAAGCAGATCAGAGATTTAAAAGCACGTAGACTGCCTGTGTGTGCAGTCAACTGTCGGTGCAAAAAGAGCCATTAAAGATGCTAAGAGAAGCTCCCTGCAAGGCTGAATGCAGCAAGGAGGAGAAACTGTTAACAGAAGTAGCAAACCTGCAGCAGATGTTCCTGAAAGGCCAGAAAGAAATGACAAAAAACAGTAAAGTCAAAGAATGGAATAGATATGAAAACAAAGTGGAAAAAAATTCTGTTTATTTTAAAAATCCCTCACCAAAGGACAGTAAAGCACCCACAGAACAAATGCTACGTTCTCATTTCCTTGACTAGAGAGAGAAAAACTAAGGACGCTTCTTGATAGCTGCAGAAAAATCTGCTGTGGCCAAACGAAAAAAAAAAAAAAAAAACTTTTGAAAATGTTTAATTCAGGCGCCGTCTCATGTTGGAAAAGCATCAAATGCCTCGTTATTTATTGACATTTGGTGTCTAAACACTGCCTAATATTACATATGTATATATATTCTGACCCGGACCTCACCGTATTAGTTTAAAATCACAAGAAAAGAAGGTTTTCAAACAGACAATTTCATTTAAAGGCATCACTCACTATATTTATGGATAATTTAGATGTGCATTGTTTCTGATGAAGCGCTTTGGTACAGTTTCATCCATAATTAGTAATTATATATGTGTCTGGGATATAAAATAAGTGACATTTTAAAGCCAACTGGGGTCTAAAGTAAAGCATCAGGTTGTTTTAATGACAAATGAATTAATCTGACTTCACTGATCTCATGATTCTGTAATTCAGATGAATTCACAGGTTTAATTTCTGACATTCATTTAAAAAAAGTTTAAACTAAAACCTCTTTAAATGTGCGACTTGGATGAGGATTTTTACATTTCTACATCGCAAAACTGTAAAAGTGCTCGGGGATTCATCATTATGCATCTACGCTCGGCTCTGGAAACAACATTTTCTGAGTTTTGAGTCGTGTGGAATTCCATAAAGCATAACAGTCCCTTAAATGTCAAAATACATGAACACTGGGACTGAATCCCAGTTATTCCACTAATATTGGTTTCTAAAGTCTTGTGTGGGGGAGTGGAGCCGCACCCTTGCCATCCCATCGTCCCCCGACGCCCACCACCGGTGGGGAAAAGGGGACGTTGGGGGGGCAGCAGCATGCGACTACGACCTCAGATGTTTAAACTGTTATCCTACAGAAAAATGTTTTAAATGGCTTCCTCTTATTCAGAAAGTGTAACTTCTGTGGAATAAAACAAACTTTGAAGCGCGTACGTTTAAACAAGAGAAACTGATAAAATGCTGAATGTTTTCCAGCCCCAACTATCTCACTATGTTTGGTGTTTATCCCAACCCTTTTATATAATTAGGTATATCAGGATAAAACCGTGTACTAAAGAGTATGTCATGTATCACAAATCACACATCAGGATAAAGTCCTGATAATTATCATTTTTGAGGACTTTATCATGACACATAGTAAACAGTATTTAAACTGCGACCCTACGGTTGTTGACAAATCAAAAGAGGGTTGTTGGTATTGTGATTCCTCTTCAGCCGCTCAGTAAAAAAGACTTGTACTTGAGAAAAACAGCAGCTGTTACAGGACTGTTGTCTTGTTTCTCATCAAATTAAGCAAACATTCATTCATTTCACACAGAAAAGGGCATCAGCTAAACCCCAAACACACAAAAACAAAGTTAAAAGAATCCATAAAACAGTGTTTTCACCATTACAGAGAGTTATTACTTAAACATGTACATGTGTAATATTTACAGCTGTTGAAACACCTTTTAGGTCCAGCACTGCTGTCGGTTTAAACCAACATCTACACAATAAAAGACTAAATCAGTGTTCCCTTTTTCTTTTCTAGGAGTTCTTTAGTACTGTGTCCATCCATCAAAGTGCGTTGGTACTGGCTCGTAGTGCAGAGTGAAGTCCTGAGGTGTGGCTGGACGCTCCGGTCTGCAGCCTCCTCAGAAAAACAGCAGCTCGTTGGGCCTCCAGGCCTTCAGTTAGATGAAGAACTCCTTTGGGTTTTCCCTGGAAACATTCTGGGGGTCTGCCTGGCTGTTGTAGGGGAAATCTTGGCTATCTTCCTGCTTGACTCCCTTCACTTCTTGGGTTTGATATGTTTCTTTTCTTCTGTAGAGGAATCTGGCAGTTACGGCCAGGGTGGTCACAATCACAAAGATGACAACAGCTATGACACCTGCAAAGCAGAGAACATGCCAGCTGTTATGATAAACAGTTGAGAAGAGGCTACACTTACAACACTGACACAAATCAGGTTAGATCCAAGGGTGAACTCCATGTCACCATTTGTCGCCACCACTTAGCTGATCATTTTGCACGTCCACAACAGGTCGACAGGAAGTCAAAGGCTTGTTTTGTTCTACAGATAGAGATTTGTCAGCGGGATACTCTGGACAAGCATAAGCCTGATGACAAACGTAATATTTTGGGAATTTATCATGATGTGCACAAAAAAGGTTGACATTGATTTCTCAATCGTGCACTGGGAATCATTTATATTATTTATTTGGCATTGTACATATCTTATGTATCGTATATAACGCACTGTATGTCATATATCTTGTATAATTAGCAACATGTGTAATTTGATGTATTGTGCAAGCTATATCACGCATTGTGAATATACCATGTAATAGGTGTAGTGCACATCTTAAATGCCATATATCGTGCTTCATCTATTAGATTTAGTGCATATCTGTACTTTCTTATCATGTTTTGTATATTGGAGATAATACATTGTGTGTCGTACACCATACTGTTGTATCATTATAGTAAATATCTTGCATATTGTAAAACATGTTTTTATACAGGGTATCTGCAGGTTTAAGGGAGCGAAATTTAAGACCTTTTAAGACCTCTTTTAAGACCACTCAACGACCTTTTTTAAGGCCACTTTGACCGAATTGAAGCTATTTTTTAAATTAAATTTAAACTATAATTTCCAGCTGTTGCCTGGAACCAGTGATAACTACGTCACGAACGTTGGATTAGCCATTCAGTTAAAACTAAACTTGCACTTCCCCATGGTGCAAGCTCCCACTAGCTTAACCATCTAAAAATAGCCCCCTTTCACAACCAACTGAATGTGTACGGTTCTGCTTATGCCAATATCATACACAAAAAATGCTGAACATTAACTAGAAATTCACGAAAAAAAAAAAAAGAATCTTGTTTATTGGGTCTTTGGTTATTTAAGACCTTTGGAAACTGTACGTAAGGATTATTTGCCCTTTTTAAGGATTTTTAAGGCCTTAATTTTGGAAAAGCAAATTTAAGACTTTTAAAGACTTTTTAAGGACCCGCGGATACCCTGTTATATTGCCCATCTTGCATAGTTTAGAATAAAATCATTATAATAGTAAAATATTATAATAAAACATAATTTTTTTTAGCTGTAACAAAAACATTAAATTATAAATGACCCACACTTGTATAGCGCCTCTTAGAGTAAGGACTCCAAAGCGCTTTACACTACAGTGTATCATTCATCCATTCACACACACATTCACACACTAAATTAAATGTGTATGTGAGGTGGCGTTGAGTGCATGGCCGCGAGAAAGAGTAAGACGAGTGATGTGACAGATACGGCTGCACTGGAACAAGACCAATGCTGCAGATGAGACAGTGAGACATATGATGTCCGTGAATTTTAAAGATGCATTTTGATGCCAAGAAAGCAACGGGGGCAAAAGCTATTTTAGGTTATGTGTGAAAATATGTCCAGGACTACAACTGCGCATCACCAAAGTGGTGTCATCGAACCAGACATGGAGAAAACTCAAGGGAAATCGGCTGAACTTCAAATCCTGTCCTTCAGGAGGAAAGAACCACCATGAATCTTGACATATGGCAAGGAGCTAGCCTGACCAGCCCATAAGGAAGCATGGGGCTGGGTACTCTTTTATTCAAAAGACCCCACCCCCTGAGAATTCGAACCGAGCCAATCAGCGGTGAGCAGCGTACGTCACATAAACATGGTGTCTGAAGTGGAGTTTGTTGCGGCTCTTTCCTCTGTTCTAAACGACTTGAACAAGTGTTTAAAAGCACAACTAGTAGAGGCGCTAAAAGCCTTTCTCAAAAAATAAAAGATGCTTGAGCCGTCGCCAGACGCCATTTTTGACTACAGCTAAAAACTACAGCGTTGCGCTTTACAGTCGGCATTTCGCCTTTTTCTGGTTATTTTTGAGCTGGCTAGTCCCGCCCCTCATGTGCCTCTCTGCCTATGAGTAACCAGACTAGTTCTCTCTGTAGAGGACAAGTCTGGCAGGCCAGGCTAGTAAGCAGCAGCTACGCTAGGTGGTTATGTGGTGATGTCACATATGCAACGTGGTGATGTAATCATGCCAATTACAAACTTTTACAAGCTGATAAATCTCTAACCCCCAAATTCCACTACCTCCGCTCCGACACGAACGCCGGAGCAAAATCGGTCCCGTTGTAGTCAATCAGAGCAATTCCACTACTGCGGCCGTGCTCCGGCAGTGCGGCGCCGTGCGCCGCCCTCTGTTCCGGCGTCCGGCAAAAATAGAATCGATCCTATTTTTGCCGGACGCCGGAGCACCTCCGCAGTAAATGGACAGAAATCACAAACGCCCAACAGGAAAAGGAGCAAGCACAACTTCCGTTTTTCACAATAAATCAATAAACAAAAGGTGTTTTTTGTTTCATATGCACAGGTTTAACAACTTTTAACAACTATCAATGGCGGCTGAACTTTAAATGCACAAAAGTAAGCCATAAATACAGTTTCCACTATCAAAGTAGTCACACTTTGTTGATCCAAACACTGCTGATCTCTCAACAGTAATGATGGGCAGATTAAACAGCTCATGCTGATGCTTCTCCCACACAACGGGTGTTTGGATCTAACTTCCGCGTTTATTGCTCGGACTGTATCGCAAGATCTTGAAAATCCCGCGCATGCTTGTTTGCCCACCTCAGGTCTCCGCACCGGAGCGGAGCCGTTGTAGAGCGCGTACCAGTAAAAATTGAGTTCGGAAGCGAGCGGCTGTGGAAGGCGGGGGCGGACCGCAGTGGAGCGGAGCGGAGGTAGTGGAATTTGGGGGTTAGTACGTGACTGGTGTGGTCGAAACACCCATCATTAGTTTTCATTTAAATTGCAGCACAACATATGTGCGATCCAGGGCGTAAGGCACAGCGGGTTGGACAACAGCTCTTTTAGCCCTGTTGACTTGCTTTCCTTTTGTCATTCTTCTGGGGACCCATGAGCCGGCCAGAAAGGGAGGAGACTAAGGCTCCCTATTTTTAGCCTTAATTTTTTAACCCATATTTAACCAAGGAAATCCTTTGAGAACAAGTCTCTTTTGCAAAGGTGATTGCCAAGAAGGCTGCCATAAAAATTCAATACAAAAATACAGTTAGTGAAAACAATGAAAGTAAAAACATTAAATTTTAACATTACAGGAGTTCGACCAAATTTATTAAATAACACACACACACACACACACACACACACGCACGCACACACACGCACACATGCATGTGCACATGTACACAAACATACGCACCAGCATACACACAAATACAATGGGAAAACATACCACACACGATGCATTAGTATTACAGTGATTCAATCAATAGGGAATGGAAGTTTTCGTCTTGACATCCACCATAGGCTTATCCTAACTTCGGAAGCAGAGACAAGGGCCAAATGTGCCGGCTTCCTGTTCCTTTACTAGCCACTTAAATTGACCAAAAGAAACCGGGTTTTCTAGTTTTAAGTGATTCTGTAGCTGGTTCCAGGCTGATGGAGCAGAGATCCTAAATGCTTGCTTACCTAATTCTGTACGAGCTCTAGGCACAGCCAGCTGGAGATTAGTATTAGACCGAAGTGAGTGAGTGCTGGACTTGAAAGACAGAAGCCTACATAAATAAGGAGGCAACATCCCGATGATGGCTTTATATAGAAAGAGTCGCCACCTGGTTAGCCTACGCTGAGCTAGTGAGGGCCACTGGACTAGATTATACAGAGTGCAACAATGCGAATGACCTTTGCACCCTGTAATAAATCTCAGTGCTCCATGATGAACTGAATCTAATTGATACAGACATTTGTTAGGAGCATGCATTTTTTTTTTTAAAATCACCATAGTCCATGAGGGACTATGGTGGAACCACCGTGGAGGAACCACTTAGGTGCTACAAATAGAGAACAACAAAACAAAAAGGTCTTTTAAACATTCCTTGTGTATTTTTATTCAGGACTATTTTGGGACTCAGGGACTTTTATTTTATTTATTTTATTAGAAAAGTTTGGGAACAATCATTTTTAGGCTAAAATTAAAACAAACACCAGATTTGTGACAGTTTTTTTTTTTTTTTGGTGACTGCTCAAGTAAAAACTTTTCAGATTGGATTTTATGAGAGTGAGAACTAAAGGTTACACAGAGGGTGGAACAGAAAACATAAAATTCACAAAGCTGATGAATTGTACCGAGTTTCTTCCCTTATGAATCAATCACAGAGGTCTCAGTCTCACAGCGGGTCTCTGTGAAGTAATCTCTTTTGCCCCGCAGTCTGTTTGTTCTCCAGCTCGCTCCTGTTAGGAGTTTCACACATTCGCCCTCCGCTCCACTCGTCTGTTTGACTCGTTTCTTTATTCAAACAAAGTTTCATCTAATTAGAATTTTAAAATATAGCAGAAATCAATTTCTCATTGTGTTACTTCAGTGTTATAGCGCTGACACGTTCAAGATAACGTCAGGAACTTTTCTCTGTGGGCCCCACTTTAATTAGTTTAGTCGTCTTTTGAGTGCCGAGATCCAAAAATCACAAAGATTTAGACAATTTCAAATGAGTTGATTCACAGTTATTAGAACTATTTCAACATTCCTTTTGATTCGATCCGAGGCCGGGAGAGATAAATTAAATGTAGTTTTGATGGAATATTTTCACCACCTCATCAAGGCTGCAGATTCTTTACTCGCTGAAGTAATGAGCTGAATCAGTCAAAAGAAATCCAATAAAGCAGTACCTCCAATCAGAGCCGAGTCAGTCTTCATGGCGTTCACCAACGGTTGACCCGAACCCACAGAACCAGCCCGATCTATAGAAGGAAGAAGGAAGAGAAAGGAAAGAAAGAAATGCACACACAAGAATGAGAAACCAGCCAGGAGAGAAAAAAGTGGACTTAAAAAGGTTGGAATAGAAAAACAGACAAAGAAGAACATTTAGAGACTCAATAAGAGCATCATCGTTTAGAGCAGGCCAGAGCAGCAATTCAGAAAAGTCCATTAAAGAGCCATAAAACTGGATGAGAACAAGACTGGAGGAAATAAAAGCGAGTGTAAACTCCTCTCCATGGTCCAGATTAATTATCTTATCAAGCACATTGTTATTTTTCTTTTCAACAAGGTGCACCGAGACTCTAATACAGCAGATCAGAACAGAATAAGAGCAGGATTTGTCTGAACAGAGATGTAATACATGACACGGGTCCAACAACAACAAATCAAGCCTTTGTTTTGGTGTCAAACCTTTATTTCCAGGAGTTCAACGACATCAAAAACCCAAACATGCACTGTAAAAACTGTTCTTAAAACTCATAACGTTATTAAAATATAGATATTTATAATGAAATTCCAGTCTAAATAAGACAAACGGGTCTGAGTTTAACAGAATAAAATATTTTATTGTAGGAAGAAAATGTCCTTTTTTGAGGGATGATGGGTCCCAAGAGGACATTTTGGACAAAGATGACAAAAATAACAGTTTATTTCTTCTTTTAAATAGACTTTGTTTTTAAACAGTGGAATCACATCTATTAGCTTCTTTATGCTAACATGTGCCAGTAATGCTGATACCTCCTGCTGCTTCTTCCTCACTACCTTCTCTTCATGCTGCGGGTTTTACCGATTCGGTTATTCCCGGGAGCTCTTGTTATCTTTCCTTATTCCTTTTCTTTCTTTCTTTCTTCCTCTTAATTTTAATTTTTCCATTGACCCTTTTTTCCCCCGATGAATCACTTAAAATGTTTGTTCTTGTGAAACATCTCATGATTTTTTCTTGAGAAGTGCTTCTTCTTCTAAAGTTAACCTCTGTGTACAGCTCACCTTTGTGTGACTGACCCACTTGTGGTTGAGTCATGTTAACTGACTAAAGCTCAAGTAAGCATCTTTAGCAGGGGCCTCTCCAGGTTTTGAGGAACATCTGGGCTTAGCCAAGACCACAAGTGACAATTCATTTTAGTAAGAAACAATAGTGTTACATATAAATGTAATTTAAGCCATGTAATATGCATAGTTTATTTTATATATCAAATACAGGCCATATATATATATATATATATATATATATATATATATATATATATATACATACATATACATACATATACATACATACATATATATATACATACATACATACATACATATATATATATATATATATATATATATATATATATATATATATATATATATATATATATATTGGTACGAATAATGTGGAGCTTCACAGGCATCCTTCAAAAAACCAGAGAGTCAAACCACAAGCCGTTCTGGTACCATTACACCTGTAGCTCAGCAAACAAGGACCAGGCAGGACTAAACCCAATTAGCCAAGTAAAGAAATTACAACTACAGGAATCTGATTAGATCTAAATCTGGATTACAAAAATCAGAAAAGGACTGCAGGTTGTTGTGTTTTACATGATTCATTGCTTTTTTTAATCTATCCAACCATCTTTACTTCATGTAAAATTATTTTAATTCCATCTATGGGTGGGCAGTTTCAGAAGGGATATCATGTCATTCACAATATTACCAGTAATTTTTTATTTATCTTGTTGAGCTAATTTCATAATGTTATTTCGTCCACTCCACAATTCATGTGGATCATCAGCACAAAGTCTTTAAAGTTATCGAAGCAATCATGGCTAGAATCTCAGTTTTAATAAATATCAGCTATGTTCTGAGGAGTTTTGGCCTCTCCTGGCTTCCGTACCTGTAACCTGCTTAAGTGGAGAAGGGGTTTGGCTCGTCTCTGCACATAAGCGGGAAAATCACACCAGGGAAGCGGTGAATTAAAACGTTAGGTGAGGAGACGTGTGAGCCATGGTAACAAGTCCGGTTTGCTGTGAGGGATAGAAAGAGTAGCGAGCGAGCCTGTGAACAAAACGACAATAGAAATTCGGGGCTGAAGCCCTGTCGTAATCGGCTGGCGACGTGGCTGATCTTTAGCATCATTTGTTTTATATTTTGTGAATACACACCAAAGAGATCCGCCTCAGAGTGTGTCACATCTAAAATGGTCTGGGCAGAAACAACATTCTGGTCTCAGAATCTCCTCCTTATTTGGCTAGAATGTTGAAACGGCATGCTCCATCACAGCCTGGTCGCTCTGCTGAGCAGAGGTTGTGGCTTCTACTTTATGAAATGACTTTCTGCTTACAGCTACCAAAGCTGCTCAACACCTGTATCAGCTACTCAGTGACAGTCATGTATTTAAACAGGATTATTCACACAGAAATGGTTCCAACAGGCTGTTTTAGCTACCTTAACCTTTTTTTCTGTGTTGATGTAATCACCAAATATTAATGCATCACCCATCTGCTGTGAACTCCAACACCATCTGTGGTTCAAATGAGAGTAAGGCCTGACGGTTATTTCCAAGACGGGAGAAACGGGCCTTACTTGTTTATGAAACCGTTGTACAGCTGAGGCCTGGAGCTAAAGTTCACCACAGAGCTCCTCCTGACACCCATCTGCTTCTCCAACTCTACGATAGAGAGTTGGGTTTGACCTAAAATACCAGCTGCATTCCTGCAATCCTGGTCAACTGTCTAGAAGTAACACTTTCATCATCCAACAGGTAAATCCTGTCCAGGATATTTTTGTATCTTCATGCTATTTTATTTATGTTAGAACTCTGAAATATGAGTTTATTACCAGTAGAGTGGCTTCTGACAAACACAATTTAACTATTTAATTCCTAAAACAATAATCATGAAACTTTTTAAAAGTCTGTAAAAATACCCAAATGATTTAATATTTATTTTATTTCATTAGATAATTTTATATCAGCAGTAATTAAAATGAAAACTAACTGACGGTGTACTTACAGCATGCTCTTAGTATTTGAAGGGAGTAGATGCTGCCACTCTCAAAAATATCTCCCCTCTTCAGTTTTTACCCTCTATGTTTATTTACGATTTCATTTCTCATAAACTCCCGTTAACAGGACGGGAGTTTTTACCAGCAGCAGAGATGATTTCAGGCAGAAAAATACAAAATAAAAAAATAAAAAATTTCAACTAGTAAAATCTCATGTTGACTGCCTCAGTTAAGCAGTTAAAAGTTTAGATTTCATGAACAAATTGTGTTAAATTAGATTTACCATGTAGGCACATCTCATGTTTCACAGAGGTTTGAAGGTTCAATTAAACATAAATGCACAAAATCTCCCGGTGTTCATAATGGAAGGAAATACAATTTCAGAAACATATTTATGTACACTGTAAAACTAAAAAGAATGAATTTTATTATATTTTTCCTTGATAATTAAAATTTAATTAAAAAAAGTGTCAAATCCAGATTTTCACCTCCACATGGCCTCAAACTAAACAACCCACTGACTTTAGTAGCCACTTCCCTCCTAAAGCTAAGCACTTGTAGCATTCAACTCAAACTGTACGACTTCTGACTAAAGAGCAAGTCTCACTAGTCACGTCCTCACACTGTACGACCCAGTTCTTGGATGTGACCCGGCTGCTCACACTCGTCTGGTAGCAACACGGCTCAGCGCTAAACTCGTCCCGATCTTGTAGATTCTCGAGATGAGGGCAAAATTGGCTCAATAAAGTGAAAAAGTCATTTAGTGTACACCTGGTTTAAGCCCCTCTTCTTCTTCAATGGATAAGGCAGGCTGGATGCCCTTAGGGTGAACTGCTGCCATAGCAACCACTGCACAGCAACCACACCCTGTTACAGCCTCCCATGTACACCGATTGCAATGCCTTCTTCACCTTGCCCCTGTCCGTTACGTCCAACAGGGTCTGCAGACTAAACACAGACACCCCTGCAGCTCCCAAGCAGCCAAACTATATCCTCCTCTCTGCTGCATATTGCTGGCAGTGCATCAGAACATGGCCCACCATTTCCAACACTCCACAGTCACAACAACCATCTGGTGCCTCCCCACAAAAAAACAACTGCCCTCTCAGATAACTATAAGCCTCAATCGAGTTAAAACCACAGAATTACGTCTCCCACACCCAAGAGACAACCCATCAACCGGTTACAGACACTGCAGCTCTAAGCCCCTCCCCCATACCTGACAGGTGGTGCGTGTTCTCTGCTGCGTACGGATTGGCTGAAGCTGAAGAACCACAGCTGGACTGGACCAAAGGTCCGGAGATGACAACAGGACTGGTGCTAGGGTGCAGCAGAGCCGCTTTCAGAGGGCTGATGGAGTTAAACTGGACCACCGACAGACAGCCGGTGAAACCCAGTGAACCGAGCCGGGCCAGGTCCGGATCCAGGTCGTCAGCGTCTTAGAGGAGAAAAACATGGTGACAACTGTTTAAGTCTGTTCCTGCTTTTTATAAAAATAAGACAAAGATGATTTCATGATTAAAAAAAACATTTAAAAATGAAAGAAATGGGTTTAATAGGGAGCCGAAGTCTCCTCCCTTTCCAGTCGGCTCAGGGGTCCCTGGAAGAATGAATTAATAAGTCAACGGGGCCAAAAGAGCTCTTTTTAATCCGCTTTGTCGCATACAAGATAAAATAAAAAGTAATGATGTGTGTTTCGACCACACCTGTCACGTACTTTGATATTTATCAGTTGTAAAAATTCGTAATTCCTATGACTACAAATTAGACGGTACCATGATCTCCTCTCCCCTAGCGTAGCCGCTACTTACCACATGGCCAGATTTATGGTTTGGTCCTCCTGGACGAAGGATTCGAAGTTCGCTGAACTTACAGCCATTTTTCTTCTGCTTTTCTCCATGTCTGGTTCCATGACGTCAATCTGGGATGCGCATTTGTAGCCCTGGACTTATTTTCACACAAAACCTAAAATAACTTTTGCTGTTCCAAAATAAGAGCGTTCTTGGCATCATGTGAAATCCATGGCACATGACAAACGAGATTAGAAAATAGAGTTTTTAGCTCCGACTTGCATTCATTTTTTGTTTTTTACAGGGACCCGTCGTGCGGAAGTAGATGGGCGCGACTTAGGCTCCCGATCACATCCTCGCAATATCATCTGGCAGAAAAAAAATCCTAAATGCATAAATGAAAGAGATACTTTGTTGTTCTTAAAGCATAAAACATAACAATGGGAAACTTTTTTTACAGGAAGAGGTGCTTTTAAGGGGTGGCCAAGGTCCTCCCTGGAATATTGCTGGCCACCCTATTCCCCCCCCAGGCCAGACCATTCTCACATGCACTTTAATAAATCCCATTCATAAAAAAATAAAATAAAAAATACATATATTAATTTTCTTTAATAAAAGGCATAAATGTAAAGCCAATAAATACATATATGTGTTGATGCTGCATAGACATCAACAGTCTGGATACTTTAAAGACAAAAATAGACAAATTAAACTGTTCTAAAATGCAAAAACAATAAATGCTAAAATAAAAATAGAAATAATGCTTTTTTTCTGAAACCTTTTAATTTTTCATATTTGAGGTGAATGCATTGGATGCACATTTTTACCCCAAGGACTGATTTGATATGCCACCCTAAAATTTTTGCTGCCCATCTGGCCACTGGTATCTAATCTTAACAGAGACCAAGAAAGGAAAACTGAATCTGGACTAGTAACTACACAGCTTTGTCTTTTAACGCTTGTAGAAGAAATTATTTAAAATAATAATTAGAGGCTTGTTCTCAGCCAGTTGTGCCATTTGGTTCAGTTTATTAGGACATAAACAGGCTGAGTGACCCAGTTTTAATAGTGAAGTTAAGCAAATACATCACATAGATTTTTATTGCTCATAAACACTAAAACTGCCGACAAACTGTCAAACATCCTGCTTCATTTAAATTCAATTCAAATTCAAAGATACTTTATTAATCCCAGAGGGAAATTAGAGTTTCAGTACACACAATTCTGAGATCAGACATACATACATAGGCATAGACACATGACAAGAATTGGTGACTATGGTCATTCGCAACCCTAGTTGCGCTACCTTAATAGAGATCAGAGGGTTTATATGAGGATTGAGTCAGGTGGAGGAAAATAAGGCACTTCAGAGTTACTCTCAACAGAGAGGGAAGCTTTGCTATGCAAAAAACCAAACAAACACCTCAGACAGATCACAGACTTCAGACATTACGCAACATAAAAGTCCACTAGGTGGGGAGGTAGGGTTGGGACTCAAATCACTTCAGTGCGTGCAGCCGCATGGAGCAGCGCTCATCCCCTCCGTTTGGACAGGGGAGGGAGATTAATGGGTTAGAGGGCACACTGACTCCTAGATACAGTTCCATGGCCTTCACCAGTCACAGACCCGCCCAGGCTGGGATAGGGAGAAAGGGTTTCCATAGCGACGGCAGCATTCCACATTTTTTCTGAGGGGGAGTTTTCACTTCAGCCTCACAGGCTTCAGGGGCACCAGATTCAGAGAAGAATTGTTTTGTGGCCAGACAGAGATAATTTCCTCTCTGCCTTAAGAGTTCTGTTGGTCTTCAACCCCTCTAGATCCAATAATGACGTAATTAATCTATCCCAATCTGTGCTGACCCGTCAACTCTCTCCTTGATGGAATCCACTTTCTGTGCCAGAGCCTGAATCTCAGCCAAAGTTCCAAGCTTACGACTCATCTCGACAATTATATGAGTTTATGCGTTTACAGCGCGGTGTAATCCATCCCTGAGCTCCGGGACTGAGCCAATATTCCTTGAAAGCTTGTTAATTTTCCGGTAACCGCTCAGGCCAAACAGCAGAAATCCCGACATCAAAACGACGAATATCCAGGCATCTTCAGAATCCTCTACAGACAGTTGAGAGAGGCAGATCATGTTCCACTGTTTCCAGGAGTCCATGATATGCCCAGCTGGCTCTGTCCCAGAGGGGCATCCGGGGCCCCTTCTCCCGTTCTCATCGTTGAAAAAATTTTGTCAGTCACGTTGAGAGAGACCAACAAACCAGATCCATTTTTAATCATTTCCAGTTTGCAGAAAAAATGCAGAAAGTGCCGTGCAGACAGGACAAAGAGCCTTGGGATGAGGAAGGAGGGAGAGGAGAAAAAAAGCGTCTGTACTCTCCAAGAGCCGGAAGTCCCCATCCACCACTTCATAAGACTAATTAGCACTCTCCACCTTTATCTGTTCTTTTTACTGCTGTAACGCTCTCCATCAGTCACTTCCACTCCTTCACAGCAGCTGTTAGGGCCGACGTGGTCTCCATAAACAGCTGCATCATTGTCTGAGCTGATGACTGAGAGCTGACTGTGGTTTTCCACCTGAACACGTCTGCATGTAGATGAGAGCAGCAGGAAACATTCCTGCTGCCTGTGAGCTCCTCTCTGGCGACACGCTCCTCACTACATCACGTCTCTCCCTCTTTCAGTCTCCATGTTCTCCTTCTGGGTCCATTAGTTAGACTGATGGATGAGGAGGTGGGGAGGAAACGACAGAAAATCCACTTTGCTGCTGTTTTTCTGATCCTGATCTGACTTTTCGATGTTTTTGGTTTGCAAGAGGGGATGATGAGTCACACGTTGACATGACAGGGTTAAAACACACACAAAAACACTGAGTGATGATCAACTGTGTGTTGAAAAAAGATTTTACTTACTATAAGGGGCTGTGAATTATTTTAAGTTAAGGCCAGTTTGTCAAACAAACAAACAAAAAAAAAAAACGACTCAGCATAATTGCTGACATATTTAACGATGAAACCTGATCAGCTGTAGACAGACTTGCAAATGAGAAACAAAAGCACAAACTTTCTGAATACTTTTGTGTCCTTGGGCAAGACGCTTAACCCGCCTTTCCTGCTGATGGTGATTGGAGGGACTGATGGCGCCAGCGCTCGGCAGCCTCGCTTCTGTCAGTAGGCCCCAGGGCAACTGTAGCTACATCGTAGCTCATCCCCACCAGCGTGTGAATGTGTGTGTGAATAGGTGAATGACTGATTGTGTTGTGAAGTGCCTTGGGGGGTTGAAGAACCCTAAGAAGGCCCCATAAAAATACAAACATTTACCATTTTACTTTGAAAACTCACTCATTTATATTCCTTCACCCCATCCACTTCTCCTATGACTAAAAGAGTTTCAAGCTGAAGCGATTTTTGCTACATTATCCCATAAAGTGGTTCAGCAGGTCTCTGTTCTCAGGCTCTTGTCCATCTAAAGCTGGGGTGTTGAACTCATTCTGAATCAGGGGCCACATCCAGCCCAATCAGATATCAAGTGAGATGGGCCACTACCATAAAACCCTGTGTTGCCGACAACCAGGTCAGCCTCACAAACTGGGGTCTGTTTGTCAGCTTAAATCCTGGAGATTGTGGAGGCGTTCACCTGTCCACCCCAACTCTAACCCCTAATCAGGCTAGACTGAATTACCGGCACGAGAGATTAGAGAACATGGTTTTTATAGACAACTGCAGTCAAGGATTAAGAGAGATGAGTGTGAGAGGTTACCCTGGCAATACCAGTTATTATTTAACATATTTTTATCAAGAGGAATCACCCATTGAGCAATTTTAAAGGGGAGGGGGGGGGGGGGGTCTTGCAGTCACCATAGGGACCCTAATGAGCCACTGACAGGTACCTTGGTGAAATTAATGAGCCATGACAGTTACTATGGTGACTAACGAGCCAATAGCAGTTACCTAGGTGAGTTACAAGCCACTTAAAGTTACCATGGTAAGCCTAATGGGCCGTGGGCCATTGGCAGGTGAGGGCGACCCTAAAGAGCCATGACAGTTACTGTGGCAACTCTAATGAGTCACTTGGAGTTGCCAGGGTGATACTAACAAGCCATTTGCAATTACTACAGTGACCCTAACGAACCATTTTCAGTTACTATGGTGACCCTAACGAGCCATTTTCAGTTACTAAGGCAACCCTAACGAGCCAGGGCAGTTAATGCGATGACTCTAACGAGCCAGGGCAGTTACTACCGTGACCCTAACGAGTCATTTTCAGTTACTAAGGCGACCCTACCGAGCCATTTTCAGTTACTATGGTGACCCTAACGAGCCATTTTCAGTTACTAAGGCAACCCTAACGAGCCAGGGCAGTTAATGCATGACTCTAACGAGCCAGGGCAGTTACTACCATGACCCTAACGAGTCATTTTCAGTTACTAAGGCGACCCTAACGAGCCAGGGTAGTTACTACGGCGACTCTAACAAGCCAGGGCAGTTACTATGTATATATATATATATATGTATATATATATATATATATATATATATATATATATATATATATATATATACATACATTTATACATATATATACATTTATACATACATAAATACACATATGTATATATATATGTGTGTATATATATATATATATATATATATATATATATATATATACACACACACACACACACACACACACACACACACACACACACACACACACACACACACACACATATATACACACATACATATATACGTATAAATATACATATATACCTATACAGGTGCTGGCCAGTAAATTAGAATATCATCAAAAGGTTGAAAATATTTCAGTAATTCCATTCAAAACGTGAAACTTGTACATTATATTCATGCAATGCACACAGACCAATGTATTTCCAATGTTCATTACATTTAAATTTGATATTCATAAGTGACAACTAATGAAAACTCCAAATTTGGTATCTCAAAAAATTAGAATATTCTGAAAAGGCTGAATATAGAAGACACCTGCTGCCACTCTAATCAGCTGATTTACTCAAAACACCTGCAAAGGCCTTTAAAAGGTCCCTCAGTCTTGTTTTGAAGGCACCACAATCATGGGGAAGACTTCTGACTTAACAGCTGTCCAAAAGACAATCATTGACACCTTGCACAAGGAGGGCAAGACACAAAAGGTGATTGCTAAAGAAGCTGGCTGTTCGCAGAGCTCTGTGTCCAAGCACATTAACAGACAGGCGAAGGGACGGAAAAAATGTGGTAGAAAAAAGTGTACAAGCTCTAGGGATAACCGCACCCTGCAGAGAATTGTGACGACAAACCCATTCAAAAACTGTGGGGGAGATCCACAAAGAGTGGACTGCAGCTGGAGTCAGCGCTTCAAGAACCACCACGAGGAGACTCATGAAAGACATGGGATTCAGGTGTCGCATTCCGTGTGTCAAGCCACTCTTGAACAAGAAACAGCGCAAGAAGCGTCTCGCCTGGGCCAAGGACAAAAAGGACTGGACTGATGCTGAGTGGTCCAAAGTTATGTTTTCTGATGAAAGCAAGTTCTGCATTTCCTTTGGAAATCAAGGACCCAGAGTCTGGAGGAAGAGCGGAGAAGCACAGAATCCACGTTGCATGAGGTCCAGTGTAAAGTTTCCACCGTCAGTGATGGTGTGGGGTGCCATGTCATCTGCCGGTGTTGGCCCACTCTGTTTCCTGAGGTCCAGGGTCAATGCAGCCGTCTAAGTTTTAGAGCACTTCATGCTTCCTGCTGCTGACCAACTTTATGGGGATGCAGACTTCACCTTTCAACAGGACTTGGCACCTGCACACAGTGCCAAAACCACCAGCACCTGGTTCAAGGACCATGGTATCCCTGTCCTTGATTGGCCAGCAAACTCGCCTGACCTTAACCCCATAGAAAATCTATGGGGTATTGTGAAGCGGAGGATGCAATACGCTAGACCCAACAATGCAGAGGAGCTGAAGACGACTATCAGAGCAACCTGGGCTCTCATAACACCTGAGCAGTGCCACAGACTGATCGAGTCCATGCCACGCCGCATTACTGCAGTTATTGAGGCAAAAGGAGCCCCGACTAAGTATTGAGTGCTATACATGCACATTCTTTTCATGTTCATTCTTTTCAGTTGGCCAACATTAGAGAAACAAACATTTTTTCATTGGCCTTTAGAATATTCTAATTTTCTGAGATACCAGATTTGATGTTTTCATTGGTTGTCACCTATAAATATCAAAATTAAACGTAATAAACATCGGAAATACATTGGTCTGTGTGCATTGCATGAATATAATGTACAAGTTTCACGTTTTGAATGGAATTACTGAAATATTTTCAACCTTTTGATGATATTCTAATTTACTGGCCAGCACCTGTATATATATATATATATACGTACATACATACATATACATATATACCCTATATATATATATATATATATATATATATATATATATGAATATTAATGTTTTTATTTCTATTTCTCTCTTTGTGTGGAATTTGAAGGTTTAAATATCACATATAATCTTAAGGTTTGTTATTTTTGTGCAGCAGTTTTAAACTTTCGGGTGAATTAAAATGACAGAAGAAAAGTAGCACTCAGTCATGAACTAGTGTTGAAGAAAATACTGGAATCTTGTCACGTCTTTTTATGCCTTTTTCCTCCAAAATAACATTAATAACGCGTCCTGGTGATAACATTTGAGTTTTTTAAACCGAGTGAGGAACAAGGCCAAACACCTGAGAGTTGTTATGTAAATGAGTCAGAGTGCTTTTTTAAAAGGCCTCGCTTGTGCTTGTAGTGCCTCTTCACTTACCCTGCACTTGGCCCAGAACGAGAGACTCCATGCTGCTGAACTCTCCGTCTGACGTTAGGTTGAATTCTTCTCTGTTATTGTTGTCAACCTGGAGAAAAACAGAATAAAGGCTGAATTCATCCTACAGGAAAAATCAGAAGAAGCTTCTAAAAAATATTTAGCTAAAAGACAAAAAAGTTGCTTTGAATCAACATACTTCATGCAAATGAAAGTTTGTTGACACAACTTTACCACAATCGCTTGTAGTTGCACCCAACTAAAGATACAACAATTCAGAATGATATAAACAGATAAGGTGAGGCTCGTATTTCAGAGTGAACCTGGAGGCTGCACCGGGGTCACCTTGTTATTTATCTCACTGTGTTTATAATTACACAGACACCCAGGCAGCTGCTTAGATATATTTCCCTTGTTTATCATCTGGGGCTGTTGACAAGATAGGAGGTTCAGTCCAAGTCCAGACATGATAAGGTTGCTTCATATTTCATTGTGTTTTGCTGTCCGGCTGCATCTGGCTGAAGTGACACAGAAGTGCTGACTACAGCTTTATTAAGAACAGAAATATACTGTGAAGTAGTACGCACAGGGGTGTTCATATCTGCCCTTGAGATATGCACCCTGTTGGTAAATGCAGACTAAAAAAGTTTCATGTTAATCAACGTGTTTACATTGACTGCACAGCAGTAAACTGGTGCAACACAACAACAGCTGTGGCTTCACAGTATCATACGCCAACGCAGAACGCATAAATCTGCATGTTGAAATGCAGAGTAAAATCGTTTAGGCCAGAGCAAGGGAATCGGCCGGCGGAGGCGGGTTAATCCGTCCAGTCAGTCAGAATCAAATGTTCTGTAATCTGTTTAAATGGGGAGATTTTTGTTGAGTTTACAACAAATAAAACACACAATTCAGACTGTTACATCACTCATGTTCCAGCCGGTCGCTCAGTCATCAAAATGATTCAGAAAAGTTATCACAAAACAGTCGCCCAACTTTCAACATAATCAGCATCATTTTATGTTTCTGCAAACCAACAGTATGAATAGTAGGTGCGAGGGGTGGAGGTGTGTGCGTGCAGTTTTTTACTCCTGACAAAATAACACGTGAGGATCAGCAAGCAGTGTAAGGTAACTTGTATGAACGATAGAAACAACTCAGCTGAAAACTGTTGGTGTTACTGGACATTTTGCTCAGTTTTATGGCTTTTCGTCAGACTCTGAACCAAGGAATGGCTGCAGGCAGTGAAAGAGAAGGCAAAAAACTCCAGAGCACCCAGTGACTCCGCCCCTAGCCATTCAGCAGCCAGAATCACGATGCCAGCCCGACTCAGCCTTGCCAGGTACATCAACGGAGCAGGGACTAAAAACTGGGGAGAAAGTAGAGGGAAAATACAGAACCGTGCCCTTAGGAACAGCGGTCGGTCGGAGTTGCTCCAAGTAGCAATCTTGGAAAACCATCTTGAGTGTTTGATACTGTTGATTAGCTTTGATTTCACCTTGAAATGTGCCGACTTCAAATGTAACACATTGTATAGGAATATACATGATCCTAAATTGTAAAAAGAAATTTTAAACCAATGCTCCAGTATTTAAACTCACATCGGCATTACACCAGGATACATCAGCTCTGAAGCTCCACGAAGTGGATCGCTCACGAAATTTGCCCGCTTATCTCCTGTTCACATCAGGCGAGAATTGTCAATGAGCGCTTTTGCTCACCCCTACTGTTTTCTAAACCCCTCCACCCCACCTCCCGTGCCCTTGCTGTGTGTGTGTGTGTGTGTGTGTGTGTGTGTGTGTGTGTGTGTGTGTGTGTGTGTGACCAGTTTGCCCTGCTTGTTGATATCACAAACTGCACTGATCGTGCTGCTGTTTTGTAGACCTGTTCCTTTCTAAGTGGGTAAGTAAATAACTAGTGTTAACGGTAGTGTACAACTGTTGTATATTTACATTTGAAATAAACATATTCATTTGTATTCACATTTATGAAATACATCTTATGCTCTAAAACTGCATTTAAAAATATGGAAACACTACGCTTCTCCGCAGGAGTGTGTGTGTGTGTTTGTTCATTTTCATCTCTCTAGTCTGTTTAGATACACAAAAATTATCACATTTATCAAACACAATGTTTTATTTTGAAATATTTCTTTATTTAGTTACATTTACTGGCCTGCCTCTTCTGTTTTGGTTTGACTTCCTGCCAGAATAGACGCAGCTCATGAAAAAAATAGAGCAAAAATAGTGCTGCACGGCATGAGTCTTCATTGCACTTCGTAGCTGATGTGACCGAGACCGTACTTTAACAAGGGCGCCGAATAGAAGCGTTCTTCTTTCCACGGCACTTCTGATGTGAACCAGGTGTTACTGTTTTTTACATGATTGTAAGAAAGCCTACCCTAACCTGTTCAAGAACTGAGCAGCCTGTTGTGAAATCTATAGTAGAAATCATCATCATAATCTGCATAGAGGGTTTTCTGAACATGTGTACAACTTTCAGGTAGCCTAATAAAGCACGAGAAAAAGAGCTAAGTCCTAAAGGTGAACCTTGTGGAATACCTCGAATGCAACATTCTCAAATGGATGTTGTAGGGCTGTCATGGTTGACACGTCTCTACAACATTGCGTGGTCATCGGGGGCAGTTCCTAGGGAGTGGCAGACCGGGGTGGTGGTCCCCATCTTTAAGAAAGGTGACCTGAGGGTGTGTTCCAACTATAGGGGGATCACACTCCTCAGCCTCCCTGGAAAGGTCTACGCCAAGGTACTGGAGAGGAGGGTCCGATCGATAGTTGAATCTCAGATAGAGGAGGAGCAATGTGGTTTTCGTCCTGGCCGTGGAACTGTGGACCAGCTCTATACCCTTGCAAGGGTGATGGAGGGGGCATGGGAGTTTGCCCAACCAATCCACATGTGCTTTGTGGATTTGGAGAAGGCTTATGACAGTGTCCCCAGGGGCACCCTGTGGGGGACGCTCCAGGGAGTATGGGGTGGGTGGCTTTCTGTTAAGGGCCATTCAGTCCCTTTACCAGAGGAGCGTGAGTTTGGTCCGCATAGCCGGTAGTAAGTCGGACCTGTTCCCAGTGAGGGTTGGACTCCGCCAGGGCTGCCCTTTGTCACCGGTTCTGTTCATCACTTTTATGGACAGAATTTCTAGACGCAGCCGTGGTGTGGAGTGTGTCGAGTTTGGTGGCAGGAGAATCTCGTCTCTGCTTTTTGCGGATGATGTGGTCCTCCTAGCTTCATCCAGCTCTGACCTTCAGCTCTTGCTGGGTAGGTTCGCGGCCGAATGTGAAGCGGCTGGGATGAGGATCAGCACCTCCAAATCTGAGACCATGGTTCTCGACCGGAAAAGGGTGGCTTGCCACCTCCGGGTCGGGGGAGAGGTCCTACCTCAAGTGGAGGAGTTTAAGTATCTCGGGGTCTTGTTCACGAGTGAGGGTAGGAGGGATCGGGAGATCGACAGGCGGATTGGTTCGGCGTCTGCAGTGATGCGGACGCTGAGCCGATCTGTCGTGGGGAAGAGGGAGCTGAGCCAGAAAGCCAGGCTCTCGATTTACCGGTCGATCTACGTCCCAATCCTCACCTATGGTCATGAGCTTTGGGTAATGACCGAAAGAACGAGATCGCGGATACAAGCGGCCGAAATGAGTTTCCTCCGTAGGGTGGCCGGGCTCAGCCTTAGAGATAGGGTGAGGAGCTCGGACATTCGGAAGGGACTCTGAGTAGAACCGCTGCTCCTCCGGATCGAAAGGAGCCAGTTGAGGTGGTTTGGGCATCTGGTCAGGATGCCTCCTGGACGCCTCCCCGGGGAGGTGTTTCGGGCATGTCCTGCCGGCAGAAGGCCCCCGGGTCGACCCAGGACACGTTGGAGAGGTTACATCTCCAATCTGGTCCGGGAACGCCTTGGGGTCCTGCCGGAGGAGCTGGTGGACAAGGCCGGGGAGAGGACGGCCTGGAGCTCCCTAATTGGGATGCTGCCCCCGCGACCCGGACCCGGATAAGCGGAGGAAGACGAAGACGAAGACGAAGACGAAGAAGCAACATTCTCAAAACCCTGGCTCAGACTTGATCTGTAATTTCTAACATGACCCCTGGTTCACAAGGAAAGATCTACTGAAGTGGTTTTACCTGCACAGACACAGAGTCCATCCTTTTTCTGACGGTAACGGTATGTAAATGTCCGTTGGCCAAGCCCCTTACGCTGCTCCTCAACACTTCAGCTTCTATGCTGCTGTCCAGTTCGTATCTCAACTCCAGCTCATCTTCATGCACATAAAAACACCAAAGAGACATGGTTAGATAAAAGTCTTTAGCTTCAAAATAAAGTGTAAAACAGGGTTTATCTTCTGCTGATTGTGATTTCATTAGGTTTTCTGTAACACAAGGATAAAATCTTGTATTATTGTAATTGAGGATTTCTCCGTTGCAAAAACATTTGCTTTGAATCTCACAATCAAACAAATAAAGTGCAGATTCGAGTAAAGCCTTGAGAACAGAAAATTAAAAGCACTTTTTAGAAATCAGGTGTAATCTTTGTTCAGGTAAAGTCCAGAGCAAATACTACTCACTAACTGTTTGTTGAGAATTTCAGGTACTTATTGAAGTCTTCCATCTACCTGCTGTAGCTGTAATAATTAAAAATAAAGAGTCCTTCAGTGGTTCTGTTGGGTTCAGGAGGAGGTTTATCTGCAGTCAAGAGTTAAAACACACGTTGCTATCTAAGGGCAAACAATCGTAAGCTCCTGGGAATCTAATTGGGTGTTTCATCTTAAGAAGTCAGCACAGAACCTTAATGTTCTGCTTTCTACCAGCTTCCTCCGAGTCATTAAAGGCAGAAAAAATCCATTTACAGCTAATCGAGCTGCAAAGTACCACTTCTATTAGACTCCTGGATCCTGAAAATCTGACTACAATGTGACTCCCACGACCCCGAGAAGCCGATATTACAACATTTTTCACACTGAAAACAAGTTTTTCAGCCGACTCATTCAGCAGGAACCCGACCTGTTAGCAGCCCAACAGACTAACTCCTGCAGCACATGGCCTCCGTGACAACACCAGTAAACACGTGGCCTAAGGTTGTGGGTAGAGCCCACATTTTGAAGATGTAAGTGAATAAGAATAAGTCCAGGGAGACAAAACACTAGTACACATTGGGATTTTTTCAAAATAAAAGCCCGTTGTCCTCACCGTGCTGGTTGATGAGCAGAGCCAGGTACCCTCTGTAGTGAGACCTGATGAAGAGCAGCAGAGCTGGACTTTGCGTCGTCCTGAAGCTCAGTGAAACATTTTCTCCCCCGATGATGGTGTCAGAGTAGATGGAGGAGGGTAGATCGCTGCGGTTTCTGCTCAGCTCATATGGCTCCTTGAAGACGTACACGATGGATGTCCCAGACTTAAAACTGGCCGACACCTCTGAGGACAGACGAGATTCTCACAAGTGATTCAAGTTTAATGTTTAGACACCAAGAAGAGGCAGAACCTGCTATTTGTTGAGTTTTATTCTACTGCTCCTGCTTTGTTTTTCCAACAAGAACCTTGTGAAATGTTTAACACGAACAGCGTCGGTGTGACTCAGAGGAAAACAAAGTGGAAGATGAGGTGGGAGGAGGGTTAAGAGGAACCTCTCAGATATGACTGAACTAATAAACATAAAGTAATGACACATCATTGCTCACTTTATCATCAGACTCACTCAGTGACTTCAACGTGTCACAAGAAGTAATTTGCATCAAAATGTTTATGTTGAACGGATACCAAGTCCTTCCAGATGGATGACAAAAGGGGAAAAACCCAGGATCTTGCTGGGCTGCTACTGCTGCATTGGAGTTTCCTAAATGTTTCTAAACGGTTCAGAGGGTTCTTGGATTTTCTTGCATGTGGAAACACCCAAATCGCTACAAAAGAATACCTCTCATGGTTATCGGATTTATCGCCGGTGTCTGGAACCTCGCTGGGTTCAGGTTCTGAGAGTCAATAGGTGGGAGGACTGGCATCCATCTTTGGGAAGGGTTTGCAAAGAAATCCCAACATAAATATGATAAATAGTGATAAATGACCTGCACTTGTACAACGCCTTTCTGGGTCAGAGGACTCCAGAATGCTTTACACTACAGTGAATCATTCATCCATTCACACAAAAACGCCGGTCTCTCCGTCTTGCCCTCAGCAGCATTTTCCTTAGGGAACTGGGATCAATCCATGAACCCTCTGAATACTACCCTACCTCTTCCTCCTGAGCTACTGGTGCCCATTTAGGACACTTTGTGATGAAAGTTCAAGAAGAAAATGTAAATGACATTCATGATTAGTTTGCATTTAAGAAAAATATAAAAGTTCTCACATGTGTAGTTTTGTTCCACTTGGATTTTACTCCAATTTAAAATTAGAATAAATGCTAATTTTTTTCTCTCCAAATAGTCAATCACTTCCCAATGGTATGGAATCAGATAGGTGATATTACGTGTTTTTTCTTACTATTTAAATACAATAATAAGAATACAGTGAGATTATTAAGATCCATGATTTCTCCAAATAATAAAAAGCTAAATTAAAAAGGCTCTTGGATCCTCAAAGTCTTCCAGCCCTTTATTCAGGAGAAACAATTCCTACAATGTCCAAAATTTTTTTAAGTCCTCTTCACAAGAGTAAGATGCTGCTTTGCTTTAAAGAGTCACATTCATGCTGTATTTTATCTTCTGATGGGAAAAGTCTGCCATACAAGGTAACTGTTTGTTTTAGAAAGGAGAGATGTCTTGAAGAAGGTGGTGAAGTTTGTTGCATTATCTCCAATAAAGCAAAACAAACCTTTTTTAAACCAGGAAAGGAAGAGTTGAGTGTTTTTAACGACTTTTCCATCACTTCCACCATCTGTAAAAAACTGCTTGGAGTCCTTATTGGACAGTTGTGTTTATTCAAACATCAATAGTTGAGAGAACACGAGCTTCTGGGAAATTAAAATCATAATATTTAAATAAAGAACAATACAACATTTTAACATCCAGTGTGTGTGTGTGTGTGTGTGTGTGTGTGTGTGTGTGTGTGTGTGTGTGTGTGTGTGTGTACCTGTCTGGCAGAAGACTCCAGTGTAGGCGGACGAGCTGCAGTCACAGTGGAAGCTGTTGGGTTTCTCCACACAGCGTCCCTGGTTTTGACACAGTGACCCGTAGCTGCTGCAGTGACCCGGGCAGCCGGGTCGAACCCCGGGTGTGATCTTGGCCCTTTCCTCCAGGTCCAGAGTGACGCCATTCAGCTGCAGAGAGCGAATACACCCCCGGAAACCACGCTGCCTGGACGCTGTTCCTCCTGGAAACAAAGAAAACTTGTATAAATGTGAATTAAAAAATACCAACAATTATAATTTTTATTGAACTGAGTGAATGGTAACTGAACCGACATGAACAAACAAACGCTTTAATTTGTAAGGAAACAGAGATTGATGGTAACTTGTTTTGTTTCTCTCCAACAGGACATTTAAATGGAGCCTCTAAGACACGGGTGTCCAAACATTTCAGGACAAGGACCAAAACTGCACCGAAAAAAATTCTCATTTTTAGACCTCTGAATTCAGAATATTTTGCTAGTTTTAAGAATTCTAGCAAGCAACTTTTACTTACCCCAAAGGCAGACTGTTTTTAATTCAAAACAAGAACATTTTGATCATATTTAAGAATATTTGCCATATTTTAAATTATGTAATTTTTCTAGAGAAGAATGTTTTTCTTTCTAGATTAAAAATAGGATAAATGTCTAAAAATGACTTTTTTCTACTTTATTAGAAGTCAGTTTTTGCATTGTGTCAAGCTAAGTCCTCACGGGCCACAAAAACGTGTTTTGAATTTTTATAGAAAAATGCAAAAAACATTTGGGGGGCTTTTTTTTCCTTGTTCAAAAGTAGGCCTAGGATGGGAATAGTAGTAAGAATATTATAAAAAATCATCAATCAACCACAAGACTACCCACCTTTGACAAGCTAAACAGAACAAATGACTCTCATATGTGATCCTAAATCAGATCCACATCTGATGTCTTCAGAATGACTATAATGTGAGCATTTTATCCAACTTTGCAACTTTAGTAATGATTAGCACACTGGCATGTTGTAGCATCTTTATTTACTTCCATAAAAAGACTCTTCTGCTCATGTGGTTTATCTCAGGTAAGTAGTCTAACCACAGTGGAGTCTGATGGCGCTGGCATTTGACTTTTAACAATCGTTTAAAATATGCAAAAAATATATATAAAAAAAAAAATCAGGACTAAGCATTTAGACCCGAGGCTCTGTCTCAGGAGAAGAGTTAAGAGTGAGGGAGGTTGGGGTAAAAGTTTCACAGGGTTTCCTGATAATTAACCAGATCTGGTTTTCCAGAAGCTCGACGACGAGAATGCAAAAACAGTCGTGCTGCTAAAACGCGTCTGCAGCTGACAGAATAAATGCATGTAACAAAAGTTCTAATTCTGTCTTTAACATTTCCTTCAGCTGGGATTTTGTTGTTCTAGTTCAAACATGACAGCCTTTCAGCTGCACTTGTTCACAGATCACACGCCGAACCTCTTATTGTGCTCTGAGCGTAAACTCACAAAGCAGCTGTTTGCTCTCACAGGCTGGAGATGACAGCTTCCTATTCTTCAGCTGCAGCTTTTCACACCAATAAATCACTCGTCTCTATAAACCTCCCGTCTCTGCTCTGATATGGCTCATAAATTATTGAAGCAGTAAAGCAGCAGAACACAAAAGCCTCCTCAGACATCTCTATTGACACAATGAAGCAGTTGTCACCGTTTTATTAGTTAATGACCAACAACAATGCTTGATAAGATAAAGCGTCGGATCACCGGGTAACAATGATCTACTTAACATAAACCATCAGATTTTTATGCTAATGTCTTCAAACATTTACGGGTATCTGAATAAGTCGCTGTTTTTCTTCAAGTTTGTAAATAATTCTGATCTTCATTAAAGGAGTAGTAGGCAGTTTTGACTTGCTTTTGGCACCCCCTAGTGTCCATTTAATAAAACCAAAAGTGAAACTTATCTCCTCACTGTGCGTTCATCTTTTTAACACCTTAATCTAACGGCTGAAATGTCTCCTCGGCCTTCATTAGTGTCTACAGGAGTGATTCGTCACTAAATAAAAAAAAATCAGCTGTGCTCACAATCTAAAACTGCAGACTGCAGCACCAGGGATGTCAGCCCAACAGGGACTGGTCTGGAAGTGCAATATTCTGGCCACAAAGAGAGGTGGGGGTCTGAGTGACATATCATTACCACTGTAAAGGGTCTTTTTTTTAGCACATATTGGCTCAAGAAAATTATAAAAGTTGCAAAGTATCCCTTTAATGCACACTAGTTTAAAAATGACTCATTTTCTGTTTCCTCCTGAGGGTTGTTAGGATCAACATGACATTAAAAAGAAGACATGAGGCCTGTTTCTACTATTGGAACTTCTGGGTAATGTCACCAAACCGGTTCAAAAGGCTCACTTTCCAGACTTCTTCAGGAACCAAACGAGTGTCTCACTGGGGTGCGTACTCGGAAATGGCCCATTGCAAACCAGTTGCAAACTTGATGTCATGCAAAGATGAGTAAATAAAAAGCTGAAATGGGAGGAAGTGAGAATCGTCAGTTTCTACATATTAAATGGAGCTAAAATACAAAAGAAGGTTCTGCAAAAAGACGATACAGACATCGGATGTTTGCCCTTTGTGTCGGTGAAGTCCAGCAGCTCTTTATCAAGCCAATTTCATACGATGGGTATTAAATCAGAACAACAATAAAAACACAAAAGCTTGAAGTAATAAAACATTTTATGACTTTGGAAACTTTACTCTGGTAACGTTTTACAATAAGGGATGCTTAATTAGGGAATGACTTAGGAGGTGCACAAAGTAAAGGCTAAATTAAGTGACAGACAAGTGAGATGTAGATTACTCTGACGTTACAAATGCTTTGCATCCTTATTGAAGTTTATAAAAATGAGCCTACAGGTATTGCATTAATCCCTGATTCATTCCTTATTTCTTTCTTAGACAAGTGATTAAGATTGGTGGATGCTTTTACCAGTGTAACGTACCAGTGGTCAATGTTTCACCAACAAGTTGACCAGAAAGTAACCTTTCATTTGCAGACACAAAAACACCATCTGTCTGGCCTCCAAAGCCAGAACTCTGTCCCAGTTCTTATTACTAGCCAAAGAAGCCATAACATGTTTGCTCAAGGCCTCATGCAGAAGCCAGACTGCTGCATCCTCACTAGGAATAAAAGTCGACCTCCTCGAAGTTCCTACGTGACTTTACAACTTATAAGTTGGAATAATCAAATGTGTTGAATGAACAAGATGTTTAAATCAAATGTTTGAATAATCTGTGCTTTAATGAACGATGGCTTTAAAATGAACATTGTTCCTGCAATGATCCATTTCAGATCTTTTCCACACCAGATCATTATGTGTTGATTTACCAAAAGTTATTCTATCAATATACTCATACACATTATAATAAGATTATTATTACTGATAACATCCACTTTACCTGTTTTAACAACATTCTCATTCACAAAAAGAGTTAACCTCCCTGAGGACCTGACTGAAGGAGGGACTTCTGAGGTATATTTTGGTACTGACCTCAAACGAAATTCTGATTTGCCAAATTTATCAACAATGTGATTTTAATAAAACAGAAATTACTTCCCCATTAATTCAGTTTGCAGCTAGGGTTGTCACGGTAACCTGTGTAGCGGCAAACCCCGGTAAAAAAGTGGACAATAATAATAACCGTCTTGTTTTTAAAAAACTACATTATCTCGGTGGATTACCGTGGCTGCGGTATAGGCGCGGTGACCCTTACCAGCCACCGTATCATCTGCTGAAGTTGCTGGCGGCACATGCACACTTTGTTGTTTACAACCAAAACTTTCTTGAAGCTAAAGCTGAAATAATGGCCAAAGGAGGAGGCGGCAGCACTCAGGACATTTATTATCCCTCAAAGAAGACAAAGTCAGAAGTATGGGCATTTTTTGGATGTTTGAAGAATGCCGAGGGACAGTTTATAGAAGACGGCTATCCTGTTTGCAGCACATGCAGAAAACGTGTCTGTGAAAGGCAGCAACGCTTCAAATCTCATGACACATCTGCGTGACCATCACCCACAACTCTACAGTCAACACAAGGCAAGCTTATGTTAGCGTTTTAGCTAAAATGCGTGAACCGAGGATTTGGGTTGAGGGAGAATGCAACGAGTCGCTATATAAAGCAGCCGCAGCGCCGCTACCTGCATATAAACCGTGTCGCGGACACCCCCATGTTGAAATGACGCTATGCATTACGGGGCTCCCAGGGGCAGATAAGAGTTGGTCTCTCTCCGAGAATAATTATGAATTTAACAATGATTACTGCCTGATGACATTTTCCCAAATCTGCAAAGCTCACTGGAAGGACACAAACCGAGGACAATATTTTCCTGATATAGGGTTTATTATTCAAGTAAGGGTAAAAAAAAGTATCTGATTAGAAGGCTACTTGAGTACTGAGTATCATCTGATCTAATATTTTTAAAACGATGACATCAAACAGACATAAATAAGAAGTTATGGGCAAATATTGGTATTTTAAAGACTAAAGGGAAAAATGTAAACAAATAAACAACATAATTACAAAATAACACATTTTAGGCAAAATTTAGACACAAACTGAGGACAATATTTCCTGACATACAGGGTTTATTTAATTGTGTGAAAATGTAGCACGTTTAAAAAAAATACCGCGATAATACTGAAAACCGTGGTAATTTTGGTCACAATAACCGTGAGGTTAAATTTTCACACCGTGACAACCCTATATGCAGCTGACTCCCGATTCGGCCAAATCGGGAAAAAGCATTTTCTCTTTTGACCAAGTCAAAGCCTCTCTGCAACGCTGCTGATACAGCCTTAGACGCAAACAAGCATTCCAGCTTCCTGTCGTGACCTGGGGATATCTCAAGATAGACGGGTCATATCAGAGCTAATCTACGAGTTCCTGGCACCTCGAGGTCCATGTCCATCCCGACCTCATGACCCCCTGGATCTGAACTGGGATCTCCACAGAAAGGGTATTGTAGACTCAGCAGATTGCATTGGATGGTTTTATAAACAAATCTTTTGTTTACCAAACAGACAGCCAAATTCTTTTACAACCCAGACTACAGGTTAACCACTCATTAGTCTATGGTTCATTACTCATTACCTCCTAAGTCGTTCCCTAGTAACGAGGCAGAATTTTGTGTCCCGTATTGTAAAGTGTTACCTTTAAACCTTCAGGGTGAATAAAATTCCTGTTGTAACTGTCAGAGTAACACATTTTATTTAACACATGTTGAAATTACATATGAATGTTGAAATTATATATGAATACGTTTTAATTTCTGGTCAATTTATTTGGCTGTAAAACTTTTCACTAACATTTCTTGAATTTTATTGGGTGTTGATGCTAATTAGACAGACGTGGAAGGTGTGTGTGTGTGTGTGTGTGTGTGTGTGTGTGTGTGGGTGTACAGAAGGCTGAAGGTAGCCTGGCCAGGAATGCCAATACTTCCTTATGGGAAACAAAGGGGCTGGTAATGCTCCCATTTAAATAACCCCAACCCCTGAGAAATTTAACCGAGCCAATCAGAGCGGAGCAGCGTATGTCACACACCACAATGCTCAGTTTCTCATAAACAGCAAAGATGGCGTCTGAAGTTGAGTTCACTGTGGCTCTTTTCTCTGTTCTAAGTGACTTGGACATGTCTTTAAAACCACAAGAAGAAGAAGAAGAAGAAGAAGAAGACGTTTGAGCTGTTGCCAGATGTCAGCTTTGACTACAGATAAAAATCTAGAGCATTTCGTGATACAGTTGTCATTTCTGCATTTTTCTGATTGGTTATTTTTGAGCTGGCTAGTCTCGCCCCTCATGGTGCTGTCTGCCTTCGAGTATCCAGAATCGTCTTCCGTGTAGAGTAGACAGAGGATGAGTCTGGCAGGCCAGGCTGGGCTGGAGGAGTTGTGAAGTTTAAGTTTTGTTAAAACGTGTCATTAGATGCTTTTGGAGGGAATGGGATGGGCAGTCAGCTGATGAACTGGGTTAGAGTTGGACTCCATGGCCTGGCTGAACTGACTCGTCCTAATTACGTTATTAAAAACACATTAAAGCCACACGTCAGCAATTCTAATCCTACAGACGAAGCAAACTCTACATGTTCAACTCAAGTCTTGATAAAGCTGGAAGCTGAGAGCAGACTGAACAGGAAAAAAAGTTTAGGGTGGATGTTTATTTGCACGTAGGAACATATGTTTAAATGATTCTCTTTTGTAAAATATTTATTTTCTTGTCGGTTTTTATGTAACTCCCAACATGAGACTCAGCTCTTTCCAAAGATCTGAACGAAGCTGAAAGGCCTCAGTGGGAAAATTAGCATCAGTTTCCATCCGTCTGCCAGACAGAGCCCAAAGTCATACAAGTAGGAGGGAAAGTGGAGCACCGGGGAAGATAGAAAAAGGAAGAATAACACTGCTGTTAAATCAGACTCCTTGAAAACAAAAGCCTGCTGGAAACTAAATGTCTCACTGCTCATTTAAAAAGCTTCATTTTAATATTTAGATAAAAAGCTGAAAATAAAACATCCAAATTTGAGCCAAAAGGCTGAAAGTGAACAAATTAATATCTGCATCTTTAAATGACATGAAAAGTTGGCCATTTTTCTCCAAAGTGCACCTTTTAACACAAGTGTTCATATTTCAGATCCAAACATGACCTTGTTCCTGTTATTCAGGAACGTCTGAAATAACCCACGTCTCTCCGTCAGTGAAAGGAAACCTTTTAGTGGCGCTGAAGATCTTTAATGTGACTCGACTGCAGAGCGGAGCATCTCCTAATAAAAAGTTTTTAAAAGCGCAAAAGAGAAAAGATATTAAAAAAAGCCTCAAATCAGAGCAAAGAAAAGGAAATTATGAAGCCTTCAGAGAATGTTTAAAATAACTTTATAATTTCAGCCTCTGCAAAAAAGAAAAGAAAAAGCATTTCAATATAAATCTTACCGTGCACACTTCTTTCTTATTATTGATGTGTGAGTCGTGTTTTGTAATAGTCTCAAGAAAAATCTATTAATGGTCGTTACTAACATTATTCTTGTAAATTAAGTAGATCCTGCCAAAACAAGAAATAAATAAAAACCAATCATTTCCATTTTTTAAAATTATTTTTCAATTTTATTTCGTAATATATTTATTTATACGTTTCCTCATTTATTTATTATTTCCAATTTCATTTACACATTTATTTATTTTCTGGCAGGATGAGTCCTCCTTAACACCTGGGGAGTATTATTCAAGCACCTCGTGATTTTTATCTTATAAGGCGCTATATAAAAGATGGTTTTCTTTCTTGTCTATCACAAAGCTGAATATTAGTAATCTGCAATAAATACACTAATTTGTATTTTTGACTGAGTTGTGTCATAATTTGCAACCACTACCAGACTGACGAGAACATACATTTTGAAGTCAGTTTGTAAACATTCATTCATATAAACATTCAAAAGCCATAAATTACAAGCCCAGTCCAGGGAAGGTGGGGTCCTGTCAGTCCCAAATACCTTTGTGTGTTTATGTATTAATGAACAAGATAAGAATCTGCACACTTCAATCTGCGATGTGAGAGCTTTATTAGTCGAGCTTTCGGTCAGAGACCTTCATCAGGAGTTGTGGAGGTACCTCCACAACTCCTGATGAAGGTCAGGTCAAAGCTCTGATTGAAAGCTCGACTAATAAAGCTCTCACATCGCAGATTGAAGTGTGCAGATTCTTATCTTGTTCATTCCACTTTTGATCCAGCACCTTACCCAGATGAGCGGTGACTCCTTCTACTCTTATTGTATTAAAGTAAAAGCTTCTGAGGTTTGTAGTAGAATACATCATTAAATATGAAACTAATGTACGTGTGAAACACGACGACTTGTTATTTCTAGGTAATGATGATGTTATGACCGTACTGGCCCTCTTGACACCTGGTTGGGGTGTGTGCCCTGAACCTGAATGAACTCGACACCTCTGGAACACCGCAAAGACCGGAAGTGAGCGACTGAGAAATTAGACGTTCTCGCCTTCAGAGTTATTCCCAGCCTTACCTCTCCTGTCACCTAGAAACTGTAACGGTGCGATGAAGACAAGCCCAACAACACAACCACTTTAAGATTACAGTTTTGTACCCCTAAATCTTAATACACACTGCCTGGCCCAAAATATCTCACCACCTGGGTTTAACTAAGCAAACAGGTGTCATGAGTCGGTGAGTACTCCCGTCGCACATTCTATCTTTGAGGTGTTTTTCAGGAGAGGGAGGCGCCCAGCTGCTACTGGTTAGCAATCAACGGCACTGGCTTCTTAAGGAGTTGGAGAACACACCTCGACGCGGGATGATTACTACTACTCGGTAGATTCCAGCCGTCTAGTGTTGCAGTGACTTTGTACCTCTTGTGTTTGGCTTATTATTTCTCTGTGGACTTTTGTGCTTACGTCTTCTTCAGGATTTTTTGGAACATCTCTGGAGTAGAGCCGTCTCAGGATACAGTGACTCATCAGGGGACTCACCTTTGCCACATACTGTCCGGACTCAGCTTCCCAGTGTTCTTCATCTCTCCAGTCGCCCCACTCCTCTGCTTCCCACACGCTCCCTCTCCTGGATTTACACACCTCGACTCACCCAACTCTCGACCGGCCCCTCCCTATTTTTCCTCATCTCCTTTGCCCAGTAAGTCTTATCTCTGCACCTCCTCAGTTAAGACTTACTTCTCAGGACTCACCTTATTTTGCTCTCCCCTCCTCAGACGCTGAGTACGGACTTTACTCATCCACTGGAAGCTCCAGTGCGCTTTTTGTTCCAGTCTACTAATAAATACCTTTTTTTTAATCTTTATTAGTGAGTGTGTTGATTCTGCATGTCCTGGGTTAAACTCCTTCCCCAGACCATGTCAACAGGTAGGAGCGTCCTATTGGATAATTACTGCAGGGTAATTATCTTTCAGCTGCAACAAGTTATTTAACCAAATGGTGAAATGAGCTGCTTCTCATGTCTTAAACAACCATGACACATCTGGTGGTCGTGGAAAAGATGTTAGTCTGTGTGAGAAGGGTCAGATCTTTGGCATCAAGCAGAGAAAACATCTAAGGAGATGCAGAAACGACTAAAACTGGGTTCAGAAATGTCCAACGTATTATTAAAAACTGGTCTGATGAGTCCAGAATGACCCTGTTCCAGAGTGATGGTGCATCAGGGTAAGAAGAGAGGAAGATGAAGTGATGCACCCATCATGCCTAGTGCCTACTGTACAAGCCTGTGGAGGCAGGGCTATGATCTGGGCTTGCTGCAGGTGGTCAGGTCTAGGTTCAGCAACAGGATGGGCTCCAAGAATGAGATCAGCTGACTACCTGAATATCCAGAAGGACCAGGTTATTCCATCTTCCCTGATGGCACGGCCTTATTCCAAGATGACAATGCCAGGATTCATCGGGCTCAGATAGTGAAAGAGTGGTTCAGGGAGCATGAGATCATTTTCACACCTTAACCCCACTGAGAATCGTTGGGATGTGCTGGAGAAGGCTTTGTGCAACGGCCAGACTCTACCATCATTGATGCAAGATGTTGGTGAAACATTAATGTAACATGGATGGAAATAAATTTGGTGACGTTGCAGAAGCTTATCAGAACAGCGCCACAGAGAATGTGTGTTGGAGTCAAAGCTAAAGGTGGTCCAACACAATATTAGTGTGTGACCTTTTTTTTTTGGTGGCAACTTTTTTTGGCTGGGCGGTGTACTTACATTTAAAACTATAATCCTCTTCCTCTTCATCCACCATTGTTACAGACAGAAACAAAAGTCTCCTGATCTGCCCGCAGTGAATCCTGAAAAAGGCCGTGCCATGAAGAATACATTAGACCTGTCCTGAAAATTTAGGATGAAGAACACATTTATATGCCACCATCACTTTGGTGGCACATAATCGGCCTTCAAAGGATATAGCCCTGAGTTTGGACACAGCCCATGTCGCATCAGACAGCTGAGCAGCTTAGACTAACAGTACTGTTAACTAGAGTAGGAAATTATTCATGTATGGACTGATGACAACCTCTAATGGCACAGAAAAGTTTCTGGAGTGTTTTTAAGGTGTTGATTCTGAACCAGAACTTGGTTGTTAGAACTTGGTTGTTATGGCCGGTTTCATCAGTTCTAAATATCCTCTCATCTAGTCTGGTAACAACGGTTGTGTGCTGAAACTCTGTCTAAAGGAAAAGAAGGACGTAACGCTGGATTCAAAGAACCTCCAGGAACCTCATTTAAACACAACAGTGATCAGACTTCTGCACTTCATCAAAAGTTGTCTGAAAGCAACGAGGCAAAAATACACGACATAATCCAATCCCCAAACAAAGTCAGCCATTTCTAACAACCCTTCAGTTATTCCTGCATCCAGCACTGACTTTAAACATCAACAATGGTAAAATGTGGACTATAAATCCGTGCAAGGCAATAACACGGCTTATTAATCAAAACAATGAACTTCACTACCATCTCAAAGCAAGGCAGGATTACGGCGAATAAATACAGCGTAGATGGAAATTCACACAAACCAACACATCAGCTTATAATTCAAACAATGGAGCCATTTGCTGCACAAATCAAGCCTTGTAAACACAATTCATGTTTGGAAATGCTGAGCAAATTTAAATAACAGCATTGTAGGGGCTAAATCCACATAAATCAACACTTTGTTTTGCACATTTCATATCTGTGGGGAAGAAGTGTTTGCTCCTTGTACACTGTGGAGGGTTTGTGTACGAAGAATCACTGATGCAGCTGGACAGGCTTGCCAAAAACCTAATTTATTCACTTATTATGAAGTCAGATGAAACATAATAGAAACATCTGATTCATAGGTTTCATTTTCATTTAAGGACTTTTGAATCTTAGTTTTAGAGACAAATTCTTGTAAATAAAGGAATATGTGCATGAACATTATGGAGATGAGCATAGAAAAGGTCAACAAGCTGCAAGCAAACATCTTCACAACACTAAACAGATCATTTAAATAAGATGTATTCTGATATGAAATTTAAAATTGTGTTGATGTAACAAAGGTTTCTACACCCACACAACCAGGCAGAGAAAGCCTTTCATTCCTCTGAAGCCCTCAAATTTTCACAATTTTCATGCAGAAGTCTCAGGGAACTGCTGTCCTGAATTTTTAGCAAGTAAAAAAAAATGTAAGGAACAGATTTCTTCTGAAAATAGTCAAGGGGTCACTGCCGGAACTGGTCTCGAAACCTTCTTCATTTAGTTTCAACAAGTCAAGAAGTAGGACACAAGTTCTGCTAAATTATAATAAAATCAGAGTCAATTTTACCCAAACTGAGACACAAAAGTTAAAAAATAAACATTTGACATTATTTCATTTAACACTAATCCTGTTTTATGATTTCATGATCCACGTCCTCGAGGTGTTGCCGTGTTCTGCAGCTGGTTTCAATCATCAGGATTAACCCTTTCACGCTCAAAATAAGTTTTGATAAAAGGACGAACAACCAAGTCCTTCAGGGTACTTCTGAGTTAAAAAATGCTCATGAAATACGTATGTGGAGTAACCAGGTAGGTAGGTTTTAACGTTGCTAATCTGCAACGCCTGCCTCCAGAGGGTTTAAGATGTCCATGAAAATATGACCCCACTGACCTTTTAGAAGGTCACAAATTTGAGACATGGAGAAGAAATTTTCAAGAAAAGTTAAGAACATAAATATGCTGCAGCAAGTTTGATAAAATGTTTTTGCTGGAATAAAAAAGGATAAATGCCTTGCTAAAATGTTAAAAAATAAAAACATGCTAATTCTCCTGTACATGTATGTTTGTACCACAACAACATTTTTCTATCTTATTACATGAAGGAGTACTGTCTATAATTACTATGATTACTAGACTAAATCAGTGCCGCCAGCTCAAACCTTCCAGTCATCCGGTTCTGTGTTGTTTAACAGAATTTTACCGCCTAAAAAAGCTAATTAATTTTCTTTTACTATTAAATTATAGAGCTGACTCTTCCAGAAATAACCAAAAACACTTTTTCTATCGTTGAGCGAACTGTACAGCGAATCTTGTTTAGACACAGCAGGACAGCGTGTAAATATTTATGAGATGCTTCATTTGCAATTAAATTACAAATTGGTTTATTCAGGCAAAGCCGGGCTTGTCGGTGCTTCTTAATTATTCCTGGTTTCCGGACTGCTCGTGTAGCGCTGCGGCTCCTCGACGACAATTAGACTTTAGTTCTTCTGAATCCACCAACAGATTCTTGATGACAAACACACGCAGGTAGTCCTAACTCACCTTGAAATTTCAGGTTTCTGCCTCCGTCATGCAGTTTTTTCCTTGTCTACAGACGTAGAACAACAAAATATTTACAGTATGATTCAGGCCGATGATTAAAAAGAGAGATTTTATGTTATTTTTGTTTTGAAGATTCACAAACAGACCCTGAGATTGGAGAAAGTGCTAACTGATGAAGTGGAGATTACCACGACTGTGGTATTGATGAAGTCTGGATGTGGTTAATTACATGAAGGCCTGATAAATAACTTCCAGAAGGGAATCAATTAAAAGATTTAGAGACTGTTGCTCATGAAATCACATCACACTGTGCATAAACTCACAGCTGCATGTTGACTTATCGAATGTGATTATTGTTCAGCTGCGGAAACTAGCCTCAGCACTTTTAGACTCGATAATGCTGAGCTGCTGGTGGCGTCAGGCCAGGAACAGTTCTGCTTTATGGGGCAGGAGAGCCAACCTGATCCTGTTTACAGGAGCCAGACGACACCTACACTGCAGGGTGGCGAAGATGTTCACATGCAGGAGATTTAGCATTGTTGTCTCAGAAGGTGCGAGAAAAACAACAACATTAGGATTGGACAATATCCCACAATTCTAATAAATCTCTATATATTTTCAAAGAAAGAACAAAATATTGCAGCCAAGTGTGAAGAGGCTGGGATGAGAATGAGCTCTTCTAAATCCGAGACCATGGTCTTAAATCAGAAAAGAGTAGAAGGCCTTCCCCAGGTCAGGGATGAGGTCCTGCCTCAAGTGGATGAGTTTAAGTATCTCAGGGCCTTGTTCACGAGTGAGGGAAAGCTGGAGCGTGAGACTGACAGGCGGATTGGTGCTGCATCTGCAGTGATGCGGATGTTGTACTGGTCTGTCGTGGTGAAGAGAGAGCTGAGTACGAAGGCAAAGCTCTCGATTTATCAGTCGAGCTATGTTCATGCTCACGAGCTTTGGGTGGAGACCAAAAAAACTAGATCACAGATACAAGCGGCCGAAATGAGTTTTCTCTGTAGGATGACTGGGCTCTCCCTTAGAGATAGGGTGAGAAGCTCGGGCATCTGGGAGGGGCGTGGAGTTGATCCGTTGCTCCTCCATG
This sequence comes from Nothobranchius furzeri, assembly GCF_043380555.1. Taxonomy (NCBI): domain Eukaryota; kingdom Metazoa; phylum Chordata; class Actinopteri; order Cyprinodontiformes; family Nothobranchiidae; genus Nothobranchius; species Nothobranchius furzeri. The sequence goes on from NC_091751.1 coordinate 39,104,692, forward strand.
TCGAGATGAGCCAGTTGAGGTGGCTCGGGCATCTGGTCAGGATGCCTCCTGGACGCCTCCCTTGTGAGATTTTCCAGGCACGTCCAACTGAGAGGACACCTAAAGCAAGACCCAGGACAAACTGGAAGGACTATGTCTCTCAGCTGGCCAGGGAACGCCTTGGGATTACCTCAGAAGAGCTGACCCAAGTGGCTGGGGTGAATTTTTAGTATAAATGGGTGACACTTATGCTAGCTTGCTGCTTCTGTCTCTGACTGTAAGTCCCTCCTTTCCACCAGGCGTTTAAGAGGTGTGTAACATAATAGAGGCACCCCCCCCCCCCCCAAAAAAAAAACATAAGCAATGCATAATGCTTCTGGAACAAGCCCAAAACGTTACACTTTGCATCCACTGGAAAGGCCCACTACAGTAGGTCTCATGGCTGAATCGTGTCCGGTGGAAAATGTGGTAACCCTGCATGTCCCCTGGATGGGTAAGCGGTGGATAACCTAACAGGCACATTTCACCACGAGTTCCCTTTCCACCAGAGAGCGTTTCAGATACAACGCAGCAGCACAAGAATTCCACGCAGCTTTTCCCACGAGGTCACGGAATCACAGAAGAATTGGAAGACCATGTGTGATATGGGCAGTTTGTGTGATATCATACCATACCATACCAACTTTATTTATAAAGCACATTTAAAAATGGCATGGCAGCCGACCAAAGTGCTGTACAGAATAAAAATTAAAAACACAATATAAAACAAAACACGGTCAACAATAAAATACACAACAAGGCAGATAATCTTGGTCAATAAAAAGACACATAATAATAAAAGTCAGGGATTTAAAAATGCCTGGTCGTAAAAGTGAGCCTTAAGTAGTGACTAGAACCGGAGGAGGGATGGTGCCAGCCTCACTGAAAAAGGAAGAGCATTCCAGAGTGTCGGAACAGCATAGACAAAAGCACGCTGCCCCCGCAATTTGTATTTCATTGTTGGAACGCGAAGCAGCAGGCAATCAGCAGATCTCAATGTCCGGTTTGGCACATAACGAGTCACAAGATCAGACAAGTAATCTGGAGCCAGACCGTTCAGGGCCTTAAAAACAAAAGTCAGGATTTTAAACTTGACTCTGAAGTTTACGGGTAGCCAGTGGAGCCGCGCCAGTACAGGTGTGATATGGTCTCTTCTAGGGGTGTTTGTTAAAAACCTGGCTGCCGCGTTGTGTATGACCTGAAGCCTGTTAAGAGCGGAGGCAGGTAAACCAATGAAAATGGAATTTGCATAATCCAGTCGGGAGATGATAAAAGCATGAATGACGGATTCCTGGTGTGCTCGTTTCAAGATCGGTTTTAAGCGAACTAGTCTGCGCAGCTGATAAAAACAAGATCTGACCACTGCGTTAATCTGAGGGCCCATGGAAAAGTGTGTATCCAGTTTCACCCCCAGGTTGGTAACACACTGCTTGAGGTCATATGGGAGAGTGTCCAAATCGGAAGATAAGTGTGTGGTTTTGTTAGGGGTCATTAGGAGTGCCTCAGACTTAGAATCATTCAGCTTAAGGAAATCGTTGGCAAGCCAAACCCTCACTTCAGCCAAACATTGGTCCAGAAGAGAGAGGGAGCCTGGTTTGTTCAAAGCCAGGTAGATCTGGCAATCATCTGCATAAATATGATAGCCCAGGCCATATTTCCTCAGGATGAAACCCAAGGGGAGGATGTACAGGAGAGGCCCAAGCACAGATCCCTGCGGGACTCCCCATGGAAGTGGAAGGAATGTAGAGGAACAATTACCCAACTGAACCTTGAAAACTCTGTTTGACAGGTATGATTCAGTACTGTGAAGTGGCCTAAACCCAGACTGGAACACATTAACCAGAGAAAAGCTATTCATGTGTGCTGTAATCTGTGAATAGACAATCTTTTCAAGGACCTTAGACAAAAATGGTAATTTGGAGATTGGCCGGAAGTTTGCAAAGTTTGAGTGGTCTAAACCAGTTTTTTTTTAAATTGGTTGCACAACCGCCGTTTTAAAATAAGTAGGAAACACCCCCCAGTAGCCAAGCTAGAGTTAAAAATGTCTAAGATGGCGGGGCCCAAAATAGGGAAGATATCACCCGCCATCCTCGGGGGGAGAGGGTCCTCAGGAGAACCTGCTTGTTTCATATTTCCAATCAGATCTGACAATTCACTAAGAGATATGGGAGTAAAGTTACAGAATGAGGGAGGTTCTGGTGGTACATCAGGACAGCCAGATCCTAGTCGCACAAGACTGTCCCTAATGTCCTGGACTTTGTGAAGAAAGAAGGTCTGGAGCTCAGCACACAATGACACAGAGGGATCAACACTACAAGGTTCAGTTATTGACAAGATGGAGTTGACAGTGCGATAAAGTTTATGCGGATCACCCTGGTGTTGAGAGATTATGCATGCAAAATATTTGTTCCTGGCCGATCTAACACTTTCTGATACAGGTCAAGGGCATCCATCAGAAGCTGCTGTGAGATTAGTAGCTTGTCCTTTTCCCACCTTCTTTCCAGCACCCTACAACGCCGCCTGAGGCTACGTGTTTCATTGTTCAGCCAAGGATAAGAGGTGGTTTTCTTACGTCTAAGTTTAAGGGGAGCGACTGAGTCCAGGGCAACAGAACAAGTCAAATTAAAAGAATTTAAAAGCCCATCCACATCCGTAGTGATCCCAGATGAGGAAGGATTAGATAATTCAACCTCCAGGATGGACAGTAGTGAGGCAGTCGTGGAGGGAGAGATGTGCCTTGAGTAGCGAGGAGCCTGCCTTCTCACCAAAGGCAACATGGCAGAGATGTTAAAAATAACTGAGAAATGATCTGAGAAACTGACAGGATGACCAACCAAGTCCTGCACCTTCAGTCCAAATGATCAAACTAAATCCAGTGTGTGAGAGTAGGGCTGTCGCGGTTGAGGAATTCCTCCTGCGGTGATTCAGGGTGGCTTAATATTGCGGTGTGCGATATTATTGCAGCCCTTTTTTTAATTGCAGTACTATCTAAACATAATGTTTACACATTTAAAAAAGGTTAAAAATTGCCGTGCCTTCTTTTATAACACTTTACTGAATGCAGATCAAAGGGCAGTAACAACACAGATCGCAGTAACGTTTGTTTCTCCGACAGTCGGAGTCCGACTGAACTTAAAAACAACAAAATTCAGGAGGTTAAACTTTTAAATGCAAATTTGGCTGCAGCATCTAACAAATAAGAAACAAGTCCCCATTTTGTTTAGTTGTTTAAAATCAAGCATAAAAAATTACATGTACTGGGCGCGCGCGCGCCGGGGGGCGGGCGCACTATCATTTCACTTTCACACACACGAATGACGGTGATTTATAGCTCGGTCACGTCCTTGTTACCCACAAGGAAAACCAGCATGTTAACCTTATACGGTTTGAGAGAGGATCTGAGAGGGGTGGCAACATTTCCAGCAACACTGAAAACCCTCTCGGATGGTGCACTCGTTGCACTAACGCGCACGTATACTTGCGTGCGACTCTGGCGAGCAAAGGGAATCTCTCCCGGTTGTTGCTCCACCATGTCAGGGGGGTTTCTTTAGGGTGGATGCATTCCTCCTGCAGGTAGCGAGTGAGCTCCAGCTTGGCTCAAACTCTCTTCGGGACGGTTGCAGAAGCAGTGCTTGTCCGGGACTTCAGCAGGTCTCCGAGCGTTTATTATTATTTTTTTGCCGCTGGTGGCAGCTCTATCTCGGCCAAGGACTCTGGCTGCGCAGCAGCTGACGTACTGAAAACCAAAGTGCTCCCAAAGGAGCGAAGTAACGTTTCGTTTTGATACCAGTGCAGCCATCCTTCTCAACATGCATCATTGAGTTGAACCAAGTTCAGTAATCGCGGTGGCCCATGATGCAGCGCGGTGGGCTTCTTCATATTGCGATATTTCATTTTTGCGGTTACCGCGACAGCCCTATGTGAGAGTGCTCATGAGTAGGAACATTAACCAGTTGCTGGAGGCCAAATGAAACCAAAACATCTGAGAAATCTCTCACCAGAGGATTCGACAAACAACAAACGTGAATATTAAAACCACCAAGGATAATACCTTGGTCATACCTGGGGAGATATTCAGCTAAAAGGTCAGAAAAGTCCCCAATAAAAGCAGAGTTATATTTTGGTGGTCGGTAACACAATAAAAAGAATAGGAGGGGAGAGACTGAGTTCAAAAACAGAGACCTCGAAGCTGGTGGGGGGTGAGGGTCCTCGGGAGAACCTGCTGGTTTCATGTTTCCAGCAAGAACAGAGAAAGACAGCAGCACGTATCCAATAAGGCCTGTGGTTTATTTTCTGGACATTGCACCTCAGCTACGGAGGTTTCACAGCTAATGACGTCAGTGTGTCTCTTCATAGGCTGGACATGACTGACATCTGTAGTGGTGAGCACGTCTCGTTGTTTTTATGATCCAAAAGCATGCAGAGGCAGTCTGAAAGACTCCCGTCCCACGACTGACAAGAGTTGTTTCCTCACAGAAATTTCTACTGATTTAAGACCTAGCATTCCTCTTTGGGCTCCATGATTTAATGGATAATAATGATTTGATGCAACATTGTTTAGATTTTTAGTGACACATCCATTACAGATTTATTTCAAGGGTAAAAAGGGAGAAGTTGTGTCCAAGACTTAGAATTCTTTTCATGAAAGTCAAAGAAAACAAACAGACTCCAGAAACGCTGACAAATGCATCTCCCAAGTAGGATTTTTCCTGAGAAGATTATGAAGCATGCTGAAGAAGCATCTGCTTATTGTAACGAGGGACTCGTGAGACATAGAAACAAGGAGAAACTGTCTCACCTATGAACAGCTGGCTGTTGAGCTGCAGGTGAATGTGTCCGTCAGCAGGAGCTTCCTGCGTGGCGACAGGAAGCTCATCCACTCGGAGCGATGCTTCCTTCACGTTCCGCTCAGCTCGGACTCGATGCCACCGGTTGTCATTCAGCAGGACGCTCGAGTCCACGCGCACCTCCAGCGGGCCGTTACCAACGTCGAAGGAGAAAACAACCTGAGTGGGAGCTGAGATAAACAAACAAACAAACAAACAAACACATATTCAACATTTTCCCTAAAAAAATAACAACACTTTTTAAAGTTTTCTGAGAGCTGCTACAGAAATGACAATTATCTCACATTTTAGGAGACAAATGATCTCTAAATGACATCAATAATCACAATAATAAAAACAAATGAGTGTACCCCAACAAACAGGGAACCTAATCAACTAATAACTCACAGGTGTGGTATTTATCTGACCTAGAACACATAAAAGGAAATAGATCAGCTTTTCAAATTAAAATAGGAAGCAAAACGATAAAAAAAAAACTTGAAACATTTATTTTTATTCCTTTAAAACAGCTGAAGATCTTTGTTAAAACAGCTTTTATTTTGAAAAGGTTTACAAGTTTAAATGGCTTTTAAAAATGATGTATCTGGTTTATACATTTTACCTTTTATTTCTCATAAGAATGTTGTGTATTGTGCCTTTAACCATCACCTTGTGTTAAAAAATCAGCTAAATAAACTTCACATTTCTTTAAAATGCTTCTAAAACATTTGATGAAAGTAATTCTAATCTAGAAAAATGAACAAACTCATACCTAACAAGAACAATAACCTTTATTGCTGTTTTCCAAATTTGTATCCATCTGCAGGTGAAAAAAGGTGAATTAAACAACAACTTTCTTTTTAGTTTATGTAGTTTTTGTTGTAATTCCTGATGTATGATGCTCAAACTGAATCTTAGCAGGATGATTCGTTTATAATCTCTCGGTACGGATGACTATGTGACCCCGTTTGGAAAGAAATAAAGCACAAGCTGAACGTCCCTCCCATATTTCCGTGTTTGACCAACAAAATGTAAAGAAATCATGTTTTCAGTGTGACAATCAGATCTGGTATTCTCTAAAATAAACCCTCATCCTTCTTGTTCTGAGAGAAGATGTATAACTCGGAGAGGACAGAACAAGATGAAACACTGTCCCAACATCCTGTAATAACTTCATTTTTCCCCAATCTGTCTCAGAGTCAGCTGCAGTGTTTCAGAGCGTTCTGAGGCTACCGCCAAACGAGGAGGAGGAGGAGCGTTCAGAGCAGAAACAAGCACACTGACAATGATTTCCCACAGGAGTGGAGCTGCTGGTGCAGCACCGCCTCTGTATTAGATTCTGTTTGTGTCACCTCACATCCATTTTTTAAGAAAATGCAGCACAACACTAAAATGACTCCCAACTTTTCTCTGAGAGTATAAACTCAATATATCACTACATACAGCAGATATAAAACCAGCAGCTTTAATAAGACCCTCCAGTTTGTCCTAGAGCCACCATATAGGCCAGCGAGAGCACAGATAAAGTCCCCAGGCACAAAAATAAAGAAGAAATCATCACAAACTAGAGGAAAAATAGAACAAACTTGAAAATGTTGACATGACTGGTCTGTTGTCTAAGCCATACGCGGTTTGTTAGATCACACGTTCAATAAACTAATCAGTAGGAGGAGTATTTGTGATACAAACAGCAGAAAATTCAAAAATTCAAATATTGACATTATTATTAGTATTATGATCTAATCTAATGAATGCATCAATCTTTTAATAAAAATATTTGTATTATTATTATTATTATTATGTAAATATAAATTACTATTATTATTATTAAAATATTCCTTTAAAAGACATTCAGTGGATTTGAATCAGTGCAGTTTTTGTGTAATTTTTACTTTAAGGACACATAAATATTATATGCAGAGGTTTTTATAGACGATTGATTTTAATTTGTAGGCCAGATTAGGGTTCTTATGCACGTCGCTGACATTCAAGTTTCACAGGTTTGTCATGTTCTTTTATCATTTAAAGCAGGGGTGGGGAGCCCTGGTCCTCAAGGGTCACTTCTGAACGTTATAGTTGTTCCCTGCCCCTTATTTAGAGGTTGAACCACCTGGTCAGTGGGCCATTAAGCTCTGCAGAAGCCAGTTCGTCCCCTGCTGATTAGAATCAGGTGAGTTGAAGCAGAGAAACAACTAAAACATGCAGGATAGTGCCTTCAGGAACCAGGATTCTCCACCTGATTTAAAGCAACCATCCTTTCTGCAAAGGAGAAGAGCTGAAAACGGGCGCAAAAGGAAAATGTACACGCTGCAAACTGCATCCGGGGTGTGCTCATGTTTATGGAAAACCAGAAAGTTACTAGTTTTCCAGTTTGAAGAGTGTTTAAGCAACAAGGAAGAAGGTGAAATGGAGTAATTAGTAGACACACATTTACTTCTAAACGTTAGTATGGGTCACACCTTCTGATTCGAGGCAACACGTTGTCACTGATCCGTCCTGCTCGCTGCACCAAGTGAAATAGTTTTACTTAGGAGAAGAGAGACCAACAGCACGTTTAGGAGCAGCACACTGCAGCTCCGATGCGACACGCCGCATAGACAGGAATGGGTTGGAAACGGAGAGCAAGTATTTGAAGATGCGCTTCTGTGCCAGGGTTTAGCCCCATTCAACTCATTTCTAAGTGTTAAAGAGCTACAAAAGCAATAATGTCCTCAGGAAAAACTAAAATCCAAGATCTAAAGGATAAACACAGCTCATTCCCAAGGCTTGTGTGGATCAGACAGGAGTTGTGCAGCTGCCCCAGCTCTCCTCCGTGTGGGATGTGCTTAAAGCCTCCAGAGAAAACATGATCAGATGCCTGAACCACCTCAGCTGAGTCCTGTTGATGAGGAGGAGCAGCAACTCTTTCCTAAGCTGCTCCCAGATGAGCTCCTCACATCGTCTCTAGGTGGAGCCTTATCTGAGCCACCATCTGGTTCGGTCATGATCCAAATGATAACTGACTTAATAGTTCAGGGGATATTTTATTGCCAACAGCATTAAAATAAAATGTCCTGCTTTTAGAAGAGTTTTCCTGACCAGATTGGTATGGATGAGATGGCCCACTTTCCGACCTGATCGTGGTGTTTTGGAGTGACGTGGTGAATAAACTCGCTCCGGTTTTTTCTTTGTCTGAGATTATGAGTCAACAGTGGTGATGTTGCCATATTCCAGAGTAAGTCAGGACAGCTGTAGCAATATGAATGGCCTCATTTTGTGTCCCAAAGGTCACACTTCCGCAGCTAGGTTGAGCTGGGTCGAGCTGTACTTTGTCCCACAGATTATCCATCGCAGGAGCCGTAAAGTCTGCTGAACACCATCTTTAATCTGACTGCTTTATCTGTCTGCTGTTTCTCCGCAAGATGAAGGACACTTCGAGATTTTAAAATAATAATTTTAATAAACTCTTTTTACTGTTTATTACAAGGTTTATTATAATCATCATCATAAATAATCATCATGGTTCAGTATAAATGTATTTAATTACTGAAATGACTTATTATTCTTTGGGTTGATAATAATTATTTGTCACAACATGCCGGTGAGTGAGGCAGATACAAGGATCCACATGCGGGTGAGGGAAGCAGGCAGGCAGACAAACCAGAATGAGTTTAGAGTCTTTAATCTTGAACACACGCTGGACAATGAAACAATGAGCCAACCAGACAAAATGGACTAACAGGGTTTAAATACAGGAGGAGCTGGGACCTTGGGTGATTGGGAGACTAGAGACAGGTGGGAGCAATTAACATGGACACAGGACTGAAATAGAATGGGGAGACAGGACAGGGTGTGGCAGTGTGACAGTACCCCCCCCCCCCCCCCCCTCAAAGGGCGGATTCCAGACGCCCACAGGAACACAGAGCAGGGCGGGAGGAGGGGGAACCAGAGGGAGGGCCGAGAGGGACCGATGGAGAGAAGGCAGGGACCAGTAGAGTCCAGGGGCCTGCGCCTGGGGCAGAGGAGGCGACGAACGGCTCCTGGGGGGTCTGCGTCTGTGGCAGAGGAGGCGGCGACGATGAGCTCTTGGGGACCTGCGTCTGTGGCAGAGTAGGAGGCGACGACGGGCTCTTGGAGGCCTGCGTCTGTGGCAGAGGAGGAGGCGACGACGGGCTCTTGGGGACCTGCGTCTGTGGAGAGGAGGAGGCGACGACGGGCTCTTGGGGACCCGCACCTGGTGAGGGCAGGACTGGCGGTGACCGGAGGCAGAGATGCCGGAGGACACGTCTTCGACTTCTGGACTGGAGGCAGCGGCGACGACCTCAGGGCTGGAGGCGGCGGCGTCGGCCCCTGGGCTGGAGGCGTCGTCGTCGGCCCCTGGGCTGGAGGTGGCGGCGTCGGCCCCTGGGCAGGAGGCGACGGCGTCGGCCCCTGGGCTGGAGGCGTCGGCGTCGACCCCTGGGCTGGAGGCATCGGCGTCGACCACTGGGCTGGAGGCGGCGGCGTCGACCACTGGGCTGGAGGCGGCGGCGTCGACCACTGGGCTGGAGACGGCGGCGTCGACCACTGGGCTGGAGATGGCGTCGACCACTGGGCTGGAGATGGCGTCGACCACGGGACTGGAGACGGCGTCGACCCCTGGACTGGAGGGGACGTCGACCTCGGACTGGAGGGGACGTCGACCTCTTAACTGGAGGGAGCGTCGACCCCTGGACTGGAGGGGACGTCGACCTCTGGACTGGAGGGGACGTCGACCTCTTAACTGGAGGGAGCGTCGACCTCTGAACTGGAGGGGACGTCGACCTCTGGACTGGAGGGGACTTCGACCTCTGGACTGGAGGGGATGTCGACCTCTGAACATGAGGGAGCGTCGACCTCTGGACTGGAAAGAGCGTCAACCTCTGGACACGAGGGAGCGTCGACCTCTGGACTGGAAAGAGCATCGACCTCTGGACTGGAGAGAGCGTCGACCTCTGGACTGGAGAGAGCGTTGACCTCTGGACTGGAGAGAGCATCGACCTCTGGACTGGAAAGACCGTCGACCTCTGGACTGGAGAGAGCGTCAACCTCTGGACTGGAGAGAGCGTCGGCCTCTGGACTGGAAAGACCGTCGACCTCTGGACTGGAGAGAGCGTCGACCTCAGGACTGGAAAGGGCGTCGACCACAGGACTGGGGGCGTCGACCTCCATTGACTTCTGGTCTGGAGGCGTCGACTTCTGGTCCGGGGGCGCCGATTTCTGGTCCGTCGACTTCTAAACAGTCAACTTCTGGACCGCCGACTTCTGGTCCGGGAGCATCGACGTCTGGTCCGGGAGCGTCGGCTTCTGGACCGTCGACTTCTGGTCCGGGGGCGTCGACTTCTGGTCTGGGGGCGTCGGCTTCTGGACCGTCGACTTCTGGTCCGGGGGCGTCGACTTCTGGTCCGGGGGCATCGGCTTCTGGAGTGGAGGAGGAGTTGCTACAGACAGGACCGCTTGGACAGGCTGGACCAAATGTGGTGCGACCTCCGGGACCACCGCTGGAACAGGATGCGGTGCGACCTCTGGGACCACCACGGGAACTGGATGTGGTGCACCCACCGGGACCACCGCTGGAGAAGGATGCGGTGCGACCTCCGGGACCACCGCTGGAACTGGATGCGGTGCGACCTCCGGGACCACCGCTGGGAGAGGAGCTGACTGAACTGGTGGTGCCGGAAACTGGGAGAGCAGGGAGGATAGAGTGTCCAGCTGGAGCTCCTGGAGACTGAGGCTCTGATGGAGTTAGGCCAGCTCAGCTCGGAGACCGGCGAGCTCTGCTGGGTTGACTGCGGGTTCGATCCTTTGGCCAAGAGATGAAGGAGCTGCAGAATGGACCGGAACCTTCTCCTGGTAATTCGGGGAGGAGAGGGTGTCCAGCTGGAACTCCTGGAGGCTGACAAGCTGATGGATCCGGCCAAGCTCTGCCTGGAGGCCGGCGAGCTCTGTCAGCTGGGCTGTAGGCGTGGTCCCTCCGCCTGCAGAAGACGGAGGTGCTGATTGGACCGGAGACGGGACTGGTGGTCTGACTGGGGGCGGGTCCAAGCTGGCGCGCCGAGCCGGAGCTGCAGCGAGCTCACGGCTCCGTCCTGGGACCAGGGGTGACGGTGGAGCCCGGCATCCTTCCCAACGCTGTGGGCCAGCTCCGGGGGAGCACACAGCCAGTCTGGTGCCCACGTAGCAGGAGCGGTCTAGCTGCATCTCCTGGTCCAACCTCACATCTAGCTCCGGGAAGGCGGAGGGGATCGTCGCAGCCGGGGTTCGGCGACGGCGTCTGCGGCGAGACGAGGCCAGAGGAGGAGAAGCCGGCCGGTGATCTGCGGTTAAAAACTGGAGCAAACACTCCCAAGGAAGAACCTCCCCGCTGGATCCTTCACAAGGTTGGCTCATTCTGTCACAACGTGCCAGTGAGTGAGGCAGATACAAGGATCCACATGCGGGTAAGGGAAGCAGGCAGGCAGACAAACCAGAATGAGTTTAGAGTCTTTAATCTTAAACACACGCTGGACAATGAAACAATGAGCCAACCAGACAAAATGGACTAACAGGGTCTAAATACAGGAGGAGCTGGGACCTTGGGTGATTGGGAGACGAGAGGCAGGTGGGAGCAATAAACATGGACACAGGACTGAACAGAATGGGGAGACAGGACAGGGTGTGACATTATTATTTATGATAATCAGTAATGTTTGATCAGTAACCAGAAGGTCATTTGCAGGTGTACACACCATGCAGAACTGAATCCAGGGTAAAGTTAACTTGCTCTCACATGTCTTTGCTCCATAACAACAAGCTTTCTGACGCTGAGAGGGCGTGTTCTGTGGTTTTGTTAAAACCAAAAACTCATCAGTTCAACTTCAGTTCTTGAACCAACCAGATACTCTCGTGGCGACGAGTGTACCAGAGGACGAGGGTCGGCCACCTGAAGCCTCCACTAAGCTGTTCTGTCACGCCGATAGAATTGCTCCGAATAAACGCCACCTGTAACCAGCTGACCAAAACTCCTTCAGAGTTAATGATTTTGAGACGCAACTAGTTTAATCAGTCGCTGTGACCCGGAGACATCTCAGGATCGATTTGAGTCGCACCGAGGCCTTTCTACCAACCTCGTGCCCGGAGGACATCATCTCCACCTGACATCTCGGATCCACCAGAGGGTCTCATGAACTGGGTGAGGTATACACTTTCCGACAGATGGCGTCTGTATGCTGTTATCTCTAAGAAACAACTCAGTTAGTTGCAAAACAACGTTTTCCACCCAGAACGAGTTTCTCTTTCTGAAAGACATCTTCTGAGATATCCACGCATCCAACATAAGCATTCCATTTTAGTTTTCCATTCAGACACAGGTTTGCTTTTAATACCAAGTTTAATATCAAAACTGTTACAAATTGCCATTTTTAAATAGTCATTTCAATTGTCATCTTTAAAATTGTTAGTAATAAATTCTTAACTTTTTAAACCTGACTTCTTTGAAATGAAACACAGAATGGTGTATATTTGGTTATTGAATAAGCAAATAATCCATTAAGTCTTCTGTTTAATAAATAAACTTTTGCTATTAATTTAAATATCTTAAATTAAAAATTAATCTTTGGATTAAATATAGACCAAGCCCGTTGGTGTATGAACTTCTATCGATTGCATAGATGTTTATGCATGATATAGGTTCATACGCTAATGTGTCTGATCTTTTATTCAGAATCTAACAAAGCTGATAGCAAACAGCGTTAATTCGAGTATGTAGATTGTCCACGCTACACAACTGAGTTTCACTGTAAACACTATTTCCCCAGGAGGATGCCTTTGATGCAGATTGTCTGTGTCATCTGGGTGTAGGCGGATTAAAGCTTCCAGGTTTCACTGACATGTCATCCTAATCCGGATTAAATTCCCCCCAGTTTTTACCGTACTCACAGCTCAGTTCGATTCGGATGAAGTCTTTGATGCCCAGGTTTTCCAGGAACACCCCAAAGGAGGTGGTGGTTTTAAAAAAGAAGGAGATGTCTGCGCTCAGCTCTCCGTGGAAGGTGGGGAAGTGGAGGTACGACGTCTCTTTGTTGAAAAATGCGGCGTTCCAAAAGTTCCCTGGAAACAGTTTTAAAAACTCTCATGAACTTTACGTAGAAATATCACATGATGCATGTCTAAAACAGATATTTCAGTTGTTTCAACTAGTGATGGACTTACTGTCTCCATGACAACGGAGCGGACCCACCCTGTAGGCAGCTTCTGACCCAGGCCTCTGGACGTCCCCCAGAACCAGAGACCTGACCGGGAGGCTCGCCTTGTGGGTGAGAAGTCCCGAGTCTTCACTCCTGTCAGGGGAGAGGTGAAGGGATGAATTGCAGAAATAAATAGGAAAGAAAGGGAGAACAAAGAATAACATGAAAAGAGAATATGAGAAGTAATAAAATCCAATTAGCATAAAGACTGAAGATGCAGCCATGACAGAAATGCAACATTTTGACTCCGTGCGGATCGTTTTTACAGGAAAACGTTCTATTAGTCAGCCAGGTCAGATCATATTCATCCTGACACTCGACACTCCATCTCTGCCACTTCCTATGATGGCCATTTCCAAAAGAGCATCCAGATAGACAGCTAAGCGAGCAGCTCTGTCCATTTACACCCGTGTTCTGATAATCTACACGTCAATCTTCCTGTCAGGTGAGAATTTACCCAAACGGAGGGGGAGGTGATGTGGAAAAAAGATCAGCAGTGAGAACTCAGACAAAAAAAAAGATGACAGACATGCTATTTTCCTGCTCAAGGCTCTTCCCGAAGTGGTTACATTTACATGCATGGGACAATATTGAGTTATATTAGAACAGAAAACACAACCACACTACCTAAACCCAGCAGTTTGTTTACATTTGCACTGTCATGTTTTTTATTTATTGCATTTAGCTGCAAAAAGTTTAAAGCTGTGAATTTTTACCCAAAATGCTCTCAAACAAAAACTAAATCACAGCAGAGTTTAGTAGCTTTGTGCAGAGAATCGAGACTCGATCAAACCAAACAGACCTCGTCAATAAAATCAACCAAACGTCTGCTAAACTGCAGACTTGTGTTAAAATAATAAAAAAGAAGAAATGGCTGAAGGAATGTTTACCAATAAAAAAAATGTTGCAACAGCTTTTCCAGGAGTAAGAGTCGTTTCCCTGACAATAAAACTAGGTTTTAGTAGCTGCTCTTGCTTGTGGATGCACCATTCTGACCTTTGTTAAACAGGAAAATGACAAAGTGAAGCATTCAAGTTTTTATATTAAAGATCAAAAGTTTGGGATCGCTTGGAAATGTCATTAGAATTCAAAAGATTAAAAAACGAATTATATTAAGGCTACTTAAGTAGTTCCTCAGGGATCTGTCTTAGCAACTCTTGTTTTTTAGATATACTGATGACAGCTGCACTGGCTTCTCTCTCCACTAATTGCTTTGCAGATGATACAGCTCTCTATGAATCATTCCATTTGTCTAAATTAAGACATTAAAACAAGCCCACAGTGACTGTTTTTGTGTTAACTGTCCGTACCACTCCAAACGGTCGGCGTCACAGTTACAGTAGTGTTGTGGATCCACGCAGTCGCCCTGCAGCCCGCAGGAACACTGCTGGCTGTCTGGATGAGCTCCTCCCCAATAAGTCTGGGCTCGACCAGAACCGGGTCCGCCGAGCCACCAGCTGAAGGGAGAACCCTCTGAAACACACAGCTTTTATTACTCGTCTTTTCTCAACAATTACAACAGCAGATGATGGTTTCATTGTTCTCCTACATGAAGACACCTAGACAAAATTCTGCATCTTTTGAACAATATGTCAACAGATTTGATCTGAATCAAAGCAGGGAGACACTTAAGAGAAGCAGAGGACTGAGACGCCGGAGTAAAAACTGGAAAAGAAGAATGAATTCAAATCTCTCTGTGCCTTGCTCAGAGAGGACAGGATCTTTTTTTTTTTATGTCACGCCTGATACTTAAAACTTTATTGTTATTGTTTTTGAATGCTTTTTAATTCCGACCAGACACTGAGTCAGAGGTGAAAGAGAAAGGAAAAGACAAAAGGTGGTGGTGGTGGTGGTGGTGGTTGGGGGGGGGGGGGGTCCACAAAAATAAACACCAATGAACAAGAGTCTGCTTCTAGACCTGCAGAAAGAGAAAGAATAGAAAAAATGGGACACACAACAATACATCAGGAGCAAGCTATCACTGCGTCAACCTGATGATGAAATATAAAATCAACATTGTTTAACTGAGCAATCACAGGATGATAAATCATAGTGCATTTAGTGGCAACGACAGCCTTAAAACATGTGTTGAACGTTCCCAAGCCCATACTTTTGAGAGCACCATGTGAGCACCTGTGTGTACATGCGCTTGTTTATGTAAGGTTTCTCTATAGGAGCGTCCAATAGAGAGTGTGAGGGATCACAGATCTGCCCCCCAAAAATGTGTAGGAGACGGAGGGAGCTCCAAGTCCCAGAGATCCAGGCGCTGCCCCAGAACACAGGAACCCCAAGGAGACTGCAACCAGAAAGGCCCCCGGCCCCCCTCGAGAGGCACAGAGGATCGCCCCGGGGGGCCACAACCAGCAGCCGGTAGAGTCCCGGGAGACATCAGTGGCAAGCCCTCAGGCGCTCCCCCCAGCCTCCCACCCCCTAGCCGGCCGAGCCCGGGACCCAGCGACTCGGGACCCAGGGGCGACCACTCCCGCCGGGGACCTAGCAGAGCCCATGGACCCAGACCCCACCAGGAAGCCACCAGGATTGATCAGGCAGACGCCAAAAATCTTAAACCACCTAACTCGGGAGCCACGAACCCTCAGGCAGACCAAGGCACTGCACCCCACACCAGGTGCAGCAGGGAGAGGGGAGACGAAGATCTATATCATCAAAAGAAGTCCCAGGACAAGAGAGGACTCAAAGGCCCCACCTGACATATACAGTCATACACAAACACAGTCACACACTCCCTCCCTCATTCTCACACATGCACATACAACCAAAGACTTACAAAAATACACGCCGGACACCCACTCATGTTCCCCATACACACCCTATTCACTCTGGTCCCGGTACTGCTGCACATGGGGTACAACCATTACCGGTTACCAGAGTTCGACCCCTTCTGCTGGGGTGCTGATGAGCAGGCTCCCCCGCCCAACGCTGAGCACAGCAACCCACCACCCCAGACCCCAACCAGACGGCCAGATCTCCCTCCTAGCCTCCAGCCCCAGGAAGCCAAGCAACAAAAGAGGTGTGCTAAGACCCCTAGTCTCCCTCCGCCTGCTCCAATATAGTGTTGTTGTGTGTTGATGAGGTGTATTCCATGGCTGTGGTGAGCGGGCAGTGCAGGCATTGTCTGGCCTATGCCAGCTGATGCCACTGCACCACCCCACTTGTACCCACAGCCCTCGGTGTCTAAGTGCAGTTTAAAATTGGAAGTGGGCACCGGCACTTGGGATGAGGCTGAGAAATCCCACTGCCAAGTGCCGTTGAATGTGCTCAATCCCAAGGCCCTAAGTGTGTGTTTGCGTGGAATGTCGTCAGTGGAAGCGTATAAGGTGCAAATAAAATTGGGGGGCAGGTTGCCACAGGAATGCGGAAATGGGGTGCATACCCGCACTCCCTGACTTGTCCACCCCCCAAGGTCCTATGTGCATGTTTGTGTGATGATTTGAGGGAGCAGGAGGAGAAAAATATGCGGGGATGGGGAGGAATGGCTGGTTGAGAGGACGGGATCTGAAACCCTGAAGCTGAATACGGTCTGATGATGGCTCTCACACAGAAAAACAGCATATTGCCTCTTCTGAGGGTGTAGGTCAACAAGAGGATGATATGAAATGTTTCTGATGAGTCAGCTCTTCTTTGTCTTTGCTATAATGTCTATTTTTCATCTTTTTTGTCACTTTCAGTTTTCATCTGTTTTATGACTCATCAGCAACAAATTCTTCTTCTCTTGCATAATATCTGATAGGAATAACAAGTTAAAAAACAATGAAATGTTTATAAATTTTATGCATTTTTTCATGTATTTTTTGTATTTTACATTCATTTCTATTCCTCAAACACCCATTTAGTATTATTTAAATGTTTCTTTCTGTGCCTATTTGTTGATTTATTTTTGCAAAACATGTAAAAATACTGATTGTCCAGCTGTATTCAGTAACATCTGAGTGTTGAAATAGGACGCAGAAATCTTCTTTAATATGTTTAAATGAGTCTCTTTACTCTGCGCCGTGCCTGTGTGCGGACTACAGTGACCGCCGTTCAACAATCCAGAAATTCAAAGCAATCTGGAGATCAAAGTGGTTCTAATTCTGTTTCCAACACTCATTGCTTCTTTTTTGAGTCCATGCTTGAAGCCAACTGAAGAAAAACCAGCAGGATAAAATTCCCCTCAAAACAAGATTAAGAGATTAAAAGGATTAGGATTAGATAAAATGTTTGAATAATGAGATCTGTCTTTGTTAAATTATTAAATTATAATCCCAAATTCAGGCTGAAATGTCCCAAACATTAGTTGATATAATCTCCCATATTACTGTTTCATTTTACAGTTTTAGATTAAACAATAAAAGTGTGAGAATATAAAATAGGCTGTATTTTGGCTTTTTTAATGACCAATACGAACGAGTAGTTTGTTCAAAAATTACTGTTAAGAGTACGAAGCCTGCTGCTGTTTCTCTGTCTGAGCGGTGTGTGTGTGTGTGTGTGTGTGTGTTTGTTAGTGGCTCATTTCTCCAGCAGAACATCTCCAAGCGGCGGGTGGGGAGGTGGGGTCCTGTCGGTCACTGCCGAACACGCCTTCATGGTATAACAACCTTTGTGAAGTCTCCTCAAAGATACAAACTCTAGTGGCCTCCAAAAGTTGTCAAGACCCTCTTGAGGAATTATTTTGTCACTGACCACTCTCACTGTAAATGTGCAATTAGTTTCTACGGCGTCAGAGTTAGCAAAATAAACTAAAAAGGGTGGGGCTAAAAAGGGCTGGGAACTGAGCCTTAATTTCTTTAAGAAATCTAAATCCGCTTACAGATTAGGGTCGGTATGGTCCGGGGAGGATAGTGTCAGTTCGTTCTCGCACGGGCAGTGTACTGTTCCCATGTAGTTCTGAAGGACTTTAGGCGTTTAGGACGCGCAAGAATTTAAAACAAACTCCGGTCCTGTTCAAGACCATACCAACCCTAATATGTAAGCGCCATAAGAAATACCGACTGGCCCTGACTACCCTGCTTTTATTTATTTATTTTTTCTATTTTTATTTCATTCAAAGAAAAAATATGTAAAAAAAAAACAAACAAGATCAGAATAAAATCAATAACAATTAAAATTCTATACAAAATCCATGAATGAAAAGGAGCAGACAGAAGAATACATCTTATAAAGCTCTGCCCCTTTTTACAAAATAAAAACATCATCAGCTTAATTATTAACAAAGAATTTTCAATAAAACATAACAGTTGTACTTAGTATGTAAATAAATCACAGGACCACATAATGAATAAATGTTAATCAACCTATCTCTATAACAATCAAGTGTCTTGTTAAAAAAATAATACATCTCAATTCTCCTCATAATTCAATGCTGTAGTTATGATAAACTTTTAATTTAATATATCTTTTAAATATACTAAGTGACTTAGTGGCTTTGGTTTCATTGCTTAAATGGTTCCAGAATTTTACTCCTTGGACACTAATACTGAACTCCTTCTAAATTAAGGTTTTTTGAATATATCAGCTCCTTTTAGATTATAAACAATGACTGTACATTTATGGGCATGATATTTTTGCAAGCTTTATACATTATTCACAATATTTTAAACTCTACCAAATCATAAAAATTAAGCACTTTATATTGTATAAACAATGGATTAGAGTGATCATTGTAACAATTACTGTTGATGAGTCTTAATGCTCTTTTTTGTAAAACAAACAGTGGTGAAGTATAAGTTTTTATGTGGAACCCCAGATCTCCACACAATACATCAAATATGGTGTAATCAGTGCATTATAGAGAGTTAACATTCCAGAATTATTCAATAAACTTTTAACTCTGTGTAATACTGCAATGGCCTTAGCTAGTTTTCCCTTAATGTGTATACTATGTGGTTTCCATGAAAGATTTTCATCAAACATACCACCCAAAAATTTGATTTCCTTTACCCTCTTAAGTTCCATACCAACCATTTTCAACGATATATTTGTACCTCTGTCATTAAACAACAAAAATTTTGTTTTCTTAAGATTAAGAAGATTATTAAGCCTAGAACTGACCCCCGAGGAACACCACAACTAATTTCCCTCAATTGTGATTTAATATTATCTATCTGAATGAATTGTTTTCTATTTTCAAAGTAACTTCTCACCCATTGATGTGCCACACCTCTGATTCCATAGCTATGTAATTTTTGTAATAACCTAGCATGATCTATAACATCAAAAGCTTTAAAAAATACTTAGAAAATATTGTTTATTGTCTATTGCAGTTGATATTCTATTAACCAATTCCATTATAGCCATAGCAGTTGAGTGATTGGCCCTGAGGCCATACTGTCCATTATTTAGAACACTATTTTCCTCAATAAACTTATCCATGCATGTAACAAAGATTTTTTCCATAATTTTAGAAAACTGTGGAAGCAGTGATATTGGTTGATAATTAGTAAAATTATGTTTATCATCATTCTTAAAGGGGCATTATGGAAGTTTGACAGCCAAAATATATAGAAATATTACATTTCTTCTTCATACATTCTCCTGCAATGGCCTGGTCCTGTAGAATGAGTCCTGGCATTTTTACTGTGATTGCCTGTTTTTCTGTAAAATCACAGAAAAAGAGAGCTGCTTGGGTCGAGCAGGCTGCTTCATGTGCATTCACGCTCAGGCATAGCCCGTAGCATTTGCTATCCGTAGCTTTAGTCTTTGTCGCTGTTCCTAATGCCTAGTGACAAAGCTAGCTACATTTCTGAGAACCCTTAGCTACTTTCTGTAGAACTTTCTTGTAGATATTTCCTGCAAATTAGCAACAAAATAGCCATTTTCACTCCGAACCTTTCTTTGAACGTTGTTTCAGCTGTCATCAAACATATACATTTTACAGATAACACCTTTACCACTGGCGCTATAGCTCACCTATTAAGACGTTGGACTCTCATACAGGAGACCCGGGTTTGATTCCGGATGTCAACATAATATATTTAGAGTTTCTTTTTTTCATTAATGGTATATTTTTTTTACAGTAAGTTGCCCAAATTTTTATTTGAGACTCGCCGAACGGCATTGAATTCACAGATAAAAAGGATGTGGGTTCAAATTTCATTTTGGAAAAATGTTTCAAGCAAGGGAAGGGAATGATCTGAGCATGCAGGACTGACCCATCTTAAACCTTTGTTGGCTGTGCTGAAGAGAAAGGTACAGAACCAAATTATTTAATTAATTAGCTGCGCGTTCTCCTGTCCTCTGTCCTCCGGGTCACACACACACACACACACACACACACACACACACACACACACACACACACACACACACACACACACACACACACACACACACACACACACACACACACACACACACACACACACACACACACACACACACACACACACACACACACACAAGGGACTGTTTCAGCTGTTATTTTTGTTAAAGAGTGTGCACGTACAGCATGCGCGCCTCGTGCACGAGCCTATTATTGAAGCTGCCGTTACGCTTTTGGCCTGAGGGGGCAATCGCGAGCATAAAAATTCAAAACTCCGTAAAGTCCCTTTAACTAATGGGACCACTTTAGCAAATTTCATTGCATCAGGGAATACTCCCAATGAAAGTGACAAATTACAAATATTTGTAAACTGTTCAACAACCGTTTCAATTTTACTTTTTACCATGATCATATCAAAATCCTCATAATCAGTAGATCCTTCATTCCTGCAAGGTTTTAATAAGCCACAAAACCCAACATGCTTTGGTTCATAACCATCATCCATCACAGTAATTCAGAAATGGATCAAATTAAACACATTCCTTACCCTGAGTGTTTAGGAGGCGGGACTTCCTGCAGTGGTAGGACAGTTCCTGTTGGCAGTGCTCTGATTGGTCCACGATGGACAACAGCTGCTCCTCTTCAGACATGTAGTCAAAGTGAACCAAGTGCTGGTTTACGCCTGGAGAAGACCGCACTTTGGTCAGCTCAGTGTTGTTGTGCTGAATCTCCATCCAGGTGTTCACATCTGTTGACCAAACGTCAATACAGGTGATCAATTATCAAGGATTTGTTAGGGCTGTTTAACAGCAAAAAAAACCTACATATCAGGTAATGTTTACATCAAATAACTCATTTGAAAATTAGTGAAAGGCAGCAGGATATTTGAAAAATAAAGAAAACAGAAAAGAATCCAAGGTGTAATAAACAATGGAAGTCAATGGAGCAGTGGGGTGAATAACTGTAGCTTGAAGATTTTAATCCCAGAAATGCAAACTGTAACTAAGTCATTGCTAATTGTGGAAAACCATAATGAGTAGCGATAAGAAGAGGAGGAGAATAACGAGTTACCCGTCATGTTGCAGAAGACCAGCTGGGGTTTGATGGGTCCGCTGCCGTCCACGTCAATATAAAAGTACCCAGACGTGTTGCCGTTGTGTTTGTACGCTTCACAGGACTGCTCGTGCACAGCTGGAGGAGGAGAGATAAAGGATCAACGTAGAAAAGAACTGTGATGAGGATGAAGATCACACACACAGAGGTAGATTATAGGCTGTTCTTCATCTACATGCGTCACAGCTGAGTCATCGCCCATCCATCCATCCATCCATCCATCCATCCATTTTCATCCGTTTATCTGGAGTCGGGTCGCTGGGGCAGTAGCCTGAGGCGAGAGGCCCAGACTTTCCTCTCCCCAGCCACTTGGGCCAGCTCCTCCGGGGGAATCCCAAGGCGTTCCCTGGCCAGGTGAGAAACATAGTCCCTCCAACATGTCCTGGGTCTACCTTTAGGTCTCCTCCAGGTTGGACGTGCTCGGAAAACCTCACCAGGGAGGCATCCAGGAGGCATCCTGACCAGATGCACGAGCCACCTCAACTGGCTCCTCTTGATGTGGAGGAGCAGCAGGTCTACTCCGAGCCCCTACCGAATGACCGAGCTTCTCACCCTATCACTTAAGGAGAGCCCAGCCATTCTTCGGAGAAAACTCATTTTGGCCGCTTGTATCCGCAATCTCGTTCTTTCGGTCACTACCCAAAGCTCAAGACCATCGGTGAGGATAGGAACATAGATCAACTGGTAAATCGAGAGCTTTGCCTTCTGACTCAGCTCTCTCTTCACCACAACAGACCAGTACAACGCCTGCATCACTGCAGATGCAGCACCAATCCGCCTGTCGATCTCACACTCCAGTTTTCCCTCACTCGTGAACAAGACCGCGAGATACTTAAACTCCTCCACTTGGAGCAGGACCTCATCCCTGACTCGGAGAAGGCATTCTACCCTTTTCTGAATCAAGACCATGGTTTCAGATTTAGAGGAGCTGATTCTCATCCCAGCTGCTTCACACTCGGCTGCGGACCACTCCAGCGACAGCTGAAGATCACGTTCTGAAGAAGCCAACAGGACCACATCATCTGCAAAAAGCAGAGACCTGATCCTCAGGCCACCAATACGGATGCCCTCCACACCTTGGCTGCGCCTAGAAATCCTGTCCATAAAGGTTATGAACAGAATCGGTGACAACGGGTAGCCTTGACGGAGTCCAACTCTCACTGGGAACGAGCCTGACGTACTGCCGACAATGCGGCCCAAGCTCTGACACCGGTCATACAGGGACCTAACAGCCCGTATCAGAGGGCCTGGTACCCCATACTCCCGGAGTACCCCCCACAGGGCCCCCTGAAGGAAGCGGTCAAACTCCTTCTCCAAATCCACAAAACACATGGACTGGTTGGGCAAATTGCCACGCACCTCCAGGATCCCCCTAAGGGTATAGAGCTGGCCCAGTATTCCACAGCCAGGACGAAAACCACATTGCGCCTCCTGAATCTGAGGTTCAACAATCTGACGGACCCTCCTCTCCAGAACCCCTGAATAGACCTTACCGGGAAGGCTCAGGAGTGTGATCCCCCTGTAGTAGGAACACACCCTGCGGTCCCCCTTTTTAAATAAGGGGACCACCACCCCAGTCTGCCAGTCCAGTGGGACTTCCCCCGATGTCCACGCGATATTGCAGAGCCGCGTCAGCCAACACAGCCTCACAACATCCAGAGCCTTAAGGAACTCATCCACCCCTGGAGCCTTGCCACAGAGGAGCTATTTAACCACCTCAGTGACCTCAGCACCAGAGATTTGAGAGGCCAACCCAAAGTCCCCATACTCTGCTTCCTCACTGGAAGATGTGTCGATGGGATTGAGGAGGTCTTCGAAGTATTCTGCCCACCGATCCACAACATACTGAGTAGAGGTCAGCAGCACACCATCCCCACTATAGATAGTGTTGGTAGAGCACTGATTTCCCCCCTCAGGTGCCGGATGGTGGACCAGAATCTCCTTGAAGCCGTATGGAAGTCTTGCTCCATGGTCTCACCAAACTCCTCCCATGCCCGGGTTTTTGCCTTGGCGACCACCCGAGCCTCGTTCCGCTTGGACTGGCTGTACCCGTCAGCTGCCACTGGAGTCCCACAGGTCAAAAATACCTGATAGGTCTCTTTCTTCAGCTTGACAGCATCGCTAACCGCCGGTGTTCACCAGCAGGTTCGGGGTTGCCACCACGACAGGCACTGACGATCCTGCGACCACAGCTCCCGTCGGCCGCCTCAACAATGGAGGCACGGAACAGGGTCCATTCAGACTCAATGTCGCCCGCCTCCCCCGGAACATTTTGGAAGTTCTGTCGGAGGTGGGAATTGAAGCTCCTTCTGACAGGAGACTCTGCCAGACGTTCCCAGCAGACTTTCGCGATACGTTTGGGCCTGCCTGGTCTGACCGGCATCCTTACCCCCCCATCTGAGCCAGCTCACCACCAGGAAGTGGTAAGTTGACAGCTCCGTCCCTCTCTTCACCCGAGTGTCCAAGACACGCAGCCACAGGTCAGATGAAACAACAACAAAGTCGATCATCGAGCTGCGGCCTAAGGTATCCTGGTGCCAAGAGCACATATGGACACCTTTATGTCTGAACATGGTGTTCATTATGGACAATCCATGACTGGCACAGAAGTCCAATAACAAAACACCACTCGAATTCTGATCGGGGGGCCGTTCCTCCCAACCACACCTCTCCAGGTCTCACTGTCGTTGCCCACATGAGTGTTAAAGTCCCACAGCAGAATGAGGGAGTCACCGGAAGGAGCGATTTCCAGCACCCCCTCCAAGGTCTCCAAAAAGGGTGGGTAGTCTGAACTGTAGTTTGGTGCATAAGCACAGACCACAGTCAGTACCCGTCCCCCCACACGTAGGCGGAGGGAGGCTACCCTCTCATTCACTGGGGTAAACCCCAACGTACAGGCACCAAGATGGGGGGCAACTAGTATGCCCACCCCTGCTCGGCGCCTCTCAGTGGGAGCAACTCCAGAGTGGTAGAAAGTCCAACCACTCTCAAGGAAACTGGTTCCAGAGCCAGAGCCATGTGTTGAGGTGAGTCCGACTATATCTAGTGGGAACCTCTCAACCTCACACACCAACTCAGGCTCCTTCCCCACCAGAGAGGTGACATTCCATGTGCCAAAAGCGAGCTTCTGTAGCCGAAGATCAGACCGCCAAGGTCCCCGCCCTCGACTACCACCTGTCACACACTGCACCCTGCCCCTTTGAGCACCTCCCACGAGTGGTGAGCCCATGGGAAGGGGGACCCACGTTTTCTCTTCGGGCAGTGCCCGGCCGGGCTCCATGGGTGAAAGCCCGGCCACCAGGCACTTGCCAATGTGCCCCACCTCCAGGCCTGGCTCCAGAGGGGGGCCCCGGTGACCCACGTCCGGGCGAGGGAACACGGTTTCCATTTATATAATTCATCATAAGAGGTCTTCGGGCTGCTCTTTGTCTGATCCCTCACCTAGGACCTGTTTGCCATGGGTGACCCCACCAGAGGCAGAAAGCCTCAGACAACTTAGCTCCTAGGATCATTGAGACACTCAAACCCACCATGGTAAGGTGGCAGCCCAGGGAGAGGGACTCATCACCCAAAATAACTAAATGGTTTTTATTTCTGTATCAGAATCTTTAAAAAGAAAACTATCAAACAGATGAGATTGATAAGAACTTTTGATCTGATTTCAGAATCTTCAGTCAAAACTTTCAAAATAAATTGGAGGATCTGAAAAGATCACCTTTTATTTCTTCACAGACCAGATGCCTTTGACTCAACAGTGTTAGCAAACAGCTCTCACAGAGACATCAGCGGTCAGAATTAGACCTTAAATGAAACGCCTGGTGGATTTCACTAAAGAGCACAACCAATCAATCCGAGCTTAAGGCTCACCTCCTCGGCCTGGTTTCACTCATTACAGGGCGTTGGGCATTTTACGCTCTTCTGCCAGCTCGTTAACCTCTAAAATACCACCCAGATGTACACAAAACCCACCTCCTGATTCAAGGAGTGCAGATATTAAACTATCCCCCCACTTTTATTTATTATTATCAAAATTACAGATCAAACTTACAAAGGTTATAGACAAGAATTCAGTTTGTTTCTGTTTAAATGACCTCCTGATTTAAATGGCTTTTTTGGTTTTAGATATTCTCCTACATTAGAATTTCACAATCCTTCTATGCTAAAAGCTGGAACATTTATTTATCATAGCTTGTTGCTAATATTGACAAAATGTAAACGCTAAAAGTTTGACCCGGAAACTAATGCATTTTAAATACAGTTTAAACAAACTGAGTAAATGTTCCCCCGCTGTTCCTGAATACTGCTGAAGAAGGGATTTTTTTGTTGCTTCGAGCCGCTGAAAGGATTTTTGCTGTTTTTTGAAAACTTTAAACACCAGTAAGAGTAAAAGAGAGTAAAATCCCAAATTATCAGTATAAGTTTTGTAATTTTAATTCATTCATCAGAGGAAAATGTCTGAAACCAAGTAAAAAAAAAAACTAAAGCACTTTCAGTTTTTCTAAACAAAAAGTCAGGAAAATATACCGTATTATGGTTGATTAGCTCATAGTAAAAAACCCCAATAAATTATGAATATAACATATTTACTTTTTCTGCTCAGTTTATTAAAATTTCAAACCTAGAATTTATCTTCATTTTTGCAGCAAAATTACTTTATTTTTGCTCCACAAATAATTTAAAGTCTCACTTCTTTTCAGGGATAGTAAATGGCCTGGATTTGATACAGCACTTTTTAGGGTTCTACATACATAGTCATTCATCCATTCACACACTGGTGATGATGAGCCACAGTGTAGCCACAGCTGCCCAGGGACACACTGACAGACGCAACGCTGCCAAGCTCTGGTTAAAACCAGGTGTGTTGAAGCTAACTTATTAAAACCAGGTGTGTTGAAGCTAACTTATTAAAACCAGGCGTGTTGCAGCTAACTGGTTAAAACCAGGTGTGTTGAAGCTAACTTATTAAAACTGGGTGTGTTGAAGCTAACTGGTTAAAATCAGGTGTGTTGCAGCTAACTGGTTAAAACCAGTTGTGTTGAAGCTAACTTATTAAAACCAGGTGTGTTGAAGCTAACTCGTTAAAACCAGGTGTGTTGAAGCTAACTAGTTAAAACCAGGTGTGTTGAAGCTGACTGATTAAAACTGGGTGTGTTGAAGCTAACTGGTTAAAACCAGGTGTGTTGAAGCTAACTAGTTAAAACCAGGTGTGTTGAAGCTAACTGATTAAAACCAGGTGTGTTGAAGATAACTGATTAAAGCCAGGTGTGTTAAAACTAACTAATTAAAATCAGGCATGCTGCAGCTAACTGGTTAAAACCAGGTGTGTTGAAGATAACCAATTGAAACCATGTATGTTGAAGCTAAGAACCCTCTAAAACATGCAGGATGGAGGTCCAACAGGACCAGGATACAGTTAGTGTCCTCTGGGGCTTCGGTACTTTTTAACAACCTGATGTTTCATCCAGTCTGATTTTAGAAGTGTTATAAAAACGTGTCGCTAAGGTGTCTGTTAGGGTTTGTGAGACTCACAGCTGTGACATGTGGCTCCACTGTAGCCGCTGTTGGAGCAGTTGCAGTGGAAGTTCGTCCAGGACTGGCTGCACTGGCCGCCGTGCTCACAGTGACTGGGAGAACATCTGAGAAACAAGAAAATAAAGATTTTGAAACCTTTCTAAGTTGCTGCTAAAAAATGAGTCTTTGAAGACAAAGAACCTCTTTCATCTCCAGAGGGGAGAGTAGAGGACGCTTGCCAACAGTCCCTAAAATTACAGAATTACTCGTTAACTGAAGCGTAACTTCTCAAACTTAGAAGGAAATCACCCTTTTCTGCTAATCTGTGTACAGGTGATAAAGTTACAGGTATAATGTCCAGAAATGGTCAGTCTTCAGGTACAGATTGACCTACATGCCATCGGTCAGCTGCAGACATGACATATGCCTCTGTGCATCTGTTAATCTTCCAAGTTGCAGGAAAAGATTCAACACTGAGTGTTTACACTCAGATTGCCAAGATCGTCAACATCACGTTCCCTTCTCAAGGTCCTCCTGTGCCAAGCCTGCTTGCTTATCTAGGCTGTCCTGCACAGAATAAAAGACTGGACTGTCATAAGAGTGACTATTTTCAGCTCATATGAGTTAATCAATCATTGTAATGAATCAACCAATGTTATATGTGTAACAGAATGAAATGACTGTTTTTCCACCTCCTCTGACACAGGACTAGTCTGCATGAGAT